>NC_040231.1:27092946-27417719 GCF_001444195.1 Xiphophorus couchianus | reverse complement strand
AGCCGCCTTAAATCTCAAACCCCTAAAAATAAAATGAAGGGAAACCAAATGCTAAAAGTTGTGTATACATTTACTGAAGGACCAGACTTTTGCATAATATCCCAAGTTGGGAACATTTCACTACCAGAGCGTACGAGGGCCACGGTAGATGAAAAGAGAAATTAGTAAATTTCTTCACAAGCAACATTTTCTAGAAAAGATTTTCTGCGTTTGAAAAGTCAAAAGTATTCTAGAAAAAAAAACATGAAACTTAGAAAATATCCAAAGGTCACAAATCTCCAAGATTATATCTAAAACATCTCTGAGATTTATCTAAGAAATCTTTGACTTATCAGCAAGATATAAAGGATTATTTTAAGTCAGTAATTCCTTAATGCTGATGAAAAAGTACTTGTTCCACTGACATACTATTTCACTTACATGTATTTTTTTTTTAACTAAGCTGCCAGTGGAACTGGAACGTTCTTCATCAACATTAAGTAATTATTCACTAACGATCTTTTATCTTGCTGAAAAGTTACTTGTAAGTTAATTCTGTCTTATTTCAAGTGTACTAAGATATTTGGACTAGAAACTAGACCAAAATACTTGGTGAGATTTTGTGTTTTTGCTGTCTAAGGTAAAACATATATTCAAATGCAAGAAAGACCATTAAACTCCAGACATAACTTTAATAGATATGGCACTTATAATTTGACTGAGCTTCAGTTATTTCAAAACCTAGTAGACACATACTGTACCTCGTAGCATGCATGCAGTTGTAATTGCCAGTACAACTTCACTCAAGGCGCCCGAATACAAAGTCACACTTTAGATTCTTATTGTAAGACAAGTTTAAGACATATAATCTTTTCCTTCCACTTCTCAGTGATGTGTTACTTTGTGTCGGTCAATCCCTCGACGTCTTAGCAAAATTAAACTTTGCCGTTTTCACAGGACCAATGTGAGAAAGTTGAAGGCGCATTATTGCTTTTTTCAAGCCACTGTATATATATCAAGTCATAATGTTGCTCCACACAGCCTGGCCCTCCTCCTTTTGGCTCCATAACCTCCTTCATTTCCTTTTATCACTTATAATAGCTTTAAAATACTCCAGCACAGATTGGTAATAGTTCATGCGAGGCTTAAATTGCTCTTTAATGTTTGCTCCTCAGAGTGTCGCGGCAGAGCTCCTTGTTTTCACTTCTCCAGCAGCAGTGAACGTTTGATCGAAGCGGTCGCAAGCGTGATACGGCGAAGTGTCGGCTCTCCACTTTTAAACGCTGGAAATGTTGTCTCAAAGCAAAAAACAAACAAAAGATTTCCAAATCCTCATGCAAGAGGTTGTTGTTGATTTAAAAAAAAAACCCTTTCAGCTGTTTTTCTAGCTTTGGATTTATCTGTCAAAAAGATGGTGTAGGTGTTTTGTGTGGACAATATGGCTCACAGCCCAGGTTGGCAAAGCGTTGGGGGGCGGACTGAGCCCTAGGGAGTTTTTCTTTGAAAATGCTAACACTCATTTGTACTCCAAACATGTTTTCTATTGCTTTTCAGATGGGGGATGTGGCGTCACACGCAAATGTCTCTCACCATGAGTCGCTTGATCTGATTTGCAGCATCTGATGCAGCACTTCGGTAGAGGATAATTTGTTGGGGTTTTTTTTATTACTCATTTGTGGAAAATGGCAAACAGTCTAAACTGAACTCTCCCCGTTTATTTGGTACGGTGACCAAGTCTGATTCTTATTGGGTCGCAGGAAAAAGCAGCTCGCTCTCCAAAGATGTTTTCTGGTTTTGTTTTTTCTTGTGGTTCAGTTCTTGGAAAATGCCTGGAAAATGTCTCCGTCTTTAAAAGCGAGTCGGCTTTTCATGTCACACTGATACCGCTTTTTTTTTTTTTTCTTCATTTTTTGTCACTGAAACCTCAAATTGTCACAGGTGCCTGAAAACGTGATGGGAGCATTCCTGCAGGGAGAGAGGCATAACTGTCTGAAATGTAGCAGAAATCTCACTTAAGAAAAGATCTCGCAATGAAAGTTGGATTGTAGTTGCAGGAAGACAACAGTGCAGTGGGATGTGAGTGAGAGCTAAAGAGAGAAAGTGGAGTTAGAGAACCGAAACAATAGTGAAAATATGAGGAATATGTATATTCTAGACAAGCCTGAAAACCACAGAGGGAGTGATTTTGACTAACTGAAGTCGTTTTGTGGAAAGGCCAAGGCTGTGCTTTTCTTTTTGTTGTCCTTTGTCTTCCTTTTTTTTTTTAAATCATGCCGCGTGAGATGAATGTTTCCTTGTTCCGTCATGCTCTACTTACTGTCAGCATTTCCATCCTCACCCTCACGAAGAAATGAACATCTGTGGGCGGAGATAATCCCACCATAATTTGTCACCTTTTTTTTTTCCACTTCTTTTTTAAAAAAAACAAGCACCATCTGTGGCACTGTGGCTTCTGCACTTGACACAACACGATACTCTAGGGAATTTGCGTGTCAATCAAATGAAGGGGCTGCCCGTCAAACGTTGGCAGTTTTCACCGCAGGCTGTCTAATAGTTTAAAGCTCCTGCAACCAATACGCAAGACAGTCAGATAAAGTAAGTCCAACTGACAGTGAAGCTTCCCCCTTTCCTTTTTAGTCTGACTTCAGGTCTAGGAAGGAGTGTGATTCAAACAAAAGGAGATGTTTTATGAATGCGAAAGAAAAAGGAAAAGCAAGATCTGGAACAGATCAACGAAATAATGACGCTGTTGGATCCGTCGTCTGTGTCGGCTTATCCTTGCAGTTTTGGTGGTGGCGTAGCTAAACGCCACACATTTGTTCGTTATTTTATCTCATGAGACAGACACATTTCATTCGAATCAATTTGTTTACGTACTTTGGTCCAAAGTGGACCTGCTAGGATAAGCGGGCATGGACAACGGATGTAAAGAACGCCTTATAATAAAAAAATATAATGAAATGCTAATAACTTTAATAATAGTAAAAGACATACAGAACTGTAAAAATATTAACAGAGAAAAACAATGCAGGTAACAGACAGTAGCAGTTGTTTTTGTCTTCTGTATTTTGGATCCAAGCATGATCTGGGACTAAATTAAGATGGAAAGTCAGGTTCCTCGTCGGCCATGTTTCTTTACGCTGGTCTCGCGTTTGATTTTGAGAGGTTTCCGCCGGATTTCTCGTCCCGACGCCTGAATGCCTGCGAGTGAAAACTGTCCGTGTGGTTGTACGACACACACTGTAGGACCAAACCCGTTTATATTGGCGTCTGTTTTCTTTGATAGTCAAACGATCATTTTAAAATCTTGCCGTGCGAACTGGGCGCAGGGAGGCATACCTGTCAGGTTTTGGACTGTAGAATACAGGAAATGTCGCCGTCCGGTGCTACAGTCAGAACGAGGAGAGGGAGGCGGAGACTAACATGAGCACTACCTACTAACGTAAGAGAGTATAAACCATAAGGAGAAAGACTAACATGAGAGTGGGGGGGGGATATTTTATATTTAAGGGGAAATAATAATATGGGAGCATGGTAGGAAAGGGGGTTGGGGGTAAAAAACGGTAGTTTCCGGGCCAAAACGTGAGACTTGGCAGGTATGTAAAGAGGCTGAGCTAACTTTGATTTTACAGTCACACCTCCTCCTGAGCAAACACACCGTGATAGTAGAAAATATCGTGTGTATTTAAACAAGAAGACTACGATGATGAAGCGATACATTCAGAAGTAGTTGATCGTATTGTACTGTGCCAACTGGAGAGTGAACGACCTCAGGAAACCCAGTGAGTTACGTTGAGTGGTAGAATTTGCAGCCATTGGAAATCCTGAGCAAAAAACCTAGCGACACCTCTTTTTAAAGACCACATTTGCACCAGAAGATTTTATTAAAAGCCTTTTTTAAGTTTTCATCCTCTGTCCTCTCAAAAAATAGGGAAAGCTCCCTTACACCTGACACCGTTGTATGTTGTCATCGGTGACGTCGTTTTCTTTTCTTGCCGTTCAACAAAGAGACAGGTTGGGGGAAAAGAGAATCGTGTTGTCTCTGAAACCAAATTTATAATAGAAAGGAAACACTCCCCTCTCACCTCTGTCTTTCCACAAGGCTGATGATATGAAAACTCTCACCTGACTCATTTCCCCCAGTAAGGCTGCCAAGATGCAAAATGACACTGACCCACACAACCTTGACCTCTCATTTGCATTCTGTCAGTTCTGCTGGGAATTTTTTTTATTTATTTATTTTTTGTCAATATCTGCAGCATGATGCAGAGGACAAGCTGATAGGGTGGAAAACAAACAAACAAAAAAATATACATAACAATCTTTCAGGATCTGTTTATTTCGGGTTTTGTTTTTAGATCAAATCCCTTATAATGAAGCCTGAACTTCCAGGAGCCATTTAAGTGAGGAGAGACAAAAACAGCAGCGAAGATCAACAAGAGAAGGCAAGTCGGGTTGGTGTGTGTGTGTGTGTGTGTGTGTGTGTGTGTGTGTGTGTGTGTGTGTGTGTGTAGAAGGGATGGAAGGGGGGTGGGGGGAGGGGGCACAGGAACATGTCCATCTGTGTGATGATGCGACGCTGCCAGCTGTTATGTTTGAGGAACAGCTTGACAGCCATGAAGCCTCCAACCTGGACTTCTCTGTGTCCTTCAAAGCAGAGAACTGGTTATTCGTCAGAGGAAGATTGATGGAGCTCTCCTTGGAGAAGGATCATTCTCTTCTTACATGGATTTTATTTCAAACCAGACAGAAAGTCCAAATTGGAAGGCCTTTTAGCTTTTAGGCACAGACAGACCCGGTGACTCATGTAGGTTCATTGGAAATAACTTCATATGACGTTTTGCAACCTGCGGCAGACTGGCGACCTGTCCAGGGTGAACCGGCCTCTCGCCCGGAACGTTAGCTGGAGATGGACACCAGCACCTCCTGACCCCACCAGGGGACAAGGGTGTAAAAAGAGGGATGGACTTTTCGCAACAGTCAGAGGGGCAGCGCTAATGTTGATTTATTTCTTATGGTATATATATTTTAAACACATTTTAACTCAGCAGTGTCATGAATTGTGTTTCCATCGCCAAGCTCTTTTATGCACATGAAGTTGATGAAAAGGAGAAAGTCTGAAACGATTCCCTCGAAGGCTTTTTTTCGAAGAAGAGTTAATGCGCTGAAGGGGAGATGGGAACACATTTACTGTATAAATTCGGATGCATCAAACCTTCGCCTCACATGACGGGTTAGCTGATTCCGCTGTCGACGTTTGCATTTCTTTCTCTGCGTCTCCGTACGACATCTATCATCGCCGGTAGTTTACATGGTAAATGTCCATTACAGAACAATTACAACTTATCTGATAGCAACACATTTCTGAAAAACCTCTCACCATTTTCCTGATATGTGTGGTCCATGCCTGTTTGCAATCTCTACTTCCAGTTTCCTACAGCCATAAGTAGTATCAACATCTGATTAAGTTAAGCTTTGATTTACTCCAAGCCAGTGTGTGGAAACACACTTAACTCATAGTTTCTCCCTCTCACAGCCCCATTTTTGCAACATTTCAAACGTTCACTTTACATTTAATAAGTTTCTTTCAACCATATTCACACACCATGCACTTTTTAAATTTTTTTTTTGCTTGGAACCTCAAACCTCAGCGTATTTTAAAGGAGTTTTAACCTGTCTAAGCACTTTAACTGTAGTGCTTAGACAGAAAAATCATGCAAATTCGTCACAGATGAAAAGTTAAACAGTGTAACACGCGTATGTGTCTGTTGCCATTTGATACCTTTAAATAAATCCAGTGAAATCTGTTGCCTTTGAGTATCACCTTAGAAACAAACAAGATGGCTTCCTGGTAACTCTAGAAAGCATTGACTGAATGCCAAAGCATGCCGCACCTTTTACACTTTAATTAGTTTATTATGTTTCATTGTCTATCTGGTCACGATGTTGAAGAGCTGGTGGGTGACAATTTATCATTTTTAAAAGTTCCCACTCTTTTCAAACATTCCAGATCAGGGTCATTATCAGGGGTCAGTTAAAAAGGAATGTTAGACAAAATGATCTCTCACAAAGTCTAATTAAAATATTTATCAACCAGGTTTGCTTGACTGCAAGCTAACTTGAATATTCCGTTACTGGAGGCATGCATGTTTGATTTTATTTATTCATTTGGGACGTTCGATTATCCTGTTGCAAACGGTTCATGAGCTCCAACATTAGATTGTTGTGGGCGTGGAGACAAAAAACAATAATAATGAATTAATTAAAATAATCTAGAAACGCCTCGGGTGATGCATGAGGAACCCGGCACAGACGACAAATACAATTGACTGAGTCAGGATATATCATCGGGTTGCTTAAGAGATTAAATAAATGTTCACTTGTGTAATGAATTGACGTAATGACGTTTGTAAAGCGATAATTTATTTTAACAATTTAATTACAACGTGAAACCAGATGAATGACACACAGAGTGACAGTAAACACTGACTGCTGCTTCTTTTTGGAGAGAGCCAGAGCAAAGCCGATCCCAAAAAAGTTCACCCTCCTCCTGCCCCACCTGTTGTCCTTCTCGGAGTCGAGCTCCGATATTTGTTCATAATAGATGGACATGGACAATTATACTGAAACCTGATGGCAAATACTGACCACTGCCCCTTTGGCTACATTATATTACACAAGTTGTTTCTTTCAGCGAGTCAACATTTTTTTTCAGATGTTGTTGATCAATATAAAAAAGGGTTTCGATAACTCGATTTATCTGGCAAAAAAATGTGATTTTGTGGATTTGGAGTGTCCCACACCAGAAAAAGATTGGAAAGTTCACATAGAGAGATATTCTTTGATATTTTTTTTACTTTAACAGAAAAACAATACAGAAGCAACCGGATCAGAATTGTGCCGATAAGGGGACAAGGAATAGAGAGTAAAAGTTTTCAGCGGGGTTGGTTTCTGCAGCGTGAAACCAGTGAGTCTAAATAGCAGAATTTGAAAAGGTTGTGCCTAAATCATAAATTATAAGTTTTTGCGAGGATGGCTAGTTGACACAAATTGATATAATTACGAAGACTAAGAATACACACAACCGAAAAACAAAAGGACGAAAACACGAGGCTCATGGAATCATTTCAGTTGCATTTCCTGTCATTGTGCTTTTGTCAATAAGATTTAAAGTAATATTTAATATTTTTCTCACTCAAAATAAGTAATTTCTCTTTACTGTAAGAAGCATGACCTCAAAATGGTTAATAAAAGAATAACCACAGACATTATAAAGACACAAAACAACTCACTTTACTAGTTGGTTTTTGAAGCTGACCTGTCAGCACTAATGTGTCCCAAAAAAAGCAAATTTTCTTTTTATCCATTTGCTTTGTCAAATGCAACCTAGATAACAGCATTTCTAGGCAACATTGCTGCAGATTCTGTTTCCACCCAGAAGAAAGCCTTACGTCAAAGACAAAGAAGGAAAAGTAAAATTTCCTATTTTGCTTCATGAAAACCCTTCATTGAACAGATTCATTGTTCTTAAAGTCGTCGGAAGATTTCCAGTGTCTCTCTCTGAGTGTGACGAATCATGGTGTCGCGCGTGTTGTGCAGTTAGGGCCGACGTCTTCAATCACGGCAGAAACGAGAAGACCAGAACATGGCTTGAATACGTTACTAGCTGAAGGTTCATATTCGTTCATCTTGAACGAGGAGGCGCGTAGACACGTTTGACTGGGGCTGGTACTTTGTAAACAAAAGAGAGACTGCCGAGTGAGTCAATAACTGCCAATGATGATGAATCGGGGTTTGAAAACTCGAGTTAGTGCTCGCGATAAAGAATTAAAATAAAATAGTGCCTGAAGTATCTCTGTAAGCAATGTCAGGCAGGCAGCACACAAGACGCAAAGGGACCAGAATCAGGGAGTTCTCATGTTATCAATCACTCCTCTTAACATTTGGCTTTATTAGAGCTTAGAGAATGATGGATTCACACATGGCAAACCTTATAGCTTAACAACACTGATTCAAGTTTGCAGGTTAGCACCACGAAGTGGACGGTTGTTAGAAACTAAAGTTATCAAGGATTTTAAAACTTCAGTCCGGCTTTACATGGGACTCCGGTTTTTCACAGTTTTATGAAGTTGGGAATCGTGTTTATTTCTGCTTCAGTGCTTCTACATTTGTAAGGAAGAGCCAATAAAAAATGCGAGGCATGCTATTTCTCAGCAGGAGGAACCAGGCTGCTCTCTCATGCACTGCAGAAGCCTCGGTTGGCTAAGTGAAAAAGTTAACACGTTTCCAGAATATCTTGTTTCTTCAAACTTTAGTCATTCAATTCAGTAAACTACATTCAATCAAATTTAGTTTGAAAAATAACCTGTTTGATTTAAAGCAGATTTGGCAAAAAGTATCATGACAGAACTTTACAGCTCACATAAAAAGCACATTCTTTACAAATGTGGCATAACCTAAAGGTCAATAAACACTTTCTCCAATGATTTCCAAAGATTTATTGTCAAGAACCATTGATGTATTCCTCCAACAAGTTATATATCCAAACTCTTATTTATTTAAATCCTTAAATCCACCCACTCACCCGCAACCCTTGAATTTTTTTTGTCATGACACTGACTGTCTGTGTTTTGATCAATTCTCAGTCATTTGTTGTTGTTTGCAATTTTTCAGTCATCAGCTGATTTCTGTGTTAATTATCTTTTTTTAACCGCCCCGCCGTGTTGGCGAGGAGCGCGATAGAGGAGGAACGCGGCAGGGCAGCTGGGGCGGTTGTCCCATCAGACCGTCGGTTTACGAAATCACACACACAAAATTAAGATCTCGAGGGGGTTAACTTATTTTGGTTCATCTTCTTATCTGTAAGGCTAACTACTGGAAGAAAACCATTTTTTGGGGCCAGCAAAAGACTGGAGCATGGAGGTTCACCCTGAAGGAAACAACCACTCTAAATGTGCAGGATAAGATACAGTCAAGTTCCAGATCTTAATCCAATTAAGAATCGGCAGAAAGGTTTAAAATCAGTATTCACAGACACTCTTAGTCCATAAGGTATTGAGCAAAAAGTTTCAGATGTGCAAAATTGATACCCCGGTAAACTTTGACCTTTAATTGAACTAAAAGGTGGCTATGACAACCATTGACTCAAGGGGTATAGATAAAAATGCGCTTTCAATGTTTTTTTTGTAAAGTATATTTTTTAAAAACACAATCATGCCTGGTTTTCCAGCCAGCTAGCTTCGCTTTTGTGTCACGTGGAGCTTGCACCTTCTTCCCTTTCCAATCTAAGGGTAATTACAGCTTCCTTCCCCTCAGTTATTTCCACTGAACCAAAAAAAAAAAGAAAAAAAGATCTATAGTCACAAGAGGGAACCAGTAACTCAAAGAGGTCACCCATTAACTTGTTGGGCACTAAGATCTTATGGTCATTAGACACACAGAGAGCCATGCAGGACAATGGCTCTCTGCTGACCACATCCTGATAGACGCGGCGCTGAAAGTCAACCATGACATCGAGAAGTCAGCCTTCGGAATGCGACCGGCTCAAACCGTGCTATAATTGCTTTCGCCGGCTGACAGTTTCACAACAGACAGTCGTGACGTCTAGGGAGGGAAAAATATGACATTTTTCTTTACAATGCAGTCATCGGGCAGTCGCTTTCAGTTGACAAATATGTTGTTTGGGTTTTTTTGTTTTTTGTTTTACATAAAAAGGAAGCACTTGGATCTACCAAATTGACAAATCTTTCCATTTGAAAGCCTGCAGCTGTCTGGCCCATATCAAGAGCTTCTCTGAAACTTCTTGGCTGTGACTGCTGCTCATTTGAGGACTTTGAGCAGGACGTATCTGCCGCTTGCGAACTTCCCTTTTTAAAACTGGAGGATCCCTGAATTATTTATGTGGCAACCCTAAAGTAACCTTTTTTGCAGCAAGGTTTATTGAAAGGTTTAATAAATTATACTGTTTTATTTGATTTCTCATCCTTTTCTCTTCTTGAACAAAGTCTTGGCCTGACAAATTGTCTGCGTGATGAATGTTTCTGCCTCTGTCTGCGCCGAGGCAGACAGAGGCAGAAACACAACAGAACACAGGCGATGCATTATTTGTATTGTTCACTCGTAAATCACCTGCACAATCTCAAAGGGAGAACAAAGGACAAGGCTCGCCCTGCGTCTGAGTCACTTCATCTTTCCCTCATGGGAGTCCACAGAAAGGCTATCCGAGCCTCCAGGTTCACATTGTGTGTGGGGTTTTTTTCCCCCATGTTCTTTTTAATACGACCAGAAAATGCAGAAATTATTTAAAACCAGGCTAAAAATAAACCCAAAAACTAACTATAACAAAAATCGCACGTTGTCTCTCGCTGCATCATTTTCACAGATGCTTCCAGAGGTGCTTGATGGAGCTCTGGTGTCTCCGACTGCGAACTCGGCACCCCTCCCTCGTACTGCGGACAATAATCTGTGTGTAACAAAGGGCAGCGAGAGCTCGGTGCGCCGCAGGTACAGGCTCTGAGAGGAGGAGGGACTGAGGGGAAAGAGTCTTCCAGCAGAGCCATCTGTTCATGTGTAATTACAGTGCCGAACCTCAGCCGATTGTCTCTCTGTACATTCTGACAGTGGGGCCTCCTGACCAGCCCAGAGCCTGGCTGAGAGGCAAATGAGCGTCTTGGATCACGGCTCACGGTTTAAATAAAGAGCGAGCTTTTAAGCAAGAAGCATTGCAGCTTAATACAAGCGTAAATATTCAAGTTGGAGTGTAAACTGAACGTTGAACTCTCAGTATTTTTCTACAAGGTTTTCTTGCTCTTCTGCCCAATTTGTCTTTGTTTAGCCACGTCTATCTCATAGGTCACAGCTAGCGCCACCTTAGGGTGTTTTGCGGCACATACTGCAAAAACACAAAATCTTACCAAATATTTTTGGTCTGGTTCCTAGTGCAAATATCTTAGTACACTTGAAATAAGACAAAACTAACTTCAAAGAAGCTTTTCAGCAAGATACAGGAGCTTGTTTTGAGTCAATTATTTCCTTTGGGGGATTATCTGATTTATAACATGGCATCTCTCCAAAGTTACAAGTGAAATAATCTGTCAATTGAACTAATCCTTTTTTTAAAAAAAAAATCAATACTAACGAATTGTTTAGCTCCTGATAAAATTAAGTTTTTTCTCTTTAGTCCCACCAATTACTTTCTGAAAACGGGGGATTGCTGTAAAGTGAATGACTTTACACAGATCGGTATCATCAACAGAATTTGACTACATTGTACGCTAAATAGGATCAAGCAGAAAATTGTAATTTAACTAATATGTTTGTGTAAATTGGGCCTGAAGCATCAGAAAGCATGCGGCGAGTGAATACTCCAGCATCGAGCTTTTCTCAGTGATCCATTATTGCTGGTTTTGACTGTGCAATAACACTTTGAAGGGCAAAACAACAAAATCCCGTCTGCTCCGATAGACGTTTGTTTCACAACAACGCCGCGTCAAACTGGAAATGGCCGTCATATGTTCAATATTGGAGAGAAATTGCTGATTAAGAATGGCAGTTGTCAAACACGTTTGCAATTATGACGTGTGGCTTACCAGGGCAACGATGTTCTGCCTTTCAGGCTAATGAGACGCTGCATGAAGAGGTGCGTAATCTCAAATACTGTACAAGCATTAGGCCTTAGCATTTGCACTGTGACAGTTTTACTATTAATCACAATCAACCAAAGCCCTTTACGCTTTGGTTGATTGGTTTGCTCATTTTTCCCCAAAACATTTGATGTGATAAGTGTGTACATTTTCACAGTACAGTGTGTATTTCTGAGCATCTGTATGCCTGTATGGTTGAGTAAGTGTTTTTTTTTATTTTTTATGTGTGCGTATGTGTGTGTAATTTATTGACTGACTGGCTGGATCCAACATGACATTTTGGATTCAGTCAGGTTCCCACACTTGCACCTATCAACAGTGACGCCTTAAAAATCGAAGATGAACAGCTACGACTGAGGATGTACTTCCCCACTTGCAAGGCGGCTACGTTTCGGTTTGAACGCTGGCCACCAGCAGTCTGCCTCTGTTTCCGTCCAGACTGCAGAGGATTGAGAATAGCCCTGCGGCAGATGGTCAGTGAGTGTTTTCATCACTTCCCACAGAATCGCTTAAGTGTGTGTGGTAATCTAAACGGACGCGTGGCACTGCTGCATCCCGTGCTGTTCGTCTCTCTCTCTCTCTCTCTCCTCAAAATATGTATATCCGCCCACGACGACAGGAATATGCAAACAAACAAACAATAACAAAGAACTGCAAGCAGTCCGCTACTTCCATGGCGATTTATATGCGATGTTTCGGCACGCAAATTTAGAAAGGAATTTACTTCTTGTTCTTAAAAAGCAAATTAATGCATTTATGGCTGATTCAATTTATGAATTTCAATTTGCCCTACGTTCAACGACAATGTGAATTTGTCAAAAATCGAACATTACAGGCTTTTCCCACAATGGCAATTATTATTATTATTATTAAGGTGAAAAGGTTCAGAAAAAGCTGCAGCTGCAAGTCCATTAAGATTTGCTGTCATTCTGTTTATGTTTGGCAGTTCCTGTCAGCAGCACTGACTGTGGAGAGTAACCCTGCATAGCTACTCTGATATATTTTAGTCTATACAAAAATGTATTGCATCTTTTTCTTCATAATTGGCTATTTTGAAATGTTTTTTTTAATTATTTTGTCAAAAACACATGGGTAGTTATGAGATTCAGTACCACCAATCAATTTTAAAACTATGTTTGGCGAGTTACAAGTTACAGAGCCCTTTAGGGGACATGAGGAATTATTTGTTTTTTCTTTTGCGTCACACCGCAAAACTTTATAGCATTACCTCACAAAACTTTTGCGTTCTCTCACAATAATGTACTGATCAGTTCATGCGGCAAAATTGACTACTGTAAGCCTTTCTTCTGGTGGCCATCGTACTTTCTGTTTTAATATAATGCTTTTGTGAGGTTTTTCAATGTATGTTAAAATCTCGTTATGAAATATTTGAAGTTTTATATCTTTTTCTTTAGGATGGAGTTGCACCACAAACCTATAATATAAAAAGGAACTTTTTAGGGAAGAAAGAAAAAAATACATCCAAACTTTGACTTTTTCCGACTTATTACCACAGGGTAATAAGTCGTCTGACAGTTTTGATTGTGTCGCTATATATATGTGCTGGTCTGAATGGTTTAAAGGGCCGTTTTCATGTGCAGCCTTACACAAACATAAACATGCAGTGAATAAGTTGATTTTCAATCAGGTTTTTGCACCAATGAGTTAAGAATAAACACTGAGGCTCTTTAAGTGTGTATATATTTGAAATTTGAAATTGACATTTGTGACTGTATACAAAATAGACCAGCATATATTGCAGTAAGCGTACTGCGAGGGAACGCAAAAGAAAAAAATTTCTCCAACTTTTCCCTGATGGAGCCCTCTAGGTCTCCGTACCGACTAATTAACTTCCTCATCTTAGCTTATTTGGTGGATTAGTTAAGTTTGCAAAAGTTTTACACAAATACTTTGTTTTATGTACGGTTATGCACCATTTTCTCATTTAGCCTCATGACTTGCACGGATATTACCAACGATCACAAGACTATAATTGTGTAACTTCTTTTTTTTTTCCAAACCTAATGAGATGCTACCCTTACAGTCCCTGTGAGAGAGCTGCTGCATAAAGTACGGCTTGTGTTCTTCAAGTGACAAGAGTTTATTCTATTCTCCGTAACTCTAGGACAAAGAGTGGGGTTGCAAAAATAATAATAATTTTCTTGCACAAAAAAACCAGTGGCTAAAATATTCTTAAAGCTTGTGGGAGAGTTTGTGTTATTATGATCTGATTAAAGCAAGTTACATTTCACCGTTCTAATCCCAAAAGGTATATTTGGTGCAAAAATGACCAAATGTGAGTAAAACAGAGCCAGTTTGCATCTATACAGAGAATAGTCTATGTTCAAATAAATGCTTAGATCTATCAGACGATGATATTGACTCCTATGATGTAATCTACAAGATGTATAGAGTCAGGATAAGAGGTCCTATTTATCTTATATGAAAAGAAATGTAAACTATGTGGAAACTTTTAGTCTCCCAGACCATTTAGACACTTTAAGTAACTGAATCCACAATAAGTTTTGTGCTTGGGAAAGGAATAAAATACTCTTGAGAATACTGATCAATTTCCATCTACCTTTTTTGCCCCGTCACAACTGTTTGAAACTTTGGCCCCACAAACAAAATGGTCCCTAGGACAAAAAGCCTGTCAGTAAAACTTTAAGATAGTTTTTAACGTAGAACAAGATCACAGAAAGTCTGCAGTCAGCGTACAGCTTAGTTAAAAACCATGCAAGTGGGACATGTGAACAAAATATGCGGCTCATTAACTATATTGATTATTTACTGTCTTAGTTGTTGTTGAAATGGCATTTTTATTCTTATCACATCAGCATCATTTGATCTGCAAAAGAATGAAGCTGCAGTTAAAATCTAATTCTTATGGAGATCTAATCTTTACACACAGACATCCTTGCACAGTTTTTGAGTTCAGTGCCATTTAATGGCGCCGGCCGAAAATTAAAACCAACTGAAAACCATATGGTCTTTCAAGTCACTGAATGCTACTTCATCCTCCCCAGGTACAAGGGTCTGCACCCAATAAATACATACATGGGAAAGAAAATTTGTTTACTTGACAGAGCCTGGAAGCTCTGCAAGGTGAGTCAGTTCCTGTATTGATTTTTTCCTCTCTCCTCCAGTCCTTTGATTCTCGGAGACGGAGGAGCGAAGGAAGGAACCCAGATGTTGAGGGGTTGGCAGATGAAACGATGGAGCTCGGCCTCAGATTTGAAACTTGCGGAGGAAAAAGTGAAGCTGCTTGTTCAGTTCTGAATTCTGCTGACCAGTTTTATGGTAAAGCCCCGTCTCTCCCCTTGAGGGAGCGTCTCCACAACACGGCAGTTAAAAGCTCATCTGGCCTCAGTGTCTCCATATGGCTGCGTGCGATTTAGTGGAGCAGCCCTAATAACCTTTATGGAGCTGCTCGAGACCCGGCTAGCTGCCTGCATAATAATGTCAACGCACACGGAGCGTGGAGCTCGTAAATCAGCTGAGGGCTCTCCGGTTGTGCTGGTGTCCTCGTGGCTCCGTCGCCTTGGAGACCCAGAACCTCCTTCGTAGACGTTCACGAGACGACATAACGTGTGTATTGTTACGTTTCAAATCACATTTAGCATTTTCAGACATGAAAAACAAGATAATTTTGTTTTTAAAATATATTTGTCAGAAATATTGGACAATATGCATTTATACTTTGTAATATGAGTGACAAACAAATCATTAATACTATTTTTTGTACATATATTTTCCAGTGTAACAAAAACTACTATATTTTTTACTCTTCACTTTCGTGTTATCGTGCCCGTCTTTAGCTTTTCGTCTTGATTCTTCAAACCTACCACTCTTTAACTCTATATTTCCATAAGTGATACTTCTACAAAAGCAGTAGACCTATATTGCTAATGACACTAAACAAAAATTAATTCATTAATAAACTCAGGAATATCATGTATAAAAATCTCTTTATACAAATAAAAAAAAACAAGCCTCCCATACTGTTCTATTTTAGCATCCAAATGTGACGTTCAGATAGGAAATCCTGAGCTTATTCAGCTTCTTTAGCTGCCTTAGCAACCTCATATCACTGCAGAATAGTTTACTGCTGCCTTTTTTTCAATAAACAATATATCCTCTTATGTAGTCAAAAACTTCAGAAAAACTGTAGCCTGTTTTCCGAGACCGAGAAGTTACTGTAATTTCCTCCCAACTCCCAATGTTAGTAATTCAGTAAAATATTTGAATTTTATAAATGGTTTTTTTTTTACTGTACCTCTGCCATGCCAGAGGACTGGCTATAATCAACAATGTGATCCCCGAGTTGCTCTGTCTCCGTGGTTTTCATGGATTTTCAGCCATGTGGGTTCAGCAGGCTGGATGGCTGCCAAAAGATTACCTTTGCAACACAAACAGAAAATGAGGGTCAAGCCTCGGCCATCCAGGCGTCAGACCTCGGTAACGCCGCCTGCAGATGAGAGCTGTTGGAAGCAACTGCCAAGAAGCCTGATTTAAGTCGAGCAGCCGCTGTTTCTTTTATCGTTTCGACGGCTTCCCAGATGCTCTCAAGATGACGACCGAACTCCTGTGGAACCAAAATGAAATGGGAAATTGTCTTAATGCGTGCACATACACGTCCTCCTTGCTGTTTTTTTTTTTAGCTTTTTATCGCATTTACAGATCGGTCCACCAATTTGCACAGCATCACTGTGTATTTCTTACATCAAAACTGGAAAGTATGCTTTACTTTAGTGCATCAATCGTGCCTCCCATTACCTCCCATGACGAATGTTATTGTGCAGCCTTAGACCACTCAGCACCTCCGTTTTATTTCCTTCTGCTATCTCCATAGACGAGTCCCATGTGTGAATGATATGGCTATAATAATAATAATAATAATAATAGGGGCAGATAGCGCTGCAATTTACTGTAAAGATCTGCTGCAATGATCAGGTCGTGCATTAACTGCTCAGCCCTCAAGTCATTTCTTTTGCCGCTTTGTTTAAAATCATTAGGTCGCCGCTGGTCTGCTGCAGCAAGAACAGCCACTAACCCTTAATACAAAGTTTACAGAACAATTGCTCTGTGTACTGAAGCCTATAAGGCCCCTGCTTATAAATTCTGAATAAACTGGCTGCACAGTTGTCACACAGAGTACAAACTGCTTGCTGAAGTGCAAACTATTTGCCGTTGATGTATTGTTTTCATTGCACCTCGCCTTGTGGGACTATATTTTGTTTGTCTTCTTCGAAAAGAAATGTACTTTGCAACATTATGTTTTTCAAGGTATATTAATGTTAAGCGCATTGTTTCCAATGTTATTCAACTGGATCATTTTTCCAGCTGAGCATTTTTTTTCCAGCATTGTCAAAACTGACGTTATTGCGCAAGAGCAGAAACAATTACCACGTGCAATGTGTTTCAAAACAGCCGGGTTTTTGTTTTGTGCAACTTGTCCGACCAATTTTGTTACTCAAAACGCAAGGATTATAAAATATATGTCTAATATGCTTCAACAGAGCCTAAGCAGTAATGACTTGTATTGGAATATTTGTAGATACTCATCAATAAGCAGGTAGTAGGTTCACATTTCAAATATGCTGTGACTTTTTAGCCTTTTCTCATGTGTATGTGAGATTTTTGGCCATCATTCAAAATACTGGATGTGGGTAAGACACTAACATAGTAGCCACAATAAAAGATGGTGGTGGCAGCATCATTCTATTGGCAAGAATTGACCGGTTGATGGATGGAACTACATAACTAATCAGCAAAAATAACCTATTACAAGACTGGAAAAGACTTGAAACTTGGGCAAAGACTTACATTCCAACAGAACAACAACTCTGAGCTATACCAGAATAGTTTAATTTAAATCATGTTTATTTGTTTGAATGTGCAAAATCCAGACCTAAATTCAATTGAGAATATGTAGTTAGCAGATAGAGTGCAAAAGTCAGCCTTCGGCCATATTGGGCGGCCATTTTGAGGGTCAAATTGGCCCCAATTGGCAAAGAGGAAACGATTCATGTTTTTTAGATCTTACCGTTGATCCTCAGCCTCCGGGCCGACGCCATCCTGCTCCCAAACACATCAAACGGAATATTTTGCTTTTTAAAAAAATAAATAAAAAATGGGCAAAACAGAAAGAGATGTTTAAAAAAAAAAAAACCCAAAAACTGAAGTGTTTGCAAGAAAATGTAGTTCTTTAACAAACTTACACAAAGGAGGCTGGACGTAATGTTTTCAGAAAAAAAATTTAAACTTTGTGACTTCTTCACCATTATACTCTACTTTGTGCTGCCACATTAAATCCCTACAAAAATACATTAAATTGTGGTTAGCTATTTCACAAAGTGTATAAAATTGAAGAAAGTATAAACCCGTCCATCAAGGTCAGCAGGGGTGAGCAATTTGGTTGCTGTAAATCTCTAACATGCTTTCTGCTCACATATTAGATTAGATTGGCGCTGTGATTTCTTAACAGTTTATTATTTTTATGCAAATTGAATATATCTTTTTGTGCACTTTAAATCTAACAAGTTAACTGGATTGAACAAAAACAACATTTTTGCTACAGAAACTTCAATGTCTTACACTGACTTACTGAAAGTATATTGACAATCACTTTTTTAGGGAGCTTTGTTTGTGTCCATGGGACACTGGTGGAGCATTAAATGAAGGGATCCAGAACTTGACTTGAGGAGGCATTTCTCAAAACTTTAAGAACAAGTAGTACCTGCAAGCAGCTTCGTAAATCTGCTTCCTAGTGACTCACACACAAAAATAAACTAACTTTTAAAATTGCTCAAAGTTCGTCATCTTCTTGATGATTGATCATGCTAATGCTTGCTTGGTCAGTGACAGCCAATTAAAGATGTAAAGTTGATTACTTTTAAGCCTGACTGTTGATGGTCTTCGGAACATGATGCCAGTGTTGGACCAGCCTCGGTCCCATCCTCTAGCTACGAGAAGCTGGCCGTGACTTTGTGAGCAAATCTAGATAACAGCCACGTACTATGCGATGTGAAAAGCACGGTTGTTACACACATTTGGAGAGTGGCGAAAGTGGGTCAAGTAGCCCACTGAGATTCAGCCTGTACCATTCACTGATGTGGAAATAAGTCTCTTGCATTGGATCTAACTATCAAGGCTGCACTACCAACCAGTGCCACAGTCAAGCACCCAGCTTTGCGCTGCATAAACATACATAAACGAGGAAGCAGTTTTCTTCCCATCCTTAGTTTTAAACAGAAATCTGACATTTTTAGGCTGCAAAATCTAGCATGCTCGATTTTCAGATGTGTTGATTTGTCCTTGTTCTCATAGGGTTTTTTTCTGTACTATATTCTGTCCTGTAACTTTTTTTACATTTCAGAATTGCAGAGAACAGTCCATATTATCCTGCAGCCACGAAATCAACATGGCTATGACTTCCGATGCCAGACAGTACAGTTGTACCTTTTGTTGTTCCCAAAAAGTTCCCAATGTGCTAAAGTGGTGCAGTGATTGCAAACGTCTCAACTCCTGCAGCTTTGACATTGGGTCAGACTTCGACATGATACGTAAACCTTTTCCGAATGACCTTTGTCAGATGGCAGGGTGCCAGTTCTTAACTCTCACCATGGTCTCACTGGCAAGCAAAACCGCAGATGTCAGTGTGTGTGCACTTCCTAAAACTGGAAGCTTTAATTGCAACGGTTGGCTCACAATAGTGTCTGGATCAATTCAAACGAGATCTTGTGCAAAGCCAGTAAGAAACTTTTTGCTGAATCTCCAACCAGCTCCATCTGGTAGAAGAAGAAACTTAAATCCAAAAGAACTTGTTCTGTGCTTTAGTTACTACAACACCATATCAATGTTTTAATCAGTTTTTTTTCTTACCCTAATATCTTACTTTCAGTCAAATTGATTCATTTTTGATTGATTTTATTTTTTTATCCGGAAAGTTATCAAATAATTAGTTATCAACCCTTCAAAATACTGCAACATTTTAAACAAGTTGACAGAAAAAGTACAGGAAGAAGCACAAAGCTAATTCTTATACCTGTAAATTACTCCTTCAAAAATCCTTACAATATATATATAAAAGCACAAACATTATATATTAATCATCAAACAGAAACATAAAAGTAAAAAACAAACAAAACAATCCACAACCAAACCTGAGACAACACAATTTGAAGTTATTTACCATGGTAACCAGTTTTTTTTAAAACCACACCCATAAGTCATTTCATAATTTCATAATTTAATTCCAACGACTGCAAAAAAACAGTCTTTTTTTTAAAATCTTTTTTTAGGCTGTTGTTCTGTAAATTTACAAATGTCTCAAATCATATTTGGATTCATATGTTGTCAAGAGAAATCTTTGCACTCCAACTCAATTTTCCTCCAAAAATTATTGAATTATTTTGTTATAAACCAAATCATAACATTTCATGATGGCACACATAATAAACAGTGGAGTTGTATGTTAATAGTAAACGAGCCTCGACCAGTAACCAGACCAGTAACTGTGTCATATGTTTCCTTTTTTTCCCTTTTTTTGTCTTTTCTATATGTGTTCATATAGTACACATCAGATTTATCATGCGGCTCAAATATAAAAGTTTAATTTCAGCCTAATCTGAATGTTTGCAGTCTCATATGGTGCTTTGGGCAAAATGTAAATGGGACTTCTTATGGCATTCTTGTGGCCATTCTTGTGAAGGGGATAAAATTTGGGCCTTACACAACTATATCTAGTGAACAGAATACACAAATACCTTCAATTAAACCCAAAGACTGTAGGAGGTTACCACTTTATATAAGATTATAACATTGCGGTGGAAGAAATTGGTGTACAGTACATTTTAAAGCTGGACGCCCCCTGGGGTCTAATTGTGGTTAGCCAACAGTGAATGGAGAGCAGCACAAAGATCCCAGGGGAAAGCAGAGGTCCAGGCAAACAGTCTAAAGTCATTACTGACATCTCCTTGTTTTTCTCTGTCAGCCATTCCCCTGTGAGCTCACCTACAGCTGTGCTATGTGGTACATTAAGCTTAACAGCAGATCGCACATTAAATTAAATAAAAATAGAACGATGGCTTGTTAGTAATCCTCCTTTTCAACATCCGTCTGCCTGACTTTGTCCATCGTCCACTTCATTGTGTTTTCTGCGTTTGTTCAGGTTTGGAAATATTTGACAGGCAAGGCATAACCCGCTACAGAGCCACGAAGGACTTTACTGTAAATAGCAAGTCAGTCATTTTGTCAAGTGGGTTCATGAACGCAAGGAAACGAGGGATAGTAAAATGGTAACGAACAGAAACAAGAATCTGTATATTTTTATTTTTTGTCTAACGCAGGTAAATGCTTTGACGTGTCTTAATCTAAACGAAGAGACCAAACATTTAAGGACAGTGATTTAATAAGGTCGTCTAAACGGACGCTATATAGTGGAGCTTTTCACAATGGGCAGACATATGCAAAGCAAAAACTCAGTTTTTTTAGGGACAAAAAACATCAGATTACAAGATGAAGTCTTCATTACTAATGAAAAAACGCAAACTGGATGCTCCTCATGTTTATTGGTCTGACGAAATGCCAACACAATAACTGAAGCTGGGTTTCCATGGTTGCAGTTTCATATTAGAAATGTAATGCCACAAAAGGATTTTGTCGCTGTGAAATATTGTTAGTATTGTTTTTGATGTTGTGAAGTGGCAGGAAAAAGAAAGATGGTTTGCACATCTAGAGACTGAAGGTCTGTCCAGTTTTTTTGTTGGAAAATAGCTCAAACTCAATCAAATTAAATAAAGAGTTCTTGTAAACATACATTTTTCACTATTACCATGGATATCCATTTAAATTTGGTTCAAGACATTCACCCACCATCTATGTCTTTTGGTCTTTTGATATGGCATGCACAACTACTGGTCATTCTTTGCTGGGAATCTACCATGCAAACTGGCAAAACTGTGTTCACATGTCTGACTTAATGAACAAAAGAACTTTGAATCCCTGAATGCATTTTACTACTGGCCGTGAAATAAAACAATTGAGGGAATTCCTACTAAGGAGGGATTTGTGTGTTTTTCCAACCATAGCGGCGGAAAACTGAGACTAGCATGCATGAGGAGAATGGGTAAGGAGTCTTCAGGAAGGAGTATATACAGTATATGTCTCTAATACGATGTCGTCTGTGTTTTCTTTTTCACATTTAATATGGCGGCATTATGTTCCAGAGACATGCTAGATTTGGTCTGTGTGCTGCTTGCCTGTTATTCCACCATTGCACCAAACTCACACACAGATATCTAAACCCACATCCAGCTGTTGATCTGTAATTTAGCCTTAGTAGTAATTTGTCCTCATTCCCATCTGGTCTGCTTGGACACGCTGTACTGTGACGTTACTGCCTTGAGAAGTTTAAGAATTTTGCTTGTTAGCAAAATCCATCATTGTTTTTGTTCTACTTGGTAGTTTAATTGAAGGTTTCTAGATGTAGAGTTACTAGTATCATGCTGATAAATTCACATGTGTTTCAAAGAGAAGTTGTGTTTGAACGTGGGCAGTGTTTGCTGTTTGGGACACAGATTCACTGTGACTATTGTTCATATAGTTACCACCAGATGGTACCTAGTGAACAAAAACCTGAGTAGACTAAAATGTGTTTTGCTTATTTATTCCTGATGAATCAGGTGGTGTCCCAACTTGTCTTTAATGGCTACTGATTGCCCAATCTAAGCCCAGCAAATTCTGGTTAATTGGTTAATTAATGCTCTTCTTGCCCAGCCTTCCAGTTTGATGGATGGCCATGTCTTGGTAGGTCTGTAGGTATACCACCTGTGTTTCATTTGAAGCATTTTAGCAGTGATATGGAGTTTGGAACACATTTGATAATTTTGCACTGTTTTAAACTTCTTCACAGTCTTATCCTTGACCATTTTACTATGTTCCTTGCTACTTGCTAATTAGGAGACTTCTGAACATCTGCAGTCAACTGTAATTTGGAGTACCAGAATAAAGCAGGATGAATACAAGTTTACGTCACTGAAATTTTCCCCAATTCTCCTTCAGCTTCACATTTATACACAAATTTGTATTTGTCTACTACCTACAATTCACATCAGACAGTTTGTGGCTCCTACGTGATCAACATTTGAAAAGTTCCCAGAACGTTGAATACATTTGTAAGACACAGAATGCTCTGTAATGCTGCTCATGCAACACAGTCCAATTAGATCCGGTTTATTTTGGCTTCAACTTTCTGAGAGAATCACCAGATACTCTCATTTTCTGCTGGTGCCTTTCGCCAGGGGAGGTTCCCATTGTAGTAGCACAGGCAGGAGGAGGCAGGATGAATGGGCCGTTTCAACATCTTCACTCAGTTATTTCCCCACAGGCGGCGAGCTCTCCCTCATTAGCACAGCCCTCACCTCACTTCCTGCACTCCCCTCGCCTGTCTCTCAGGTGAAATATGAACCCAGATGACTCCGCGTTGTTTCTGAAGGAGGGAAACAATTTCAGGGTGGCACAGTGCAACACAAAACGAAAATCTGGGTCCTTATTGTGTGCACGCGTGGCGTTACGGACACAACGCCATGTCTCGACCCCTCCCAGGGATCTGCAGAGAAGCCTTGATTGGTGATTAACACTAAAGATAGTGAGACTGATCTCTCTGTCACTCAGCTGGAGTGAACTGTGGCTTGTGATGGCGGCTCATTCCTCCCGTCTTAACTCTTGTAGGCTTATCTGGTCATCGCCTCCTTAAGTCAGTGTTGTTGTGTTTTTTTAAACAACTCCCCTTTCTACACACACTCTGTTGTGTAGAAAGAGTATACTCTTTTTACAGTTCTCCATTTATTCAAACAAACACACACTTGTATATTTTTTTTCTTTTTGTGAGAAATTGTTTTTGGAACATCACTTTTTTTTGTCAGCCATTGATCCTACAAAGGATAAATACAATTTTGAAGAGCAGTTGCTGATCCAGGACACCAGAATTCACGCAACTGTTTCTGGCCTTCCATGGGAGTGGCACAAATCAAGTTGCTTCGTTCCTAAAAATTAGTGAGAAATGACAACACTGCCCCCTGCTGGCTACTCTAAAGTCTGCTCCTACAACCATGTAGGAGCAGAGCAGAGCAGGAAGCTCTGCTGTTGCTAGCAGTGTTGTTGTTGCCTAGCTACAGTACGAGTCCAAATATTAGCTGATAGGTCAGTTACTAAAATGACTGATAAATGTATGTGTGCTTCACCTCAGTGATGTCACACTTTGTATATGATTGGTTTTCACCTGACTGATTGGGGACAGTAAACTCTTATATATATAAGTAAACGATATATATACAGTAAACGATTATAATTTCTGAAATTCATTAATTGTGTATTTATGCTTCTTGAATTGAGGAAGTTCTGGTTTTTTTCCCTATCACTCAAAAAAGTCTTACTAGTGGGGAAAGGAGTATTTGTCTTGTCAAATTTTAAAGTGAGTTGTTTCTTGTTTTTTTCTTTTTTTCTACATGTAGAGAAGAGCTGAGTCTGTTTGAGTTTTGGTCTGACATTTAACCTTTCTAGCCTTACTCCAATGTTCAAATACAATAGTAAAGACCATATAAAAAAGATCAAAATTAAGAGAAATTAAAAAAAAAACACCAATTTTATAGGAGAATGAGATGAAATTATTCTGCAAGAACAACATTGCAGAATAATTTTTGAAAGACTAAGGATTGGTATGAACTGGTGAGAATATATATTTTTTTCTCTATTTCAATATCTTTATTTTGAAATTTGTTCTGTTTTTTGTGTAGTGTTACTGTATTTTGCTTTTTGGGACCTTTTATACATTATAAAACCGTCTCCTGGTCATATAATGTACCTGCAGTAACAAACAGCACGTTGTTGTTTTTTTGTTGTTGTTTTTACAATGTTTTGTTAGATACGATACAGAATCCTGCAGCTAATAGCATATAAAATATACTGGAAAAAAACTAAAACATAGTTTATTAACCCTGACAGTAAATTTAAGACAATAAACTTAAGATAAAACTTTTTAAAAATCTGAGCTCAGATTACAAAACAAAACGACTGGTTTCAGTATTTTGGCCTGTTCTAAATAAAAAAAAGCTGATAGGAATATATTTATTAATGAAGTAATTCCTGAAGGCAATTGATTGCACAACGCTTTATTCATGGATTTTAGGGGAGTGAACATAAATAATGCCTGACTACAGATCTATACGTACCTATAAATAAAATATGAAAACCGTGTATCATGTTACTTCTGCCGCCCATCTATACACAATACTTTGTCTCGTAAAATCTGAGTGAAATACATTGACATTTCTGCCTGTTACATGACATTTAAAAACAAGATACTGTATTGAATAAATAGCACAACCCTAATAAGACATTATATGTTTCTATTGATTTAAACACGAGGATTAACGGATCACCCCCAAAAAGATTGAATTTATTATTTTTTACTTTGAACTTCTTGTTGGTTACCTATTTGTCTGATTCTAAGACTAACATGGAGAGCTGATGCAATTTTAAAAAAATTTTAAATCTTGCACAGCGATGTTTTAGAACAGCGAAACTCAGGTTTGATTAGGGCAAGAAACAAGTTAAAACGAGATGTGGGATTTTAAATATTATTCCTTAATTAACTTAAATAATTATTTTTTTGTGCCATTTCAAAACCATCATTTGTTTGTTGTTACTTTTCCTCTACACTGTTTGCCCAATTCTGACCCAGTTATAGAGTCCTGGAAAGTCCCCACGTCTTTCACGTTACTTTGGAGGTTGTGCAATCCTACAATTACAAACTTCACCCCAGTGGGATTTTACATGACAAAATAAAGTCAGAAAAATGTGGCATGCCTTTGCATTCAGCCCCGTTTTAGTCATTTTTCTCGTACGCACTCTTTACTTTCACAGGTTTACTTTGATGGGAAGTTAAGTACAAGAGAGCTTCACCCAGGATGTGAAAATTGTAAATATCCTAAGAGCGCAAGAGCAACAAAAAGCACCTTTTGCTTTCAAGAAACACACCGAACGAATTACTTTTAACTGTCGAGGTTTATTTACATAAGACAAGTTTTCATGCGTTGTGAGATTTTTTTTTTTTCTACATTTGCACACGTGGCAACACAGGAAATATCTCCACAGAGCACAAGCAAATCACATCCTTTGATTGATTTCTCCAAACAAGCCGAGCTTTTTAAGTGCAGCTTTTCCCTACAGTGAGTAATCTGTCTGCGGTCTCATGGGCTAAGAAAATCGCACTTCTTAAAATGTAAATATGACAGGTTACAGTTGACTATAGCCCCTAAAAAGTGGCCACTCTTCTAAGTGCTCCTATAATTTGCTAGCATGGTCTGTGGTTGCTGTCAGCACATGGTGGCAGAGGCGTCTGATGCGAGTAGCAGAGCGTGGCAGCAGAGTATAAAAAGCTGGGCCCACTGAGAAGCAGGACAGCGTCGCCACACAAAAACCAGAAAAGACAAGACGGTCCCGTCCTGGAGCGGCGTGAAATATTGACAGCGGCAGAAAGAATAACAATAATAATAATACAATCTGCTCACAGTGAAGCACCAGAAAGTACAGAGCCAGAACCGCGTGGAGAGATCAGAAGTGCAAAACAAAGACATCATCTGCGCGTACGAGAACTTCTCTGATTTACTTTTGAAAATGACCACACTGAGCAACATGCTGGCACCAAATTCTTTTACAAATTCTTGCAAAGATGACCTGAGTTGAGAACTTTCTGTCAGTAAACGGCAGCCTGAACAGAGGAGTACAAAGAGTGAAGTGGAGGAGATATCAGAAGTCTTAACTACTGTAGTTAAACTTTTTTCCCCTCTGATAACTTTGTTTTTGTTTTTTTTTTTGCTATAAAGTTATTACCCCTGTAGACTAAATGAAGTTATTTAATCCCCAATTCTCCTCCCTACAACATTTGTTCACACTTGCATTGCTAGTCAAGAGCCACCCTGTGGCTGTAATGGGTAAAAACTGTCTGAGTTATGACAAAGCCGCTTCCAATTCTCTCTATGTTCACAAGAATAAATAAAAATGACATGTTCCAGTTGTTACAGAAAAGGTGCAGCATCAAGAAGCTGATCAGAACCAACAAACATGAGGTATCTTGATTTAATTAATCCCTTTTAAACCGGGTATGCTAAATGAGATAGGTAATGTTTTTTTGTTTTTTTTTTTCTCTTAAAATGTGATTGTTCTTGCAAACAAAGCGAGTAAATTAAAGTTTACCGAATACATGAAACTGTTGAGAGAGCTTCCATACGGAAGGCAGGTTTTCTGTGAATCCCAGTCACCATGACTGCAGTCAGACTACAAAAACAGAAAAATTGAAAAATGTAGAAATCTACCCACCTTATAACCTTTTTTTTTTTTACATTTAAAATGATAAATTGAGCTACTGGACAGATGTTTTTCTGTCAAATTGGTCAAATTCACATTAGATTTGGGTTGTCGGCCAGAACACGACACAGTGGTTTTTGTTTTGTTGTAAAGTGAAAATCAAAAATAATAAACGTTACCCTTGCAAAAACAAATGTTCACACATATGCTTTTACCGACATCACGGAAGGAATGGAGCAGTTAAGCAGTTACAGGTGTTTGATTATTTTCTGCATGGCTGCTGTGCAGCACAGATTTCGGTCAAAGTTGACCCCTATAGCTGAAACCGATCACCAGGGAAACAGACCTGTGAGAAATGCCGTGGATGCACCTGCATTACAACCTACGCTGTCGCCGCAATTCCAGTAAACATGAGAGGGAAAGATTTATGCAAAAAGAAAAACAAGAGGCAAATAGGTAGCCAATCAGAGGGCAACACAGAAAAGGAAATATTAACAGGTTCCTGGAAGTTAAAAGTTAAGAATACACCTTTGCTGTTCACAACTGGATCCATCATAGTTTGGGGTTCATTACAACCAGATCAATGATTAAAAAAAAGGGGTTTTTTTTTTACAATTTCCGCTTGACCAGTTCAATACTTTCTACCTTTTCCGCTAGACTCATTATCTCAAAAATCTGTTTTGTAGTTTGGAATATTTACCTGTGATAATAAAGGCTGTTGCAAGTCAAGAAACAGACTTAAAATGCCTGAGTCGGGGAGAACATGCTCAACAAGTTCTTTATGTAAAGCATTTAGGAAAAGGTCTGACTTCAGTGACTTAACTTGCTCATAATATACTGAGGGAAGAAGGGGAGTGAATTCATGTTCCTCCAGGAACATAAAATAGGAACTTTTAGCACCTTTGCTAATCTTCCATGGCTAATCGTGGCTGAGAGTAAAGCTGGAATGGTTTTGTGATTATACAGTCTTTTTAGGATGATTTTACACTACTGAAATCTCCAGGGGCAATACGACACAAGCACGGCTCTACTGGTTTGCCTTAGCCTTCAGACAGAGCACATCATCACAACACGAGGTGTTTTGCTCGCTGAAGGAACAAATTCCTTCAATTTGTTCACAGCTTACTTTTTAGTTAGCCAGTGAAGCAAACCTGCCGTGACATCAAAGATCGGCTGCAAATGAAACTGGCTTGGCACTTCGATTTGTTCAATTGCAGCAGTACTTCCGTGAGTTCGTGTTTTGTATATATACATATATATATTCATTTATTTTTTTAACAATCCCCTCATTCTTGCACTCGAGAACATTCATTTCTGTCGATAAATTAACTACAGAGAAAATAAAACACAATCACAAATATACACTGGAAAGCAAAAAAAAATAAAAAGAATAGACTTGGAAATGTACCAACACTGTATCTGAAATGACAAAGGTGAGGCGTTCGAGAAAACAGTGTTTTGCTGATGGAAACACGCTGAGGTGGTTCTGGAACATGCGGTAACTTGGGTTGAGCTTGTTAGACTGTCGCAGCTGCACAAAAACGCGCAGAAACGGGGAAAGGAGAGAAAGGTGAAGCTTGGTTCCACGTCAGGTCTGGCTTAATTAGAAAACCACTGGAAAGAGGACAAGCACGAACTTGAACTTTCTCACATTCTGCCATTACAGCCACAAACTTCACCGTATTTAATTGGGATTTTACGTGACACCTCAGCACAAAGTGGCACACTACAAATTTCAATGTTTTTTTTTTTATGTACTATGAATAGAAACGGCAAAACGGTTAGATTCATATGTGAACTTTCTTTCTGACCTTGAGTCATTTTCTTCACGGAACAGCTGGATTTATGCAAAATTAAAGTTCACACAGGTGTACCATTTACTAATTTGTTAACATCAGAAGGATATATATGATATACTGTATATATCAGTGGCAATATTTCATTAGGATGTCATATAATCTATGAAAATCAGATATGTGCAAAACAACCAGATGTGGTCCCAGTACTCGTCCTTGTGGAACACCACAAGTATACTTTATCTTGCTGTATCAGATTAAAGGGGACTGAATGCGAACAAATGTCATATTTTTCACATTTTGTTGGTAAAAAAAACAACTTTTCAATCATTTGTCTTTCCACTTAATTTATGTAATACGCCAGTGTTGGCCGCTCATCTACTTTCCCAGGTGAACACACTGAAGTGAGCGGCTGTAAAGTGTCAAAAAGTGACAAGGTTCACAATATTTTCTTGAAAAGGTAACAATTCCTGTGTGGATGGTTACAGATTTCCAAATTTTAATTTAGAAGGTCATACTTGCTACTAAGCAACTTGTGTTACCAAAAAATAAAAAATAAAATAAAAGATACCAACTTATTGCTAGCATATAGAAATTACAGATGGTAAGTTGTAATGTCTATTTACAGTCGTACAAACCAAAGTTTCCACCTTCTTTCCATCACAAATAAAAAAAAATCTCTCAAATCATAGAGTTACTAGCCTTCAGAAAGTCTTTTTATAACAAAGGGCAGAATGGAAGCAGCTGAAAGCTGTGTCACAGAACGCACAAAACAATGACACCAGCTGCAACTATTGACATGTTGAGCTGCAGAACTGTCAAAAACTCCCAAACGCCTCATGCCCTCATCCACTAAAACATCTGAAGCAAACATTCAGATTTGACAAAGTAGCCATAGAGGACGAAGGCTTTTGGTCGAGTGCAGAAAATGCAACAGGGAACTTTTACACAGAGAGACAAAATCCACAAACGGCAAAAGGACATACATTCCTTGTTTTGATATAAAAGCACGACCGCAGAGTCACTGTCCAACACTTTCTGTTTGCACTGAAAGTCAGACGAGTTTAGAAAACTTGGCGGATAAAACAAATAGAACAACCCTTCTGAAAAGAAATGAGGTAGTGATGTTGAGACAAATAAAAAAAAGAAAAGAGGGATGCACCAGTCCTTGTGAACACTGCTCCAACCAATAATGACATCAAAATGAATCGGGCCGAAAGTACAAGAAATAATTTCACCATGTTTATGTTTTTATTCAAAATCACATGAATATATATACAAAAACTGGGATCATTTTTCCATAGATTTTGCTCTAAAAGAATATTTGCTCCCTTATAGTTGCCTTTTTTTTCTTACCCTTTTGTCAGTCTTGCATGTTTCAGATTACCAAATCAATTGCACATATCTGGACTTACTGTTGAAGTCTCATGTTTTTTATTATCATTATTATTATTATTATTATTATTATGAATTAACTGGCCTTTAACAGGCCAAATTATAGCTAGAACTGCAGAATCAAAAGATCAGTCGAACAGAACCTGACAGAACATGAAGTAGGATAAATGGTTTTAAAAACAAATCCTGCCCAAATAAATTCAAGAACAGATTACAAAGTTATTGACAACCATCAGTCTTGTTGGAGTTCAAAGGCCATTTCTGAGGCTTTTGTATTGCAGTCAGAGCCATTATCCACAAAATGGACAAAACATGAAACGGTGGCAAAAGTCCCCAGGAGTGAAGGTCAATCTTTGTCTTCCAACAATAAGAAAAACCAGGTGAAGTTTGAATTCATGCAAGAGTGCCATTTCCAAAACCACTGCTGGCCAAAAGGAATTCAAACTTACAACCTGACCCCATTCTCAGAAAAGAAAAAACAACAACAACCTTTTGGAACATAAAAAACTCTGGAAAGTTCTGGAGGGCGTGCTTCCTAGTATGTCTGACATAGAGCTAAAACAAGATTCGGCTAAGTGACATCACACGTGTTGTATTCACAGATCCTGCTGTGGTGTGACCTCAAACATGCCATTCATGTTCGAAAACCCTCCAAAAGAGCTAAATTGACTTTCACTAAACTTTAATTCATCAATTTTAATAAAAAAAAGAAGAATCCTTTTTGTATTTATTGTGATTATGTTTGTGAGATATTCAATTTTGTTTGATCATCTGAAACATTTAACTTTGACAAAAAAAAAAGAAAAAGAAAATCTGTAAGGGGGCAAACATTTTTTGAGCCACCAAACAGAGTCGTTGGAAGAGTTTTAATTTTTTGTGTGACAGTGTTCTGACATCAGTATGCACAGAGGTGCATCCCTGCTGAGCTAAATCAGGAGAGTGGTCTGCACATGGATTGCTGTAAAATCTCCCCTTTGCTTTCCCTCCAGCTTAATGCAACCAATGTTGCAATACTCTGATTTTAACACAATATAGCTCTGATAACCAGTAAAAACCTAGTTCCCCCCACACTCCCAAATGGACATTTGGCTCCACATCTACCGAACCTTGTTCACTCTGACATGGTTTGTACTTGCACTGAATAGAAAATATACAGAGGTTAATAAATGCACCTAGAATATTTAGGCACCCGAGACGCCTCCCAACCCCGCGGCACCCTCCACTCTCCACTCAGGAAATGTTTGTACGCAGGACTGGTGCTAGCTAGAATCCCTGTGTGAGTGTTTGGACCCTGAGACTACAGGATGTGGCTGTTCTGCACTCTGACATCAGTGAATACTCTTTAAGGTCATTCCTCAATGCCACATTGTGGGGATATCGATAAAGCAACCCACCCTGACACGGCTGACGAAACCCCGTCCAATTACTCCATCACTTCCTGTTGTAATGTCCTCCCCGAGTGGAACACCACCAATAGGAAGAGCCCGTCTATAATTCACTCCCTTCTGCTCTGACCTGAGTGAAGTTGCCCTTGTCAAATCAGGCAAATTTGGTGTCAAACGTTTGTGCAGCAAAACAATTTTCGTTCGTGCCGATATCATTTTAAAGATATTAAGAAATGTTTCCAGGGGTCATGAAAGGTCAGCCAGCACCCCCAGCCCCCCCTTCTTCAAATTGTGTCAATCAACTCGACTACATTTGTGCTGGTTTGCAAAGATTTTTGTTTGTGCTGCTTTGGCTTTGAAGATATTAATAAAAGTTTAATTTCATTTTGATTTAGTAAAAGTGGGTCGGAGGGGGGGCTGGTTGACCTTTTGACCTTTAAACTTTCATTAATATCTTCAAAGCCAAAGCAGCATAAACAAAAACTTTAGCTGCACAAACATAGTCGAGTTGATTGACACCAATTTTGTCTGATTTGAAGAAGGTAAGGGTTGCTGGATGACCTTTCATGACGTCTGGAAAAATTTCATAATATCTTTAAAATGATAGCGGCACAAACAAAACATCTTGATGCACAAACACCAATTTTGTCTGATTTGAAGAAGGTGGGGATGGGGGCGACTTCACTCAGGTTCTGCTCTGCTTATATTCAAACTTTCCTGTCTTCTTTTTGTGATCTGGAACGAATCCACAAAGATGTAGAACCTGAAACAGTTCTGGACCTCTACAGAACACGTCTTCTTATGTATACAGTATACACATATGTGAAATGATGGATTCAGAGTACCTATAAAACTATGCAAGGAAGAGAAAGAAATCCAGTGATAATGTGCATAAAAATATTTTTTTTCATGGATTCTTCCTGGAAAATAAGAAAAAGAAAAAGTCTGAAATGTCCCTGCGTAGAGGAAGTTAAGGGCACAGATATATGTGAGCAGCTGAGGTAGAGTGCACGAAGCCGGGGCTGACAAAGGGTGCAGAAGGTAGTCCAGCAGAGATAGCCTTCCCTGCAGCGGACGGGCAGTGTCTGGAGTCTTCCATTTCCAGATGCTCAGATTTCAGCATGGGCCTCGGAGTCTTAGGAGAGTGGAAGCCATTGGTGAGGCATGTGTCCGGCTGTGGCTCCCTGTCGGCGTTCTCCTGTTGCCTGGCGCCTTCTGCCTCCTCGTTGTGATGAGCCGCCAATGTTCTTGCGGGAAGACTCGGGGGACTTTCAGCCCCCCGAGCGGAAAGGATTTCGACGTGCTCCGCCTCTTCTCTCGGCGAACTCGGCCGACTCAGAGGGGAATACACGTCCTCTGATAACGACGGTCCCCGGGTAGCGATAGAATCCCGCTCGCTGCCCTCCTCCTTTTCCCTCCCAGGGGGGTCTGACAACTCAGAGTGCACAACGACTTCTGCCTCCACCTGGTTACTGCACAGAGACGGGGAGAGATGATCGTCTGTTTCCTGCAACACAATGAGGCTGCTATTATTTTTAGGGCTTTCAGTTAGCGATTCTCTTGAACCGTTAGTACTAAGAAGCAGTATGAAGAAAAAAACACATGAATAAATTGAAAAAATAGATTATTGCTGTGATGGCCAGTGACAAAACATGTATGGCATTAATAAAGTCATAGAGTGGGTAAGGCAGACCTCTCTAAGAAAGGACAAAAATATTAAAGAAGAAAGTGAGTACTAAGAAAAAGAATATTTATATCATAAAGAATCTGCTGATAATAAAACATTATTTTTTTGTCTGCTTTGAAGCTGCAAAAATATGTCTCCATGTTCTGTCCCAGACATAAACTCTTTATTGAAAAGAGGAAAACTAAAATTTTTACATGCTTTAACAAAAAGGAAGAGACTCGTGTTTGAAACACAAAAGTCAGTGTGCATCGCTGGTTGCTTTACCGTGCCAGGCGCAGTGATGAACATGTTGAGCGCTCCGTTCGTCAGCGCCGGAGACTCTTCTGTTATAGTGTCTCTGTATCGGGTGATCCTGTTGACCCAGTTATGACTCACAGAGCCATTCCAAGCAATCTGCGAGAGAAACAGCACATCAGAGGCATCAAAGTGAGAGTCGTTGCTCTATCGACACACACACAAAAAAAATAAAATTACGTAAAGAACTACAGGCTTGCCCCCTCCTCCCCGCCTCCCATTGAAGGTTTTGACCTTCAGTTCAGGTGCAGGAGCATCGTCCTCCTTCCCCCCCGGATTAGAACTTGCCATCAGACTCTGTTCCTCCGGGTCTTTTGTTGGCTGCTGACCCAACTCCTGGGTGCCTGGAGGCATCAGTGTCTCCAGTTCGTGGCTATCGCTGCACTCGGGCACACTGGCTGGAGCAGGGCAGCCGCCTTTCCTGCACTGAGGAGTCACAGCTGTGGAGCTCAGGCCTCCAGACGGCTCTCTGTGTGGGGGTTGGAATCTGACCGTTAGGCAAGGAGACTAACACTCTGGAGGCAGGTACAGGATCGCCAAAAAATACAAAGGCAATACGAGATTTACAAACTTTAAAGAGGATATCGTGTGACAAGTACATTTGAACTCATTTTAAGATCACTGATTCACACTTTGGAGGAGTCACAACAGGAAGGGCTTTAGAGAACAGAGGAAGAGATTAAAAGGTTTCCAGGAAATTAGAGATTACTATGACTTGAATAATCATGAATTATTTAGATATCTATAAGAAAGAGATTATTACAATAAAGAAGTATTAAAAACACCGGACTAGAGAGGATCTCACGATGTCTTAGTTCATTGTGCAACAACAATCCCATGCCAATTAGCATGAATTAACAAAGACTTATACTCACTCAAGTGACAATGTAAAAGAAAAGATGGAAAGAGGAGGAAATATTGAAATAATAAACAGGTATATAGCAATGTATGTGAAAAAATATCAAAGTAGAGGTAATTCTTATGGAAATCATATATATATATATATATATAGTATACAGTATTTTCTCACTCCCCTAAATTAAGAGTACATTTTTCATAGGAGCCTTCTATGCTGATGAACATGTAAAATGATTGATAATACCCATGATCATATATTCAAGACATGTTCAAAGATAAAACTGTTTTGATAAGATGTAATACAAAAAAAAAACTCTTGCATATAATTTGCTTTTGAATGTTTCTGTTCAGGAATAATACATATTTAGTTGAAATTCTAATGAAGACTTGCAATAACAGAGAAATTGGGACTGAGAGAAGCAGAGACTCTAAATCGATTTGGCTGGAATTAATGAAGAAATCTACATAATGGAAAAACTGACAAGACTGTAAGAGCCCCAAGTGGAAGAAGAAGAATCAGCTATCTGAGCCGACTTGATGTTCTAACCAAGAGCATCTCCCACATTTTTTTTCTACTTTAAAAATCACAGACTCAGGAGGAAGAGCAGAGCTGTTTGACGTTCCGAGCAACGCTTTTATAACCGTCTTATGCAATATTAAAATCTCTGAAGAGACCGGTTTTTATGATTTCATCTACTAAAACCCACATGTATCGAAGCTAACAGAAATAAATGCTTCTAGCAAATCTTTCTAAAGAGCTGTCAAATATAGAAGTTTCACTTTTTTAGCTGAATCCCCCTTTTAGTTGGACTAAAGTTTATTGAGGTCCACCTTCAGGGCGTTCTTAGGAATTGCAGCTAAAATAGAAAACATGCGTAGAGTGTAAACACTGACCTGGGTTTGCCGTTTCGAAAGCTGAAACACATGCAGAGGAGGATGCAAATAAGTCCCAAGCAAACGCCGACTATGATGCCTGTGACTGCGTGAATGTCCAGCTCTGGTAAAACAGGCAAAGCAGAAAAAAAAATTAGGATGTTTATTAGGATAAACATACAAATTTTACAACGTAGCACAGAAGACAGGTAGAAAATATTTGATCCTGCTACCGAGTTTCATATTTGACTTATAAATCACTAGAAATTTTTTTTAATTATTTTAGCTTTAGGGAACGCTGCAATGGCTGGAATGATGGCTAAATTGAAATCAGCACAGTTGAGACAGGATGGACTTATTTTTCATGTAGGGGAACGTTAATATCGTTGAGATATTTGGCTGCATTCGACTTGTGGAGAGCAGACCTTCGTTCATATTCATTCATATTGGCAGTGTGGATTAGCAGAAGAGGAAAAAAAAGAGATGGCAGGAAAACTCAGCCACCCACACATCTCCACTTCCATTCACAACGGCACATGCAAACAAGAGTGTTACTCTGTGTTTCTCTGTTCACTCGAAAAGTTTCAAAGTAAAAGGTAAGGAAAAGTGAAAGACCATTTTGTTTGTTAAACAGTCTCTATGGTCCTGGCTCAATGCTTGCATAAAGTATTCAAACATTCTCATTGATGTTTTATGTGATAGACCGTAACACAACGAAGTGCACAATTCTCAATTGTTTCACAAATAAGTGACATTTTTACACATGAGAGTTTCTAGGAAAGAATATTATAATTTACCAGGTCAAGCTCAGACATATTGAGCCTTAAACTGAACATTAAACTTCAAGTCTTGCCCCAAACTCTCAGATAGTTTTGAGTTTGTACTTTGACTAACAGAATAGCACGATAGCATTTGTATCGTTATCGATAACTAAAACTGGGCCGACGTCAACATTTATTTTCCATTTTGTTGCCGTTTGTGTTTCAGGAAGGGGAGTGGAAGAGGTTGGTCATGTGGCAGTGATAGTGATAGTGATAGTGATGCAGGGCAGGACTGTGGGGTGTTTAGCTGAAGCAGAGAAGCAATATTCATACCATATGTGGACAGGGGAGTCTGAACCTCCATAACGGGTGAAAAAGGCCCTGATCCCACTTTTGTGGAAGCTCCCACTTTAAGGAAGTACCGAGTTCCCCCTGACAAACCGTGGACCTCCACACTAAAGATGCCCCCTGAGAAAGAGAACATGAGCGACACCAGCTGTGACACAAACAGCTGCATCCAGTATCTCCACTATGAACATGTTTCAACGCGCAATCGTTACTAGAGAACATACCACCCTCAGAGAGATTCCTCCACTCGTCTTCAGGCTCACTCAGGTTGACGGTGTACAAAATCTTGTAGCTGACGATGATGCCATTTGGCTCCAGCGGAGGGCGCCAACTCACCAGCACAGACGAGGAGTTCAGAGCTCTCAGCTGCAGCTCCTCGGGTGGCGTGGACGGCCCTGAGGGAGACAAGAGGATCAGGTAAGTCATCAGAGCTCAGAAATGAGGCCTCACACAGCTGGGGAGTGTTTATTGTCTTGGTGGGGGATTTGACTCGCTGTGTGATAACCATCTGTGTCCTCATGTCCCTGCCACCTGGGTACAAGAGAGGATATACTATGAGGGCAATAGGGGGGGACAGGGAGAGGCTTAGGTGATGACGCACGTTGGAGGAGAATGTGAAGAGGTTAGCCGGCGCTATAATGATATAACCCACCCCTCATTCCAATTCAGCAAACAGGGGTCATTGGCCATTTCCACACCTGGGCGCGTCATTAGTCAGTCAGTTATTAGCAACCACTGCCAAACTCGAATCCCCGTCTGATCAGTTCATTTGCTCTCTGCACATAATTACTTCCATATATAACATGATCCATCAAACTGCCAGAGGTACACACAGTGCAGATTATTCGGGCCTCCAAAAAAAAAGAGCAAGGTCAACTTAACTTTTACTGGAACAGATAAAAAGATCAACTTCAAAAAAAAAAAAAAAAAAAAACGCTCACCGACTCCGTCACTTGCCGCTTCTCATCAAGAGACATTATCAACTAGATTTTTTAAATCAGCTCGCCCAAAGGAAGCTGCGTATGAGCGTTAGCGTCAAATAGAGCTCAAAAATAAAAATAAAGAGCTGAGACTTTAAAAAAAAAAACATTTTCTTTCCACCAAGTGCATGCAAGAAAGTTCATACTTGTCATATTTGTACTGCTCTGAGGATACTCACGGTCAGGCAGGGTGGCCTCCACCATGGTGCTGCTGAAGGGTCCGGCAGTGTTCACTCCATTGGACCGCACTGCCAGCTCATAGTGGGTGAAAGGCCTCAGTCCCCTGAGCAGGATCTCCAAAGAAGAACTGCAAAACATCAACAAGTCAGTCAACGAGCACACAATGTGCTGTGCATAGTTTTCATGTTTTCTCTCCTCACACAAAACCTTAAATTAATTATATTCTGTAGTTGTTGGGATTCCTATGGAGCATTTTATTTTGTCAAAAATAAGTCTGAGCAATGTCTACATGATTTATGGACATCTAGGATGGATTTGGGGGAGATTTAGTGGAAAAAATTGTTTAGAATGAGTTTAGATGATCCTTAGAACTCAAAGGATGCATTTCTGCCAGCCCCGTGGAGTTCGCTTTAATCAAAACTCTAATTTATTGGCCTAAAAAGTCTGGTTTGTTTGGAGACTCAACGTCTGATGCAGACCAAAAAAGTCAACTCTGGCCTGCCAACAGAGGTCTCGGTTCGGTTGAGGTGAACTCTGGCGCGGTTCGAATGCATATTTGTATGCCAAGTGGACCAAACACCACTCGATCCAAGAGACATTTTTTTACATTTTTGGAATTGGCATTCCATTTAATTGGAATGCCAATTGGTAGTAGTAATTTCCTATGTTCCTCCAAAAGTAGGAAACTGACAAAAAAAAGAGGGAAAAGGAAGATAAGTGGGCCAAAAAGTTAAAAGGGAAAGAGAGAGGTAAAGATAGAAGAGAGAAAGAAAGGTAAAGAGAACTTCACTTGTTACGAAACAATCACATCCTCTAGGGAACAAGTTCAAGTCACATCTAAAGTCATTATTTTTGAGACTTATGTGCAACTGGAGTCCAAGTCTCAAACACAAATCCCCATCTCTCTCCTTAAATTTGTTCTACATGCAGCCAAGTGGAAAAACCGGAACACCTTACGACGGCCCTGTGTGTTTTTTCGAACATATTTGGATACATAAAAATTGTAACTATTATTTTAACAATACTGAAAACTGTCTCAGATACTCATCCTGATCTTCCGACCTGGTGTAATAAGAGACAAGAGAGGCGTTGGTGGTTCCTGCTGGGCTGCAGCGCACCGTGTAGTTGATGATGCGCACGTTGATGAACCGAGGTTTCTCCCAGCGGAGCCAGATGGAGGTGGAGCCGTTGGCCGTGGCTCGGATGCTGCTGGGGGGCAACGGAGGGGACGAGGACGGCCCAGAGGCTGCAACACAAGCGTATCATGACTCCCTTGAACGCCAGAAAGTGCAAATGTTATTCTGGCGTCATCAACATGGAGACGTCATGTTGGGTTCTTTTACTGTTTAGAGATGCATGCCTCTAAAGGAAGTCTTACGTCTACCATGGATCTTATCCGTCCTTCCCTTCCACACTGCAGCTGCTCCATCCTTTTGCTTGTCGAATGCCCAGACCCTCACCTCATACTGCCGGCCAGGAGCTAATAAAACGCAGAGGAAAAACCCGGAGAGACATACTTTTAAAGTAGTATTCCATTTTCTCGGTTACAAGACAAATGTACAAAGATCTGTCAAAACGGCGCATTGTTAGATTTTAGAAACGACTAACATCTTACCGAGCCCCGTCAGCAGGTGATGCCTCGCCTTCTTCCGAAGCCTGACGGTGAGTGCGTGCGACGTTCTGTCTCTGATGGAGAACCCGTCAGTTTCCGCTTCCCGATAGGAGAGCTTGTAGCCAGAAACCAGCGTGTGATTTGGTGAGGGTTGCCATGTCACATTAAGAGTGGTCACTCTGGTTCTGACCTTCAGCTCAGAAGGAGCAAAAATCACTGGAAAAAGATTTTTTTTTTTTTATTTAAAAAAGTGAAGATTAGCCCATTACAACACTTTCCCCCTTCAACTCAGCTCGTTGAAATTTTTAAAATATATCGTTTTGCTTTTTACGTTATTTGTGCGATCGGTTTGTGCCAAAATCAAAATTAAATTATGAATTGGGTTAACTGCTCAGCCCAGTTATGGTGTGTTCATCATCTTCTGGTTGACAACAGCTCTTTAACTGAGTTTAGGTCAGGTGAGATTGCTGTCCAATCGAGCTTAGTGATAAAGTTCATTATAATTTACCAGAGGGACCAGGTGCCACACCTTGTTAGAAAATAAAAATAAAGAGTTTGAAGCATGAAGTGCTCTCAAACGTCCTGGTACAAGGATGACCTAACATTATTCAAACATTGTTTTTATTTCATTTATGGCCATAATCAAGACAGTTTCTTTATTTTTGGAGTACAACAGGTATGAGCCTCTAAACGGAGGTAATATTTTGAAAACCACGAGATACAAAAAGTAGGCAACATGTCACATGGAAGGCTTTTAAATATTAAATGACACATAAAGTAATTACCGCATAGCAAATGCGGGTGAGCCAGGCATTCCGTTACCTGTGCTGTTGTCACTGGGGCCGTTGCGAACTATTGTCTGCTGCAGGACCCACTCAGACGGAACGCCGAAGCCCACAGCGGTTCCAGCAGCTATCCTCAGTCGGTAAACCTGGTTTGGGCGCAGCTCCCTGAGCGTCAACTGAGTCTCATTGCCCCTCAGCTCCACTGAGAACACAGTGCCCTCTGTTGAAAACACAGAGCACACTCCGATTTCTCCAAGGCCACAGAGGGATTTGAAAGAGAAAGTGGACAGGTACATTTTTTTAAATTTTTTTTTTAATAATTATCTTGCAATAGAGAATTGTGCAAATTATTTCTAAAATAGATGTGCCGTTTCTGCTTTATATTATCTACGGAAAATTGTTATGGAAATAAACTCCATAGAGAATTGGACTGGTAAAACGAATCAACCTGTAACGAGAAGAAGTCGGTTTAATTGTTTTTGTTCTGCATCTCAGAAAAGAAAAATAAATAAATAATCCACTGGATAGAGTTTGCATTGTTCCATATATGGACATGGTTGTCTGGAAATACGTTAGGAGATTTATGATGAGAATTTTTAGCAAAAATGTTTATAGTACCATCTATAGGCAGAATTTATTTTAATGGCAACACTTTTAATGTGTTGCTTACGGTGTCCCAACCTTTGGTCGATGTGTGGAGGGACCAAGAGTGATTTTAATTTCATGTCTCATTTAATGGAAACACAGCAATTGTGAAATTATGTTCTTTTCTTTGACGTTAACATAATTTGTAATGGAAACAAAACAATAAGGCAAATTCATTTTTAATTTGATATGAGTATTAAATAATATGAACATGCAAATTCTTAACTCTCGACATGCTAAGAGTTCATGAGAGGGCTCAGTAGGTTGGGCTTGGAACCCATATCCAACTGCTTGCAGCTCTAATTATTATTGCTACGTTCCACAAATTAATTTTCAGTAATTCTCAGTGGGTCACAAAAAAAAAGTGTTGAGCTTGTCCATCAGTGAAGACTACTCACTCTGATCCAGCGCACTGTAATCAATGCGGTAGCGGGTAACAGCCCCTCGGCTGTGCTGTGAAGTCAGCGGCTGCCACGTCAGCCTGATGTCCGTGGGGGACGTGCTCGCGACGGAGAGCTGAGGAGGTGCACTCGGAACTACAAGCAGAAAGGAGGAGAAAAGACAAGCTGATTGCCGTGCGCAGTAAGTCCGAAAATGTTTGATAGAGTTTGACAACACAGCAGTGTTCTGGTTAAAAAAAAAGATCCATTTGTAGAAGCAAAAACAGAATGTGAACTTGATTTTGCCAAATCCAAAGCATTTTTTGCATGGGCATCATTGGTCATTTGTCAAGTCCTGCAGCCGAACATATGTCACAGACTTTAGTTTTTAAGATCTGTTTGTGTTCCAACCCCGGCTAAATTCGCTAATTGCTATCCACCTCTGAGTACACCTGTATCACTTGGATGCAGCTGGAACACAAACACGCCTTAAAGCATGCAGGATCCGAGAGCAGAATGACCTTACTTTGTAATTCTTTGCTTTATTTATGAGTTTAGTTTCATTTGCCTTTTATAAAGGTTGAAGTACTCACCATCCTCAAGCATCTCTATGGTTATAGGCAGCGATGGAGGACTGGCTCCCATGAGCGAATAAGCCACCACAAAGAAAGTGTAGACAGTGTGGGGCAGGAGCTCTTTGACGAGATACTCTGTGGTGTCGTTGCTAACTGCTAACGAAGAGTCCTCATTATCTGACCCTAAAACGAATGAAATTCATATCAAACACGTGGATTTTTTTTATTGATTTATTTTAGCTCCTTACCACATCCGCTTAAAAAAAAACAAAAAACAAACCTGTAGTGAGTTGGTAGTGCACGGAGTAGGCAATGATTTGGTCTGTGTTGTATTCGGGTTTCTCCCAGGAGAGCAGGGCCGTTGTGCTGGAGTACGGCGTAGCAGTCAGGCGGCGAGGGCGGCTGGGGAGACCTTCCTTCACAATGACCGTCAGCCTGGCAATGGCGCAGGCTGTCCCGAGCCCGTTTTCAGCGATGCACTGATAGTAACCTGCGTCCTCCAGAGCCAGCTGGTTGATGAGCAGGACCCCAGGGCTTTGCACCTTCATTCGCCTGAAAGATCTAATGGGTTGGCCGTTCTTCAGCCAGTGCAGCACTGGGAAAGGTTCCCCAGAACTGTTGCACAGAAACCTAGCTGTATTCCCCCTGGAGAGGGACACAGACTCCGGGGGCTGAACAATCACTGGAGGGGCTGTTCAAAGAAGAAAGTGGAGAACCCTTAATAGTTGCAGCTCGAATCCAGACTGCATTTTTAAAGAAGAGCTTAAAAATCCTTGTTATGCACACACAAAAGAAAATTTATTATTTTATATTCCACTCTTTCAAAATATCATGCTTACTTGTTTGGAACAAAAATGCATTTTTGAAAGTTTCCCCATTTAATTAATGCTTTAAATTACATTAGGCCGTTAATACTGTGAAGATGTTGATGGGGACTATCCTCACTCACTTATCTCAAGATAAAACTCAGCATATAAATGGTGTAACATTACTCTTACCAGCAACGCGCAACTCGGCAGCAGCAAAAACAAACTCTCTAGTTTTGGGCTTGTTGGCTCGGCAGACGTAGACGCCGGCATGGTGACGCCTCGTGTCCCTAATCACCAGGTTTGTGGCAAGGACGATCACGTCTGTGGAAATGGGCTCTCCGTCTGATCAAAAGAGAAAGCGATGTGGAGCATCAGCACAGAGAAATAGCTGCTGGTAACTGACTGGAGCAGAGATCTTGTTTTTTTCAGTCTTATAAATGCCAGAGAAATGTTTCGGAAAGGAAATGCTTTGAAGAACACCGGACAGGATCAGATGGGAAACCTCACAAAGTGACCAACAGGGGGCTCTCTGATTTTTCTTAGACGGGGTTCGCAGAGATGTCTAGATGCAGTAATAACAACCACACTCTTAAAAAAAGCATGTGGTTATTTTAAAGTCGTGGTACTCATTCGTGACTTTCTTACCAGTTAGCATGTGTGCAAAGGAAAACATGTCCAAGTTACTGCAAAAAGGCAAACTTACAACTTCCCATCTCATCAACAAAGTTTAAGGAAAGTGGATATGGTTAGTCTTAGGTTTGGGTGCTTAAGGTTTAATTTGGTTTTGGTGTTACACCATGAAAAAGGAAAGGTCTAGCAGGTACTGACTCCTCGGGGCATTGATTGACACTAAGCGGACTGGATAGGTAGCACCAAAAGCTGTGAATAAAATAAATTTCCACTCACTTTCGAAGTGAATGGAAATCTTTGAAAGTCCTACCTTCTCTGCTCCATGACACCAATGGTTTTGGCTGGCCTCGTGCCACACACTCCATCACAGCAGGATGGCCAAGCACCACTGTGGCATTCTGGGGTGGCGCAACAATCACAACTGGGCTTGGGCTGTCAATGGAGCCTGTAAAAAAAACAACAGTTTATCTAGTTTATATACTTTGGATGAACATTATCAGACTATGTTTGAGACTCCTGTTCTTCCAACCAAGAAATGAAATTAGACCAGAGGATACTTAGCAACCCTGAACAGGAGCACCTAGTTTAGATCAACATTAGATTCTTTTTCTTCTTTTGCTCTTTCCTTTGATTTGTTATTTTGTTTGTATTTCCTTTTAATTCCTGTAAAGCACTTTGTATTGCCTTGTTGCTGAAAATGTATTATATAAATAAAATTACCTTTACCTTTAACATTGGAGTACACTTCAATGTAAGTATTGAAATGACAAAATCTTACACTTTAAATTTGGTTTGGAATGTTTCAGCCTAGAACTACTAAGGTAATCTAATTTAATATACATTTTGTCCAAAAAGCTTTTTTTTCCCCACTGGACATGTGAGATAACAAAAGACTTCTTCATTCAAAGTTATTTACTTTCAACTTAGCTCAACAGATTCAATGAGCCACTACCTGAAAGGCTGAAACTGAAGAAACTGGAGAAACAGGAGGTGGTGTGTCAGTGACGATGACACCTGATAGTGCAAAGTATTTGGCCAGAAGGTCGAGCCAAAGAGAAGATTACGCAGAAGAATAAGGCTTTTCAAGGGCCCTAAAAGGTAAACCATTATATCAGGTCATAGAATGGTTTCAGTTATCCAACGGAAGAACTCTACTCCTCCTTAGCGACAAAGAATGCCAATGAACGAAAAATGTCTCTACGCGTCTAATAAGCACTCGTCTCTTGATCACACCAAAGTCGTTAAGGTCCAGCAAGTGTTAATGAAAGAAATAATCTCGGCAAAAATGGTCTTGCATACTGTAAACACGCATTAATCATTGACATTACATGCAGCAAACCTTGGTGATGCAAAAGGCTTTAAGTGGGTCATGCTGCCTTTGCAACAACTTTCTAGCAGAGGGTGCCTACAAAGTGATGCGTCTGATAGGTGTGGGTGTAGTGCACTGCCAAAAATAGAAGCCATAGCAGAAAACAGACCGAAGAAAAACAATAAAAACCTCTAGCAGTTCCTGTTCATGTCTTAGGTTTTCCTCAGCTTCTGAAGTATTTCAGTCTATTACTTCAACACAAAACTGCTGAAGCGTTCCTGTGGGTGTTGAGCTATTCCATTCATGGAACTGAAACGGAGAGAGGCGATAACATTAAATATGACAGAGGTTTAATGTAAACAGACAGCATTGCCAAGTGCCTCTGTGATTTTTTTTTTTTTTTTAATGAAAGCAGCGAGCCATTTTCTTGAAAAACCTGAAAACGACCTCTCTGCAGTTGCAGATGAAGAGGTTCATTGATTCATGCAAGTCAAAGCACTAAATGCTTAACAAATCTCTGAAAGACACCGAGTGTAAGACTGTTTTCAACACTCTAGTTTATTCCAAATCACGCTATTGATTTTGCCTTGGTTTAAGGTAAAGAAAATCAGCACTATTGTCCCTGCGACAGAAAAAGCAACTGAAACATGCCTTGGTCTCTACCAGACTGTGGCACTTAACTGAAGGAAGTGTCTTAGTAGCTTTAAAATTTACCTCTCAACATATGTCAGGCCTCTACAGTTTGCATATTTTGTCAGCCTTTACAAAAACAGCAACAACAACAGCAGACCGTATTTATATGCTGTTTTATCCCACCTACAGCAGAACTAACTTGGAGAACAAAATCAGCTGCGGCATGGTTCTGTGTTTTGTCACCTGAGAGTTCAACATATTCTCACTTTGTAACTTGATTTTAGACTTACACTCAGTCAAGTCAATCAAAAATATCCCCGAGTTCGTCAAGGATGTGTGCTCAGTTCTTTGCTCTTTACTCTGCTGACAAATGACTGAACTCCCTAATTTGTCACAAATCGACTCTTCAGTAATGGAAATGGTACAACTGTGGTTTGACTCATCAGCAACACTATGGGGATGAGTGACTGCTTTTTACTGGCAAATGTCCTTTTTATGTACGTATATTTTAAAAGTCTTTGCAGTAGGAGCAGAACAGATGTCAAATTCCTTGTTTTGTGAGCACAACCTTGAAGCTGATTCTGACATATTTGGAGTTATATTTCCTGTCAGTAGTGATTTTTGCCCTTTGCCATGTGGAACTCCACCCTTACTGCAGTGAGAAAGGCACGCATTGCTTTAGTTATTGTTCTGGGGTGTTTTGCGACATTGTGGATGCATTAATGTAATATTTCTTTAGGCTAGCCACACCAGGAAGGTTCACTCCAATTGAATGTTTTCTTTATTTGTTGCTCTCACTGTGTCGCAAAGTTGTAGAAATGTCTTTGCAATCCTTTGTGAACTAATAGATGTGATTTATATCGTTTCTCGACTTCTTTGAGATCAGGGTGTATTTTGACATGTCTTACCCTTCCTCTTTGCCCCTCACACTGAATCTATTTCAAGGGATTGCTTGATTGTGTGAGTCAGGCAGTGATCAGGCTTTGGTGTGACTAGTGTAAGTCATTCAAAAGATGAAGAAGGCAATTACATTTTACTCAGGGCCAGGTTGGTTTGGATAACTTCCTTTCCATTTAATACATACGATCATCATCTATGGTGCTGATTGTACGTTTACCACCTTCTCTGGTACATTTTGAAACATTTGAGTGTGGCCAAAAAGCAAAAAAATAAAATAAAATAATAATGCAAATTTGTTTTAAACATCAACCTTTATTGTGACCGCCAATAGTTCACCCAGTTCACTCAATTGAATAACCACAGGAGACTGAGATCTTCAATAAGAAGAAAAAGCCAAGAACCTGATAGAAGATGAATGTTGCCAACGAACCCTTGCAGAATAAAGACTTCTGCATATTTCAAGCAAAGTAGTGTTCAAGGACAAGCAATTAAAATGTAAATGAATCCTGTATGTGACATCCCGATCGAAGGTAAAGCTTTGCAAATGAAATATTTTTGATAAGAAACCATGCATCAGAAACTCATTTGTCAAACAACTTGGTTTTAAACCCCAAAAATTATACCATATATAGATATAGCTAAGAATCTTCTGCTTAAAATCTGACTTAAAATGAAAGGAAGTTGATCGACTGTAAAAGGAATCGATAGCATTTGAAGTGGAATATGTTAAAATGTTGACTCTCAGTTCATATGTCCTGTCTACATTTAGTCTAAATAATTAGCTTGACAAACCAAATTTATGAACCCCAAGGTGATTTAGGAATCAAAAAAGATGTTATATCTTACTTTTCAATCACATTGACATTTTTTTTATTTTCTCTAAGTCAATATAATTTAAAGGTAACGTGGGATCTGTTGTGGTTGTCAGAAATCTTACTTCATGAATTGCAACACAGAACGTAATTGTAAGGTGATCTATGTTCTTAATTTGAGCTTATTTCTATTTCAACTAACATAACAATCACGTTTTTCAATTTGATTTATTTTGCTACAGTGTTGTACATGGGAATTGTTCGTTTTGCACTCACTTTTGATATACATACAGAACTATTTCTTCACTTACATTATGCAAAACAAAGTAACCCACCGAACCCCCCCCAAAAAAAATAAAGAAAAAGGAAAAACACTTGCGTTTAGTGTGACAATTCCTGTATTTTGCACCATCAGCCTTCATGCCTATTTTCATCAATGCCCTTTGACTTCTTCACCTGCTCTGGTTTTGGACATGGCTGAAGAAACCCAGCAGGTAACACGACCCTCAGGAAACTCTTGACGCTCAAGTTCTTGGAATACTTTAGCTGATAGTCAACAACTCTCTATGGCATCATCTAACCCGCATAGGTATAGAAATAGATTCTTCCATTCCAGAAGGTTAGTATTTGAGGCAGCTGAAACAAGAACAATTTGTTAGACACAATTTTGATTGAGGAACTTCTTAATTTAGCTAATCCAAAGTCTGTTATTAACCACCAAGTTGTCTCAATTAATCATTATTACAGTGACATGAACTGATACATTTCAGTTTAGTTAGACTCGTATGCAAGGTTTTTTAAACACGTTCTTCAACAGGAGACATTTGCACACATTCCCTTGTTATTTGGTAGTGTTGTCATTAAACCACTTTACAATTAAATTTCAAATATAATTAAGGTCACTTTCAATTGGAAGTTTTAAATTCCTGAATTATGTTTTTAGCTATCATTTCAATATTTTAACACTATGATCGGTGAAACAATTTTTTATTAATTGTCACCAACTGAAAATAGGAAATGCTTAGTCTGAATTAATGTAAAATTGAGTATGGCTCTTTTGATCAAACATATGCAAAAACATCTGGTTTGAGCTGCATGAGGCATCCAATTTCATTAAACTGATTTACTTGAACTAATCTCATTTAAACATGCAGTTATTTTAAAAATCATATCCCCTGGTAACAGATACTACAACACACAGCTACCCTATTAGATAAGCATATCACGCTCCCTGAATAATAAAACCAATATGTAGTTTATAATTGTATTATCAGCATGCAACCTTTCTTGTAGTGCTACATTAATGTGATTTACTTAGATGGATGACCTCCCTTGTGCCACAGTGTGAAACCAGAGGGCAGCTCTCTGAGGATCCACTGAGGTGAAGGTGAACAATTTCTTGTGAATCACCTTGAGACACGGCGCCAGGGACATGAAACGTCACTGCAACTGACGCAGTGTTGATGTTCAGCCTATTCAAGGAATAACATGGAGACTCAATCATTGCGTTTTTAGTGTTTCAGCAGTTTTATTGATCAATTATATTGACAATAATTGATATATCTGTCAGACGTAACTCTCGCATAAGGTTAGATATGATATCCCATAGGCAGATATTTTCCAGCAAGTGCTGACTGATAATTTTGTATTCTTAGTATGCTTTTCTTTTTTTTCCTCCCTCTTTCCTTGATTCTGTCGCCTCCCTTGCTGTGCTTTTGATTGCTGCTGTGTCAGAGACTTACTTGATTCCAGTCGTCTTATTTAGCTGCAGCCTAAAACGAGCAGCAGGACTCTCCAGCGGTGCCTGATTGTCCCACTTGGTCAAGCTGCCCTAGCTCTCCTAAATGCAATATTTCAACATGGCATGTTTTTACAAGCTATGTTTCTTACGGTATCTCCTTTCGCTCTATTCACCTACCTGGATTTTACCCTGAGCTCAAGGACACTTAAAAGGAAAAAAAATAAACCTCCACTTGAACCAGGTTCCTTATTGAAAAACCACAAAGCGGAGCAGCAGACCTCACCTGTCGTGACAGTGAGTCTAGCTTCGCTGCTGATGTTCTTCCTTTCAGAATTGGATGCCACACAGCGGTAGAAGCCCTCATCCTCTTTAGTCACCTTCAGAATCTGCAGCACCCCATTAGGAAGAGAAATGAACCTGTTGCTCCAAAAGGAAAGCAAAAAAAAAAAATAAAAAAATAAAAATACAGAAAGAATAAGAGAGAGAATACAATAAATGACTTAGTACACTGATCCATGAAGCAGCAGGCTGATGAACTCTACTGTTCTGTAGTTTTCCAAATTGGTTTTTTATGAAATAGAGATTTGACCTGACAGGACTTCAGTTACTAGCTATACACTAAAACAAATAAACTGTGTGTTGGTCTCCCTTTTCTGGTGAAACAACCCTAACACATTGACACATGGACATGAAGATGTACTGCTGTGATATCAGACAACAAGATGTTAGCACGTTTGTCCAATGAGTCCCATTGGGTTGATACCAGGGGAAAAACAGATTGAAGACCTCCAACCTGTTGTGCTTCTAATTAAACCCTTTCTCCCCCCGTTTTTGGCAGGGTACCTTATCTTGTTGAAAAAGGCTATCTGTGAATGTCGTTTGAATGATAGGATGCGCATGATGTGCAATACAATGGATTAAAGCAGTCATGGAGTCCCAGCAGAACACTGCCCAAAGCGTCACTCTACCTCTGTGGGCTTAACCCATAGGAATACAGCATTCTGGCGCCACATGGTTCCCAAGTTAAGCAATGCACATGAATTGCTTTGCTTTGTAAAAGCAAAGCAATTCATGTGCTACAGTTGGCTGCTGGATCAGACCACACGAACCAACCTTGCTACTTGGATGCAACATTGAGCCTTGGCCCGTCATGAACCACTGTTCCTTCCTTGAACCAGTTCTGATGGATTCTGACCAAAGCAGAACAGGAACAGCCCACAAGAGCTGCAGTTTAAGAGATGATCTGACCTCTGCACATATACATAGCTGAATAACTTCCATTTTACTGTCAGTCCTGCACTTTATATTTTATATTCATATTTTATACTGTATTTTAGTTTATTCTGGAGTAACCTCACAACATTGGAACCTAAAAACATTGTCCTGAGCCGTATGCAACGAAATTTCGTTCTGTATACACCTTGTGCTTGCAAAATGACTATAAAGTCAGTCTAAGTCAAAGTCTTATGCTCGCCCATTTCTTCTGCTTCTACCTCATCAGGTTCCTGGAGAAAACATTCACTTAAGTAAATCCCACCTGCTAGCAGGTGCAATTTTCGAAAGGTAGGTGTTATTTGCTTCACCTGCTTACAGTTAAGAGAATAACTCAAAGTAAATAACAGAAGTTCTGTGTTCAGGTAAAAGATTTAAATCCTATAGAAAAATTCTGGTGGCGCACATGAACACACACATCACCTTTGGAAATGAAAAAAAAATAAATAAAAATCAAGCCCAAGATGATTTATGCTGCAATCCAGCGTATTGGTTTTTCAAAGACAGAGAACATAACCAAACCATGGCTACTTTAACGGATGCAAAGCGGACGTGAGAAAAGTTTAAAACAAAGAGTGCTTAAGGAGAGGCTGTGAATAGGAGAAGCAAATAATAAGATTAACATGATGAGCAAATGAGAGGGTGAAGGTTAACAGCAAGGAGATAATACCTAAGAGATGGCAGAGGGTCTGAGTGAGAAAAAAAATCCCCTAAAAGCAAAAGGTAACAAAAGGAGAAAAAGGCCTCTGTTTCATCAGCTATCCTTTGACTGATTTCTGCGAGAGACCCATTAATACCGCCTGGGGTGGGAGAGCCACACTGCACCAATAAGATGTTTTAAGCAGCAAGCTGTGTGGAGGTCATGCCGCAATATAGCCGACATTAACAGTTCGATCTGCGTAATAAGACCGAAAAGAAATTCACTGACCCCAGGGCCACAGCAAAATGTCTATTTCGCTAAGCCATAAATGAGAATATTTTTGAGAGCCTTGGCAAGGGAGATCTTTTGAGGAGTCACACATTTGAAGTTCTTTATACATCTTCTTTCATTTCTTTGAGCACACAGAAGCCTATTACATACATGTTATGTTTCCACAAGAGAAAGTCCCTCTTAAACATGTCGCTTTAAGAACAAGCCCTGCTCTCAGATGTCCCCATTTATGCCGGTCCAGTTTTTGACCAAGAGAAAGAAAACAAATCCTCGACTCAGCTTTTAAAGGATTGTATACAGTGTCACGGCTACACCACCCTAATATTGAGCTGTAGTGATGGAAAGAAACACGACCGTTCAATAGGAGCAGACAGTTACCAAGCGTCAAAGATGAGTGTTTGTCTCGTGAGGTCACATCACTGCCAGCAAAGACGTGCACAAATGTATAAATGTTGCATGGTAACATTGTCTTGTTTTCACTAAGGTCGGTCCCTCAGGAAATGTAGATCCACATTAGTTGCAACGATCGTTATCATACTCTTTAAAATATGCTTGCTGATATTCGTCATTATTACTGGGGTATGATACCCTTTTACTGGGGTATCAGCAGGAAAAAACAGCAAAAGGAAACATATAAAACACATATTTTACTGCGTTTTATTCATTTTTTATTAAAAATCTGAATCTAAAAAAAAAAAGAGTGTACCCTGCATTTCAGTCAATTTCATGGAACCTTTAGTTGCAAGTCGTCTGTGGTTCGTTTCTTGTAGTTTTGCACATCCAACAAAAATGTCAATTCGTCTTTGAAGAAAAGCTCTGCCTCTGTCTTGAGAGCAGTTTCAATGTTTTGCCATGAATTCTCAAGCGGATCCAGGTCTGGACAGTCAACGATATGAAGCTAAACAATTTTGTTGCAACTTTGGCTGTACGTTTACCGACACTGTGCTAGATGGTGGATCTCTACACCTGTCTTCGACACTACCTGAGCCTCTGGCAGAATCAGAGTGAAGTGGTCCACCATACTTTTTCAGATTTTTTTTCCCCCTAAAGATTTATAAAAACCTGGACTCTCGTCCGTTGCAATTCAAAAGTATGTGCTACTCTGTGCTGGTCTATCGTGTAAAATCCAAATAAAATGTGTGACTGTAATGATACAATATATTTTTTGCAAGGCACTGTGCATATCTCCTTTTACCAACAACATCTGCGTGAGAATATTAAATGCACTTCAGTCTAACACACAACTTACCTTGTCTCGTCAGTGATGGTCACTTTGTCTTTTTGCCATGTTATGACAGGTGTGGGTACTCCCTCAATCTGGCACTCGAACCGAGCAGAACCCCCAGTGGTCACCGTTTGTGATGATGGCTCCGCAAAGAAGCTGGACAGACCTACACAGGGAAAAACAGCAATAATGTATAACCCATTAAATGAGGTCAAACACCTATACAGGATTGATAATTGGTCAATTCATTGCCATGTCATTAGTTGGGTTAAAACGGCAACATGGTTTCAAACAGTTTAGTATCTCTTCAAACCATTTTGCAATTTCTATGACACAAATTATAACTCACTTGTCTTTGCAGAGACCTTTAAAAGTCACATTTTAATTTAAACAAAAGAATATGTGTGCCTGAGGGGCAATGTGAAGCACCAGATGGCAGCAGTGAGTAAAGTCAGTGAACCTATGACCTGTTACCCCCCACATGCTGGTGGGGGTGAGAAGAATGAACAAAACAGCTTCAAGTGTCCCTCACCACTTCAGCCCTAGTCCTGACTGCGATGAAAAGTACGGGGGATGGATCAAAAGAGAGAAAACACATAAAGACAGAGGTGGGAGACCAAGGGGTTTGAAAAAAATAAAAAAGTACAAGCCAGGGGAGAACTGAAAACCCTAAACAAGACTGGCACAGATAATAAAGCTTCCAGTTAAACTCACCCTACAACGGACTGTGAGAACAAACAGGGAGGCGTCCAGATGAGATACGCATTCTCAAACATTCCATCAATTTCAATGACAGATTCTCTGTGTGAACAGATCTGCATAACCAATTCAGAACACATTTGTCAGACTTGATGTCAAAACTGTTCCGCGGAACTACGCATACAGTGTTTGCGAAAACGTTGGAGCTATACGCCTGCTGGCAGATGTTTTAGTGTCTCAGAGAGGACATCTTTCAAACACTTAGGACAATACTCAGACATAGCAATTTAGTATTGTAGTGACCTCTAACATTCACTTAGTGACCTCTAATATTTTACACTATACTTTAAACATTGCCTATATAAATTTTACACATACAATACATTACAGGTGCTGCTGTTACAGTAACAACTTGTGAAGAGGACAGTGATATTCCTGATGAGTGTTGCCATAACAATCTGTTGGAATAATTTGAAAAAAAAAAGATCATCAATGTGTTTTTCTTTGCTTCTATTTTTTATATTATTTATCAGTTAACTTTCCCAGGATGGGCCGACTGAGCAAAATTACACCGACTGCAGAGCAAGGACTCATCCAACGGGTCACAAACAGACCCCACAACAAAATCCAAAGAGCGGCAGGCCTCATTTGCCTCAGTTAGGGTCAGAGGTCATGCATCCACCATAAGGAAATTACCTGCATGGCAGCGTTCCAAGACACAAACCACTGCTCAGCAAAATGAACATTAAGGCTTGTCTCAGTTTTTCCAGAGTACATCTTGATGATCCCCAAGACTTTTGAGGAAACAACCTGTGAACTCTTTGGAAGGTGTGTGTCCTAATGCATCTGCCGTAAAAGTAGCACCCATTTCACACAGAGAACATCATACCAACAGTAAAACATGATGGTGGCAGTGTGATGGTCTGGGACTGTTTTGCTGCTGCAGGACCTGAACGCCCAGCCAAAACACACCGGCATCTCCACTGCTTGATGGCTGAGGAAAACCAAGATGAAGACTTTGGGGTGGCCTGGTCAAAGTCCTGACCTGAATCCTATTGAGATGCTGTGGCATGACCTTAAAAAGTCCAACACTCCTCTACAGCTGGAAAAGACCCACTGCAAGTCATCACATACGCTTGACTGTTATTATAAAAACTGCATTTTGTGTTGACTTGTGTTGTATTTGACCCGTAAGTAAATAGTTTTTAAGGTCTGAAACAATGACGCGTGGCAAAATGTGCAAAAAAAAAAATAAATCCCAGAAAATCGAGAAAGTGGGAAACATTTCTTCACACCATCACATCCAAACAACGAATACATGTTCTAGATAAGAACACAAAACAGTTTCTATTAATTTTTGCAGCAGTATGAATCATTGTTGCTTTTTCAAGAACATGTTTTGTCCTAAAACTAATGCAGCAAATCTCAGTTGCTATCACTCAAGATTTATCAACATGAGAATCTCGTCGCTGATCACAACAACTGCTGGCACTAGCGACACCCCGTCCGTCTGTCCGTTACGGCACTGAGAGACCAAAGTTTCTCTGTGTGTACACAAAGACCGAAGGACGTGTGGTAATGGTAGCAGAAGGGATCCGATTCATTTCAGAAAGATCCTGAGTTGTGAGCTTCAGAGGAGGCGTTGATGATTAACCCCTGACACATCGCTCCGCACCATGACCTAAATCCCAGAGTTCTGCACAATGTGCGGAACCGGCGCCTGACGCGATGCCAGACTGTCCGAGCGTGGGCGAGCTCGTGAGTCGAGGGGCTTTTGGGCAAAGCTGCTCTTTCCCTCACAGTGTTTGGTCAGCGTCAGTGCCTGCAGGACACACTCCTTGTGTTTGGATTGGTGGATTAACTTTGTGTATCTCCTCTCTCACGGTGTGTGCACACGAGGGTGAATGACAGCTGATAAGCAAGGGTGCACAGCAGCAAATGTCAATGAAAAGAGAGAGAGAGGAGAGGGGGTTGTTCAAAGAGGGCCCTTTGCCCATATCGCGATGGGACAATGGTGATTAGCCGGCCTTCCACCTCTGATTCTTTCAAAGTATATCTGTGTACATCTTTTTTTTGTTTGTTTGTTGTTTTTGTAGAATCTCAGAATTTGAGATGGAATTCCACAGCAGATCCACCCGATACCCCAATGATCACCCACGTGGTTAACGTCTGACACAGAGGTAACTTTTCATTGACATTCTCACAATAAAGGCAACATTCCAAAACACAGCTATAAATTAGGATGGATTTTTAGGCATCCTGTAGTCATACAGCTTATAAAAAATAAAAAAAAACGGGGCCAAATTTAGTTAACCCCTTTTCTTTTTCTTGTCTGTCTTGACTTTCCCCCTGCTCTCTCCCGCTGTCTTTGTCTGTCCCTCTCTCGGTGCCCCACTCTTCGGCCCCTCGGCTATCAGATTGCAGCGTTTTCCCCCTCCTCTTGTTCAAGCAGATAATTCCACCCGTGACCTCTTTGCTACCCGGCTCTAGGGCTGATATTGTGAAAGCTCATCAAGCATACCTCCAGCCTGGACGGGCTATTTGTAAAAGCTACCATGGAGCATGTGCAACTCGGTCAGTTCGGACACGCAAGAAGGAAAGCCCTTCAACGCTGCCAAAAGGAGTATTTAAAAAAAAAAAAGTCTCCTTTGCAGGACCGCGCAGGTGTAAGTTTTGGGAAAAGGATAAAAAAAAGAAAAAGGCCGTATTGACTTGTAGAAGGACATCATTAAATACATTGGAATTTTACAAAACTGTCTCATAATTACTGTAGGAAACGTAATTACTTCATGTTCAACAACCACGCTGTATCTGGCCTTGTTTGTGTTTATTTCCCTTCTGTAAATAGGCTGTTTGCTGTCTTTGTCTACACACTGAAGGAGAGAAAAAAAAAATCCATCGCTCTCAGAAACTGTATTTACAACAACAAAAAAAAAAGGAGAAAAAGTCCTTGTCCGTCTCTATGCCGTTCAGGGACAAGCACATGGCGACTGCAAAACCAGAGCAGGTGGCTCTCCTAATGTGTTTTCACAGATGTGGTCTCTGCTACATTCTCTCGCGAAGACATCGGGGTGGGAGGGAGGAGGAGGTCTGCTCGAGATCCGATGACCGGGCAGACCGGCTTCGGACTCCCTCACATCCGACGCCTCGTTTCGCACTTCTGGTTCGTCTCAAAAGGTTTTTGCAGAGAACCCTTCACGCGCAGACTGCAAGATGCACCGACGCTGTATTCACGCTCCTTAAATTACGCATGTTGTCACAGTAAAAATCCACAAGTCAATGTATTGTACTGCGGTTTTATACAATATGCCCTACCAAACACTTTGTGTGTATTTGCAAAGTGAAAGCAAAATGTGACACTTTTATTTATTTAGAGGAAAATGTGATATTATTTGTATGGGTTTGTATTCTGTCCCTTTAAACCTGATTCCCCTACAAAAAAATCCACTTGAACTAGTCGCCTAACGTCATTAGTAAACAGTATTGGACTGTAAAAGGCTTGAGATTTGGGTGGAAATTCATCTTCCAGTAGGAATACTCTCAACATACAGTCAGGATGTTACAATGGAATATTTCATATCTGAGCAATTTCACAAGTTACACTGGACCAGTCAAAGTCTACACCTAAATCCAATTGAGAATCTTTGACAAAACTTGAAAATTACTCTTTACACACACTCTTCATCCCCCCCCCACCCTGACTAAGCAGTTAAGGAACTGGCAAATGAAAAATCAGCCTCTACAATGCTAAAGCTAATGCAGATAAAGACCAAACAATTTGAAGCTGGATTTGCAGTGAAAGAAGATTCTACAAAAATATTCCCTCAGACAGGATGAGTACGCGCGAATGCCGCACACTATTCAATATTTTTTGCAGTAATATTTCTTTAACATATAAATCTCTGCTGCCTTTTTTGGGGGGTGGGAGGGTTAAGCATAAATAATTGTAATAAAATACATTGAAGATTGAAACTGTAGCCTAACTACAAGGGGGTGTGGATCCTTTTGCAAAGCCCTTTCATTATGTTAGAGGCTGTAACTCTCCAAATTCTCCTTTGCTTTTTTTCCCCACCCTTCGTAGCATTTAATCTAACATCTCCCCCACCCCCTCCCTATTAGTACTTTAGTCCTTATTGTTCCCCAAAGAAAAGATCCTCATAAATAAGCATGCAGCAGCTGACAAAAGACAGGAGATCCACAGTGGATGGTGTCTCGTCTTACACAAAGCTAATGACTGAATAAAGAGCAGAACTCGGGAGTCTGAGGGAAAGTCAGTTCTTCGGTCAGACAAAAACTTCCATCTGTCCCCCTGCAGCTTCATATCACGAAATTCCGGCTAATTGAAAAGTGGCATGGCTTTGTGCGAACCTGTGGGGTCGAGAAACACGGTCGTCCTTCAAAGAGCAGAAGAAGAAAGCACAAAGAAAACGACTTTTTCTCTACACTCTAGGGAGAACAAGTGTCCGACTGCAGAGGACAAGTTATTATTGATGCACAGATCAAAAGGCCAGTCATCAAGAAGCCAGAATCCTTTCAAAATGCCAGGCGATGAGCAGATCAAATACCTAAATGTCAGATTTTTTTATAAACTGAAACACTGAATCAAAAACTGGACCACTGAGCAAGACTGTGACACAAATGAAGTTGCGTAGAGAAGGAGCACCATGTCTAGCTACTAATGAATACACGCTACTTCTAACTTGCAGTCTAAGATCACAATTAGAACTGCCTAATGCAGTGGTTCCTAAAGTGTGGGGTGCGCCCCCCAGGGGTGGTGCAGTGTCATTGCAGGGGGGTGCAGGAAGCGATATGGATGAAAAAAAAAACCACAACAGTTACACAAAAGTGTTTCACTGTAAAGACGGTTTGTAGTTTTGTTGCAAACTGAAGTGTGAAATAAACTTCAGTGGAGTTTGAAAACAAAATATGTGTACAGGTTTATGTCTGGTTGAACAATGTGTGTGCCCAGTTGATTTTTGATTTTCTTTTTTCTTTTTTGGGGGGGATTTTATAGTAATCCATAGGGGGGCCCAGAAAATCTTTGGGAACCACTGGCCTAATGACATACTATATACAGTATAATGTGCCAGATCTGAGGCTCACATGACACCAAAAGTCCTCATTTAGTCACCACTGCTAACAAACACGTTGAACCAGTTGTCAAAATCTGTCAAGCAAGTTTTGTTGTATTTAGTTTCTTTATCATTCTTTCCTGAAAATGTCTCTCAAATTGAACAGTTTCTCTCAACTGGACCTCAGCTTTTACTGATGAGGAGTGTGTGAAGAATTAATTGTGACCAACGATCAGCCACTTTTCCACCGTCACTCAGAGCTCAATCCCTTGACCCCGCAATTAGCAAGCGTATATATTATGCAGTGACGTGCGGTCAGGGGAGGCAGGTGAGGCAGGCAGTTCTCTTGCCTCATGCCAGGGGGCGCTCATGATCCCAGACATTGTGACTCCACAACTGCAGAGTAAGAGACAGTAACAGCAAGCTAGTGATACAGTAAAGTGCAGCGATATATTTGTAGTTTTCTCCTCGTACCACAGCAATCACTTATTAATAATCGCAAAATAAACATTAAGCCTAAAACCATAACTGCAACAGACTGAATGTTCTGCTCTTTGTGTGGGAAATATTTCAGTGTTTTTGTGGTGTTGTCAGTTGCTATGGCAATGAGTTTGCGCGTGGCTGTGCTGATATAGAGAGCGAAAAAAGCGTGGTTTTGAGTTTAACTTTAACAGTTTTTCCCTTTGCTGTGGAGCACAGCACGAAATTAGTAACATCTACATGTCTAAGTTTGATTGAGTTAATGGAGTTATTCTACGGCTGCAGCGCAGCTATGAATGGCATGTAGAAGGATTGTCTTTTTGCCCTCCAGCAATGTCTGCATGCGCAAAATTTCCTTATGAAACAATAACATGCAGGGGTCTATATTTGTAAATATGATTATGATAAAGTCAGTGCCTCACCAGCTATGAACCTCATGAGCCTTATGAGCAGAGTAGGACGTAGTGTGTGACATTTTAGTTTTAGGATTTGATAAAGCACTAATTTATCAAACAGGAATTGTACAGAATGACTTTTACATGGAGACAGACAGAATTCACCTACATATCAGAGACCAGTCATTCAGAAGTGAGTGTGGGTTGGTCTACTTTATGCACATTGCTCCACTGCTTCCATATAAATTTAAATGGGCTGAACTTATATGGCGCTTTTCCAATGATTTTGAACACTCAAAGAACTTTACAGTGGAGTCACACTCACAAGCGCACACACATTTATACACTGATATGCAGATTAGTAGGCAACTTGGAGTTAAGTGCCCAAGTTGCACGCATCGACATGTGACAGGAGGAAGCTGGAGTCGAACCTACAACCTTCCAATCACAAGATGACTGTTCTTCCCACAGAGCCACAGTCGCCCCCATGGTGTGATTTATTGGATTTAGAAGTTAGAAGCCAAAATGCATTAATCTGTATTTTGGTGTATTGTTGGCAACCTTTGACTTTTACTCCTAATAAGGCTCTAGTTTCAAAATAAAGTCATTTAAAACAAAAGGCGTTCATATAAAGTTTGGGTTAAGACTTTGTAGAACAATTATCAGCACGAAAGCCATTGTAACTTTGGGACTTTCAATGGTTTGTGCCACTTTTAATTTTTCTTGGTGAAATTATACATAGTAGTTTGGCGTTCAAAAAGGACAAACCCACATCGAAACTGTTTTCGAACGGACAAAGCGGCCTAAAATCAACCAAACACAACTCAGCATTTCTTGCACTAAGTTTTAAGACAGAGTCCAGGTCAGAAAACTGGTCAATTTGAATGATCTCTGCTATTTCTTATGAGGAAAAAGGGTCAAATATCCAGCTGGAAATCAATCAGAAGCTTGTTGATAGCTAGCTACATCAATCAATTCAAATGTGTGCATCCCGTTCCAACCAGAAGAAAAAGAAAAGAAAGAAAAACACAGCTGAAAAGGATCTGTGGAGTCTGAATAGAGCCAACAAACACAGGCAGACAGACATCATGTAATGCTCATCTGCAGACGGGACTGAGCCTCAGCTTTACATGAGCTCAATTACAATCTTCAAAACGACAGAAGAGTGTCCTGTGAATTGTGCGACGCCTACTTGCAAGCAGCACGTTGACAGTCCGGCTGGTCAGGGCTCCGATGGCGCTGGCACTCACACAGCTGTAGCTGCCCTCTACGTTCTGGGGAGGCTGGCTGTCTGCGGAGGTGGGCGACAACAAGAGGGATCCGTTGGTCAAATACCGCAGGCGATCTCCCGGCGCCTGTGGCAGGAGCTGGCCATCCTTGAACCAGGTGACATTGAAAGGAGTGTCGCTGGATCCCAGGTTGCAGTCCAGCAAAAGTGGCACCCCTAGCTCCAGAACCACATGGCTGGGCCCAGCACCACAGCTCAGTTCCACTGAAACAGGCTTTTCTGTGTAGGAGGAGAGGGAAAAGAGATCAGTTAACTAGGATGTACCATGAAAGGTCTAAGACAGTTTAGCTTTATTTCGTATGACTTTCTACAAGGATCTCTCAGAGTATGTGAAAAAGAAAGCATTTTTCCTCACTTGTCCAACTTCTTTTACTATGTGATAAATTTGGGCAAAACATCATACTTTGAAACATTTCACTCGTCTCTGCAAAGTTGGCAGCACGGATGGATTTGACAGAACATTTATAAAATGGGCTGTTCTGAAATAGAACCGAGACCGTTCTTGGAGGAGGATCTTTAAAACTGAGATTGGCACAGCAAGAGTTTATTGGCACCACTGGTAAAGATCTGTAAAAAAAAAAAAGCATAAATAAATCAGTCTTTCACTGCAGTGGGATAAAATGAAAGACTCATTTTTAAAAAGGGTACAAAATTTGTAAAAAAAATCACATATTAAGAAATAATTATTTCTGACAAAATCACAACTTCCATAATTACAGACTTTTTCTACAACAATCATTTTTCCAGTATGACTATAATTTGTCATGATTGAGCAAACATAGAACAGGGATCTATGAACCTGTTCTGTGTTTCTCTCTAGATTGTTTTTTTTTTTCTCCATTTCACATACAGATTTCCTATTTTTTAGTCCTGGATCCTGTCACGGCCATGATAGAAAGCTGTTGTTTTGTCTTTTTATTTGGCCCTGTGTGTAGAATCATAAAAGATCCACTTACATAACGCTACACTCTCCTATAAGGTTCTCAAGGTCTTTTGAAGAGAAATGGGTTCACTGCATCAGCATCACAAACCCTCATGAATACTTAACACTGCTTTTCTACATATTTGTTCTCCGTTTCCAGTAAGCCCAGCCCGAAAAGTTCAGTCTGTTTCATCTGACCAAAGTTTAAAGCTCCGGTGAAGTTAGGCAAACTCCAAATGTTTACGCTTTAGACGGGAAGACAGAAACGACTTCTTTCTGGCATGCTTCTTAGGCAGCTGGCTGGCATGTAGACAGTGGCTAATGGTTGCTATGGAGACTCGGTGACCTCAAGACACCTCTCTCCTTGCAGCGGTTCCCACACAGAACGCTTCGGAAATTGATTTCAACTCCCTTATCGTCCCAATCAGCAGAGAGCTTGTGCTACAAATGATGTGACTGGGTTTCCTTCCAAGTATCCTCAATTTAAATGTTGCTTTTTGATTATTTAAAGAATAATTAATTTATTTGAAACACAACAAAACACTGATGTAAAAACATCGGTTTTACAGAGTCGTACATTTTAATCCCCAGGGACTCCTCTACAAACGTGTCAGTGGTTGCGGCCATCAAGTTACATTTTGGTCACTTCATGTTTTGAGGCTTGTGTTTGTGCTGTGTGGCATACCGAAAGCAGGCATTACTCTAGTAACCACAATCTTCTGGTGACTTTACCATGTAGTCACTTTTCCTTCAAGTCTTTCTTTATTGTGCATCTTGAAACTACCGAGGTACTTTTTTTTTTTTTTTTCGGAGTTCAATATGCGTTAGCTGAAGCTATTTGGACGCTTTTCTTTGAATCAGAAACAATTGGCAGAATTATTTTTTTGGTATAGCTCGCATTGGCTTGGTTTCAACATAATCCCAAATGTTCCACTTCTCAAGTAGAGTGTGAACGCAGCATATACTGGCATTTCCAAATCCTTGGAAATCTTTGTGTTCCTTTTTCCCGGTATATCAAGTTCACAAACCTTTTTCTGCAGAACATTTGATAATTAGTTTGCTCTCTTCATAAAGGGCAGACAAGTGAAAGTACATCCCATTATGTGATAATATAGTACATTAAAATGCTAATCATCTAAATACAGTCAGCATAAATTGTTGTCAAATGCTGATTGATGTTTTGGGTTTCCTGGTGGATTGCTTATGTATTTTTAGCAACTGTACTGCATGGCTTTAAATAGACTAATCACTGTTCTGAGGACAATTGATAACTTGAAAGTCAGCATTCTTTGCCATGCATTATGCATAACATGCACTTTGTAATATGCATGAGACCACAGGATGTACTTCTCATGCTAACCAAACAGTAAAGTGAACAAAAGTACATTTATTATTTCTTAGAAAAGGATACAACAGCAAAAAAAAAAGTAAAAATTATGAAAATCTTGAAAAATGTGTGCTGGCTATTTGTGAAGTTGGCCTTACGTTGATTTGTATAAATCAGATAAACTGAATACAACAAGAACATTTCATCTCAGAAGTCTTTTCCCCTTGACTCTGGAGTGCAAAAGGAAAGTTCAGCTTTTCTGAAAAGAGCTCTTCTAACACAAAACCACTATTTGTCCCCAGTCCTCATTTTGCAATCATTGGAAGGTCATCGTTTCTCTTTCACTGCTTTTTTATGTCACAGCCAAGGTTTTTTTTTTCCCCTTATAAATTTTAATTTAAATGTTTTACTTTGCCTTTGCACTGACATTCGTTAGCATTATACAGTGACTTGCCTCACTTTGCTCTGAAATCACTTTTAACATCCTGGCCTGAATTGCTTGACAAAAAGAAATATTATTTTGTGAAGCAGCAAGATTCCCTGACAAACCTTAAGGCTTTTTACAGTGTGTGGAGTAGTCTGATGGTTAGTGGCCATTACTGCTGAAGACATTTTTGCATCAGTAAAAGTTCTGGGTTGTTAACACTCATTCCCTCCTAAGGGAAGGTTAGCAGAAATGTGTACCTGGGATGCAAAGGAAGGAGAAAACAAAGCAAGTGCTCAAGCCTTGGCAAATTTGAACAAGAATCTCGTTGCATCATTTTTCCAGGAAACATCTAATGCTGCTTAAAATTTGTTATAGCTTGTCTTTGGTTCTAAATTGGCAGTCACACTGTGCAACCACTCAAACTCAGGACTAGAGATTTCTGTCGCATTTAAAGATTTTGAAGAATTAAAGATTACTTGACTTCTTTGCCTTTCTCAATCGGAAAATCATTCTGAAGAATGTTCCTTCTATCAATTACAATTCCTTGTTTTATGAAACAACTTGTTTGGACGCACCTTCGCATTGTAACAGGAGTTGACGTGAACGTACAATTCTTCCAAGGACACAAGCCAATTGTGCACAAAAATCTAAACCTGTCGCTCTGCTGTGTTTGGAACAACTGGCAGGGTCACCAACATAACCCCAGACAGGCACACAAATGTCCAAATAAACAACATAAGCTGAACAACTGTAGACTACTAGAATGGCTGGGTTTTCGATTTCTCCCCAGAATGGCTGAACAGGGCCAAAAGGCCCTGAGTCCACCCTGACGACTCTGATGGCTCAAATTAGCATTCTTCTTCAATTGTAAATGTGGCCGTTGACCGTCAGGCCAGAAGGTGGGAGTGTGAATAGTCCATGTTGGGGGTGGGTATCTATGATACCTACAGGAGATCAGATCTCCTGTAGGTAATGCTCTTCAGTTTAGTTTTGAAGCATACATGAAGTGTTTTTGGAGAGATGTGACCTTTTGCAGCTGATCCATGATGTTGTGCTGCATTATCCAGGTCATTTTGCCAAATGTACATAGAGTTTGCAAAACATACAATCTGTTTCAAGAAATATGCAAAGGTTTTTCTAAAAGAAATTAGTAATGTTTTTCTTTGAAATAAAGCTAAGAGCGTATTAATTGTGTTGATCCACCTCAAAAAAATCATGCAAAAAGTGTAAGCAAAAGAAATCTGGGAGACTTTGCACATGCAAATTTGCATGCAGCCTTTTGTGCTGTGGAGGATAAATAGGTGACTGCTTCACCTATTTAGTTCACAAGAACTAATGGCATTTATTTCAGTCATAATCTTGTGGGGGGTGACCAAGGTTCCATCACTATGTGACAGCTGGTCAGCAAACCTGGCAAACATGATTGACATGGCAGCACTGAATGCACATGTGCTTTATCAGGCATGCATTGGGGTGCAGGAGAGACGGGTGGACTTCCTGGTTGAGCTTGCAAAAGAGTTCGGTAACTCTCATGTGAGTGAGAAGAAGGCACACAAGGAGAAACTGCTTCGGCAACAACCTTCCACACCCAGCTCAGGCAAAAGGGCGAAGTGTCAGGTCAACCATCGATGCAGGATGCGTGTCCTGAGGCCGAAACATCATCAGTGACCCCTCACACCCCCACCATGGACTGTTCTCCCTGCTGCCCTCTGGAAAGAGGTTCCGCAGCATCCGGTGCAGGCCCACCTGGTTCCGAAACAGCTTTTTCCTACTTGCCATCAGACTGCTGAGCTCTTAACTGGACTGCACTCAAAAACTGGTCTCCACTTTATACCTTGCACATGTACAGAGCTAAATAACTTCTATTTTACTGTCAGTCCTGCACTTTATATTTTATATTTAGATTTATATTCATATTTTATACTGTATTTTATTTTACTCACATTGGAACCTCAAACATTATCCTGAGCCGTATGCAACGAAATTTCGTTCTGTATACACCCTGTGCATTGAAAATGACAACAAAGTCAGTCTAAGTCGAAGTCGAAGTCTAAGTCTAAGTCTAAGGAACAATTGTGCAACTGTGAGATGCGTTGAGGCCATTACCAGGGTACTTGGCCTAGGTAATGGCCCTATTTACTGAACAAAAGGGCTTCAGTGCAACGGGCTTCAGGCCAGTTGGACTATCTCTAGCCTGAATAGGTATATGTCAAAATGGCCTAACTCCAGCCATTCTAGTCTGCCGTAACTTTCTGTTCTGAACGGTTTTGTTTTGAATTGGTTTACACCGCTGAAGTCAACTAAAACAGACGGTTAATGTCTAGCTGGCTGTATGCTACCACCGCTCCAAGAAAAACTGTTTTATTTTCAACCAGCTCACAATGATATGGCATCTTTCTACAATAGGTGAGGGAGCATCAAGTTTTGCTTTTGTCGAATATTTATTGCTTGCACACCTAGTGACAACTGCATGTTACTCAGATTTAAATGTTTGGAAATTATGTGGCATAACATGTCTTGTTACGTCTATGAAGCATGTAGACCCACTTCTATGCGCTCTCATTCTGAATAGCGCATTTATGTTTTAATTAGTGGTGTGGAATTTGTTGCAGTTTTTTAGTGCGAGAACGCAGCGTGCTTCTTATGCAGTCATACTCTTAATTTATTTCTATATTTACCAATCAATTGATACGTTGGAAGGGAACCTTTAAACCTCTATGAGTTCTTCCAGGTAAGTCATATTTTCTTTTTTACTGAACTATTTACTAAGCAGGCCAAGTTATCCATTTCACCTTCAGTTTCAAGCCTTCTGCATCCTGAGTGAACCTTCATCAGTTCAGACACAGCGTCCGGACACCACATCATGCAGCGGTGTGCCGCTTGTGTGGCATAAATTGCGTCTGGTAGATTCTCCAATAATGTTTCCAAATAATTATTTGACCATCTGGCTAATCTGGTGATTGAATTGATTATTCTAAAATTATGCCAAAGCCTAATCTACCTATTCTACTGTCTTTTTGTATGGAAATGAAAGGCAGATATGCAATAGCATGAAAGCGGTATGAGCTCAGGGAAGAATCGTCGAAGTTAACCATTGCGTTTTGTCAATCAGCGTAGAAAATTCTGTGTTACATGATGTCATATCTTTGTTCCGACGACAATCTAATCTGAAAAATCGCTTTTATAGTTCATCTTTAAATTGGTCGACTTTCACATACACACGGAACAGGTTACTTCCAGCTTCCCCATCTCTGCCGACCGACTAATTAAGTTAATGGGAAATGGAATTCTTCCCTTGATTAAATGAGGCCTGACTCTCCACCATCACCTCCTGATGAAGAGGTTGCGCTGAGTGAGGCAGCTGACACATCCACACATATCTACACTGGAGAAGAAGGAAAAAAAGCTGCTGTACAGATGCATCAACACACCTAAAGAGCAAATGCAAAAATCAGTCAAACTAAAGACTTGCACATGAGAAGCATATTAAAGCTTCTACGTAGCTGGTAATGTGTTTCAACACAGACAGATCACCCCTGACGGCTCCTTGTATCCTCTGTTCCATTTCTAGTAATTAGGTCTCATTAAGTCATTAAAATGCGAACAGCGATTTACCGCAAGTATGTTAAAAATAATTCATAATTAAATGAAAGGCGAGTATGACTCTGTATCAGCCCTCGAAGAGGAAATAAAGGTGTGATTAAACAAGAGGGGGACATTACACAACTCTTTTCATTAATAAAACTTGCCCCTTTTCATGTTATGATGTCATTATATTCCAGAATAAATCAAACAATAGGGAAAAAGCTATGAAGATTTCCTGAAATGAGGTTCAACACAATCACCCGTCCTCTGCAGCAGGATTTAAAAGACCAGGCATGTAAATCTGACTCCACATTCACATGCGTCTGCTCCAGGAGTATTTGCTGATTTGAAGCCAAAGGTGTTCACATGCACAGTGTAGAGTCGCACGCACCAACGCGGACCGACGCCGACAGATGTTGTAACGCTGACGCAACAGCAGCAAGCGTGACATGAGGTAATGGTGCAGTGAAAGGAGGAGAGGATGTGAGACGTGGTCATTCTGCCAGTTTTCTTCACATATTGTGTCTGCTGGGAAAACTGAGCTGTTGCAACAAACGGCAGCAGAGCACAAAAACAACACAAAAAACACAGGTGATCCAAAACAGATCAGGGTGGAGCAAAAAACAAGTACTGAAGCATGACAAGACAGAAATATAAAAGCAACACAGAAGAAAAATGGGCAAAAAAAATTATTTTATTATTTATTTATCTACTGTCAACTAATGAGAAAGCAGAGTCGGTGTGTGTCATTTAAAATTCAGCCTCCATACAGCTGTTCTGTGAACGCCTGAGAGGTTTGTTCAGTACAGGGATAAAAGTCGGAGAGAGCTTCGGTGCTCAGTATCCTGAGCCGCCAACCTCCCATGGAGGACTGCTTAATCCGTCATCCGAAAACGAAGAGTATGACACAGGCGCCGCAAACCTGCCAAGACAAGGCCGTGCACCTAAACCGAAAGGGCCAGCGAGGGGCGCATCACGCAGAGAAACAGCTAAGAGGCTCACAGTAAGTCTTGATGAGCTGCAGAGATTTACAGCCCAGTTGGAAGAATATCTTTAGCTGCTCCAGAGTCGGGTAATGTACAAAATGGAACAAATGGATTTGTACAAAAAAAAAAAAGAAACATCACCCATAAACTGTCATTAAGCATATTTAGGTGACGGGAGGAACAGTTTGACACCTTAAGAATTGGCTTTGGTCCAATTTTGGACTACTGTTCCCAAAATAGACTGTGCTAAAATCAGGAAGGGTCTCCCGTACATATCCACAAGTTAAATTGAGGCGCGTATGCCGGCTTTGTAATCAATATCTGAAGACACGGGCAACATGATCTGCAGCTAAAATTGCCCGTGAGTTCCCCAAATGTTTTTACCATTCATAAAACTTCAGCGGTGGATCCCTGTCGAAATAGTTGCAACAAATCTTGTTTGTTGCAAATGACTAGATTTATCTGTAACATTTGAAATCCGTCAGCCTCAAACATTCCATCACAACCTCCCCTCCCTGAAAACAAAAAGCATGCCATGTTCAGGACTAGTGGCTAATCTTCTGAGGGACCATAGAGATCAGTCTACACTTCCTGTAGAAAGGAGTTCCTGGCTTGGAGAGATATGCACAGTTTGCTGTGACCAGTGTATAATTCTACATATAGGAAACTACACTGCTCAAAAAAATAAAGGCAACACTTAAACAGGTGTTTAACACTTAAAGTGTTCCCTTTATTTTTTTGAGCAGTCTATTTCACCTCCATCATTTCATCATGCCAATAAGCCGATGAAACACTGACAGTTTTCATTGCAAAAATAATTTTAAAAAAAAAACATTGCCAAGCACTGTTGGGTAAAAATCACTCCGTCAGACTTTTTAAAATTTGACACCACGTTTCTCTACAAGGGTTAAGCCTCTCATCTCATACAGACATCAGTCTAAATCAGTTCAGCTCCTATTGTACTGCTTCCTAAAGTTAAGAGAAATAAAATTAGTTTACTTCTTTAAAGTATGCGTGTCACATTCATTGTGCTCCTGTTCCGAATGGCGCGTGTATACTGAAATCAAGAGTGTGGAAAGTGCACCGTTTGGCCACGTTCACATTGCATTGCTTTCGCTGTGGAAATACAGTCTCGTTTCATTTATTTCACATTCAAGGATCAAGTGACCATCTGGGGATGAAAAGCCGTACTCCCTGCTCCAAAAGCGCTTGCCTTTTTCGAATTTCTTGAGATCCAGCAACATCTTGGGCACCTCGATAATGGGCAGCGTTAGTCTGGTGTAAAATTAGAGGAAGTGAAAGATTTTCTATCTTAGTAGATATTTATTCCAAAAATAATGGCTGTGACACTTACCATTGTCTTTGCTTTGAAAATATGCTGACGTCTCCTATTCTCTCTCGAAAACATTCTGTTTGGTATAATGGAGGCTATCGAAGCTTTGTAGTCTGCAAAGTGTTTCAATTAAATCCTTAAATTATTCCTCTGAGCCATGACCACAACACTCAAGACTATAAAAAGAAGATACAATGGTCCTTCCAGACTTACAACTGGACAAAAGGTTGTGCAAAGTCTTTTGGAAACCCAATGACATATTGTATATATTTCATACTTGGAACAAAGGCGGTGTTGAAATGTTGGTGTCATAACAGAGAACTGTTGAAGTCATGAAGTATTCATAGCTCAGCATTGCAGAAAAGTTATCTCACATATACATAAAAAACAATGTCTGATAATAAAATGAAGCAAAAAGAAATTAAACAGTATTGCTCTAATACGCAGTCAGAAAAGTGAAAATTCGACAGAAAACTAGAACTAAGTTAGGGTTCTGTTTTTGTAGTGCTCACCTCCTTTAAACTGATTCTGCTTACTTTGACTTGACCTCGTGACTCAAGAATGATGCTGCAAATTATCCAACATTGCTGCTAAAATGCCTTAAAGTTTCATAACTTTTTAAAGACTCCAGCAGGATGTTGGATTTGGGTCATATAATAATATAATAGGTAATTTCTCATTTGAATGAAAGTGCACAATGAAACAGATGGTGGCATCTGTATAAATGCTACCATCTGTACCATTGCCCTGTAAATATGCTAAATTGATCCATAAACAGCAATTATTACCATGTATTTGCGCTTCCATATTTTTAAAATTGTATCATGCATGATAACACTTCTCTTGGAAAAAAAAACAAAAAAACCAACATTGTCTGAAATCAAGAGCAAATTTGTGTTTTGTCTAAGACGTAAGAATTAAATAACTGACCACTTTTAAAAGCTTGCGGTCAGAAATCAAATCTCAGCGCCCACCATGTGAATGAATCACTATTTCCAAGCTGCAGTTTTGATAACTAAAGCAAGCAGGGCTGTGATAAATGCTGCAGGGAGACGGAGACTCCTTGGTTTCAACGTGAAAGTTTAAATGCCTGTGCAATAACAGAATATCAGCGACAGTTTTAATCTACTGCTGTCTAAATGTTTAGCTGTTCACAGAAAACAAATATTGATTAGTTTATTGGATCTAGCTGTGGGCCAGACTTTCTTTCTTTTTTTTCCTTCCCATTATACCACTGCTGGGATTTAAACTTGTGTGGATGAGTTTTCAGAGCTAGTAGCTCACATTTGTTTTTGCCCTTCAGTCAGTTTGTCAGTCAGTTGAGTGTGATGGTTGAAGAAAGCACTGACCTTTGGCCCCCTCCAACACCCCCCCCCCCCCCCCCCCCGGAATTATTCTAGGTACAGAAAACAACTTAAAACAACTTCCTGAAACCACTGGAAGTGGTTTCAAATCTCCAAGGCAACCATCTTCTGCTCTTTTTGAGATTTGACTGTCTTGGAATAAGAGTGAGTCAGCAGGTTATTAGATGGTGTATTAGGTCAATAAGAAAACGATCAATTATATGATTAGTGAACTCACTAATATCAGCTCGTCAAGCTTCCAGAGTCAATTAATTTATGATTACTCTTTACAGCTGAAGCTATACAACTTTTGTTTACAACACTAGTTCAACTATATTATAATGATTTTATAATTCTAAGTAGGATTTTAAAGATGAAATTCCTAATTAATTGTATTAAAATACATTATTTTGTTTAAGCCTTAAGGATTTTCAAGATATTTCAATGCAAGTCTTTCTAGATACTGATTTTAGTTCAGTCACTGGAACTTCATTTTAGGGAGTTATTTTATGTTTGGTCATTTTTTTATGCCATTTTACACTGTACATCAATCAAGTATAAATGCTTGGCAAAAAAATATATATATATATATATAAAAAATCCCACTCCATTAGCCAGATCAAAAAAATAATAATAAAAGTGACGAATAATCAAAACATAATAACATGCAGCAGTGTGATTCTAGCTGAAACTATTAACCAATAACTTTCCGTATCCTGTGGAGAGGAGCCGCAGTGAGGCTGTTAGTCAATCAGCCATGTAACAGCTGCTGTGTCGAGCGTGAGCCATTCCAGCTGCGTTTCCTCGCACACAGATACACCAGTGTTTTTCTCTTACCAACTTACGGGCAGAAACAGAGTCGCAGTCCTAAAAAGCCCACAATAATTCAAAGATTTCAGCAAAGGTGAACTCTATAGCCGCATAGCCTCTGTAAATGCTGTCTCTTCATGGCAGCTCTTTAATCGTAGCTGAACTAAAATGTAAGGAATGTTTTTTTTGGGGGGGTGGGAGGTTCTCCTTTAAAACTAAAAGGACACAATTCAATGTAAATTTAATTTTGTGTTAGTCACAAGGCTGCGTAGAAGCGACTGTGACAGTAACTACTTTTAATTTTCAGAGTCAGAGGTGACAATGTTTATAGTTGGGCCACATATCTCTCGTAAAACAGCACACAATGTAAAAGAAGCAAACATTTTATCAGGTAAGTCATGTTTTGCAATGCAGTGACACCTGAAGGTGAGTTTTCGCCACCAACTGACCAATCACAGTTTGTCGATCATAAATGTATATTTAGGAAGATAATATTAGATATATACAATTATTTAAGTGCATGTTATTATTGTCTTGTTTATACACCAAATTTTGATTGTGTGGATGTTTTTGTTTCTTGCAGTTGATCAATAAATATTTATTGACATAGAAGTATTACCTGGTATGTATATATACAAGTTAGAAATAATCAAATTTATTTGGGTAATTAAATCAATGAGTATAATGATTTCAGAAAACCTTTCAAATATAACAGATTTTATAGAATTTTAATATGACTTAAAACTATGTTCAAGTAGATAATTTATACTCAGAAGCACTGAATAAAGTACCCCTAAATTAAAAGTCTCACACCAATTGTATTGGTTAAATTGGAATAGTTTGTTGTGCTGATGTGGGGTGAGAGGGCAACGCGGAGCTAGAGAATGAGGGGGGCGGCGTTTCCCTGGAGTCTCTGCTGCTCTGTGTAAAGTGTTCATTCATACCAGCTAAGCTTTGTCCAATCACAGAGCTCCTCTCCTGCATGCACTGCCCCCGCCCCAAGCTACATGGGGCCTCCAAATGACCATGTCAAGGGCCAGATGCACTTGCAAGAGTCAACAAGGCTTGCAACAACGTTAACATGGGAGTAACACAGCAGGTTCTGGATATAAACATCCAAATTCACGGCACGGTTATCCTATAGTAAGGAACTGGCAACACCAGTTTGTGAGGTAGAAGCTGTTGATAGACTTACTGGCGTGAAAAATGAACTAAGACGATGTGAATTTAAAGAAAAAGCAACATGTGGGCTGGACACTTGCAACAACTTGTTTTAATCTCTTTGCTCCTTTCTGAAAGATGAAGCTGTAGCATATCTAGATGACGCTTCAAGGGCGCAGATTTCACACAAGATCAGGATGAGGCATATCACTGCATAAATCATTTGACATCATGCACTGCGGTGAGGCTCTGATCACGCTTAACATATGCTCACAGCGGGATTCTCGCAAAATATTTCCTATCAGAGGGCTGTAGTATGGTCTTTGAATAGTATGCTGGATGTAAATGAGGACCATTTGCATACTCATTACGAATTCACAAATATTTGTTAAGGAGATCCACAAAACATGCTTACTTTGGTTCTGCTGCGGAGGAAAATATTAGTGAGCTACAAGAACAGCTCAACAGGAAGTGCCAGAGAACTGCCTCTTCACACAGAATACACATCGGTAAAACCTCGACAAATAACCCACTTCTGCCCCTCCTGCATGGCCACCTACAGAGCAACTCTGCTCTCAAGAGGCCGAGCAAACAGCAAGGAGAAACTGAGAGCCGACGACCTGCGGTTCAATTAGCAAGTGAATATTGCCAGGGCTGCTAATGCTTTCGTAAGAACATGCTGCACCCTGCCTTTCAGACACCGACTGCTTGGATGGGCTCCAGGTTCCACGACCTCGAACTGGATTAAGCCTCAATAGAAAACGGCCGGCCGGATGAACACAAGGGAGGGAAGCTTACCGATGTGACACGCTGAACCCGTGTTCTGAAGCCAGAGGAATTTCTGTACAGCCTTTAACCTAAAGTACTGCTTGCTAAATGCTTGACTCAGAACATGTAAGAAAGCTGAGAACATAATGAAGTAAGATGGTGCTGTAAATCAATAATGTGCCTCAAGAATAATATATTATCTCTTCATTGGCATTAAAGTACAACAAAGTCAAAGCAGCAGCAGCAAAATTCAATCAGGTTTCATCTCTTCAGGACAATGAGATGAATCAAAAACATTTGTGTTAGAGAAATCTTAACGTTTCTGTACTTTTACAGATGGATGAATAGTCTTTCTGGTAACTGAAGACAAAAAAGGATTAGACACCAAAGTTCACCACTGTCATCTGTTGCACTTTGTATTGGTTAGTTACTTGGTTTCCTTCTTAGCTGAAAACTTCTCTAAACATCCAACCAGTCCTTACTGAGTAGTCACCCTCCCACTTTCAATTATTTGCCAGATCCACCCGTTGAATTTCTGCTATCATGCCCTGAGACCTACGTAGGATACAATTCCCTATTTGATTTTGCTTAGGTTTTCTTGTGTTTATTTCAATAACTCAATGGTTATTTATAATCTTGGCTACTTCCTGCTTGCGTTTCGGACCTCCACAACCATAATGTGATAGGCACACATTGCATGGCCCGTTATATTGTGCAAGTTTCAACCCCCACCACATTGAACAATGAGAGACACAAACCTGCCACAAAATTATGTCAGAAAAGTCTGACAGAGTTATTATTATAACAAAATGACGGTTATTAATCTGCTATACAACTTTAAAATGATCAGTCTTGATCATAGTGGTACACTTAACTTGAAGATTACAAGTTTATTGTCAACTTTAAACATAGTTCACTTAAACCTCCACAGTTGCTGTAAAGTACGCTTCTATGTTTTTCTTTGTGCTTATTGTGTTGACATAAAATCAGACAATTACATCTTTGTATTCTTGTTTTTGGGTAGATAAAATTGTGTCAACACCCATTCTCAATTTTAGTTCAGCTTTTAATTCCATCCATGTAAACATTCTTCTCAGGAAATTGGAACAGTTGGAGGTTAATCCTTTTTTAATCAAGTTTTTTTTTTTTATCAAAAAGATCTAAGAAAGTAAAATACAATTCAGTTCTCTCTGATTCCGAGTTAAGTAGCACGGGGCCCCCGAAGGTTGCGTCAATTCGCCTTACCTTTTTATTTAGGTAATTCAGGGAGAAGGTTCAGGGTCCCCCTGTGCAAATATAACCGTCTAAAACATTTATTTGTACCTCTCTCCATCAACCTGATAAATGGCAGACTAGCGGGGCCTGGACAGAGTAATAGGAGGTCCAGACGGTGATCAAGAGTAGCATGTAGAGGATGTATTGTATGTGAATGGAAATGGTTATGGGGATGTACTGCCGACCTGCCAATTGTGCTTTTATGTATTTTTTGTTTTTATGTATTTATTTATGGTTACTGTCCTTTTGGATGGGCTTTTATTGTTGTATTGCAGTTTTGCCCCTGCTTCCAAGACAAATTTCTCCTATGGGAGACTAATAAAATTATCTTATTCTTAATTGTACTCATAACAGTCTTTGCTCATAAGATGTACCGGTGGCATCCTAATGGACATGTTACAAGCAAAGACTACACCCAGATATTGGTCAACAGATCCAAAGGAGTGGAGGAGAAGACGAGAGGAAAACATTGGGATACTCTGCTACATCTATCTTTAGGATCCACTGACCCCTAATAACTAGCGTTACTCCCCATTTGGCTAAACTAACTTCAATGAGACGCTTCTTGAAGCCATCTACCACTCTCTGAAATCGCTCTGAGGAAAACTGTCACACTCCTTACATTCAACTGTGTGATTCTTTTAGAAGTCAGTGCTAGTTGCAGCTTGAAGTCTTTTATCAAGGTGAGTTTGTTTCTATGGACAGACTTAGGCAGGCAGGTAGGCGGTGGTTTTTAGTAGTCTTGTATGCCGCTGTCTGCAGCGAAATGAGTGATTCATTTCAAATGCTTTTGGGGCCTCTTTCAATCCCTTGATGAACACTTTGTAATTTTCTTTCTGAAGGCCTCACAAAACTCCTTCAGTTCCACCGTGGTGCTCACCGTCACGTCAACCATCAGGAGAACTTTAAACTAAACATCTGACATTTAGACTGGACAGAAATCCTTTAAAATACTTTGTAATAAGGGTGAACGTATTGGAGTTTTGTGGCTAATCATTGGTCTGTAAAATGTTTGACTTGCCTTGTCCAATTTTGGCCAAAAAACGATTTAAAACCCTTTAACTGTCACCCTCAAGACACATATAAGTCAATATGCTCATGAGGACACCAGTGTACTTGTGACGTTTAAGGGGTTAAAAAAAAAAGTTATCCACACTCTCACTGAAAAACAAAAAGTCACTAGAGAGATCTCCAGGGATGGATCGGTGCACCCCTGCTTTTTAATGATATTGTATTGATGCACACCTTTTGTGCTACAGCTGTGTGTGATATTAGGCATTTTAAGTGGGTGAGAGTGTTGCAATACCAGAAAACAAACAAAAAAAAGTTTATGTTTTATTAAATTTTACTGTAAAACTTCAAAAAATGATTTTTCTCCAGATAGTATTGTTTATTTTTATGACTTGAATTTTCAGAATCCTTAGTATTGATATAAAATGTCCATGACCAAATACACGTGACCAAAACTCTCTGCTTTTTCTTATGACCTGATGGATGTTCACCATGAACACATTGATGCGTTGTGATGTTTACAGAAATAAAACTGGCAAACAGAGCCACATACTCAGACATTTCGAGAGCCACTGTCACCAACAACCGAATAAAAACATGCACTAACCTTCACCATCACACTGACTACTTAAAGCTGTAATTGCTACAGCACAAGATGACATAAAAAAAAAAAAAAAAAATCAACATATTCATTCCACAAATATAACTTAACCCAGGGCGTCTTTAAATAATATGCATCCTAAATTAGTATCTGCTCTCTGGGGAATGGATCAAGATGCAGTCACAAATCACAGCTAACACACTCAAGCTCCCAGACAAGCAAGGAGGAACACTGGGAACATTGCATTACCTAACCAAACGCATACACACACACCCACACACACACACAAACAAACAGAAGCTTAATTTGCCAGGTTCCATAAGCTGTTCTCTAAACAGCCTGTTCTACTGTTAAGTCTCAAGATATCAGCATGTGTGTCAGAAATGTAAAAGAGGGATGAAAATTTCTCAACAACACTATGGATATTTGCATCGCTCAAATTAAAACAAAAATGAATAAACTTATTTGGTGAGGAGAAATAGATGTGAAAGGAGAATCTTTTGTCATGCTTACATTTTAAAAAGCACCATCTTTGAGCGATATATACGTATATATATATATATATATATATATATATATATATATATATATATATATATATATATATATATATATATATATATATATGTGGGCTTTGTGAAAAAGCCCACATTTCTGATGTAAAACTTTTTCAGATGATCTAATGTAATACTTTCATTTTAAATATATTTTCATTAACTGTACAGCAGAAAATTGCCATAATGATTAGAAAAAAAGGCTTGAAAACATCAGTCTGTGGGTAACTGATCTATATAACGTCTGTCACTTTGTGAATCAAGTTTCTGAAATAAAAGAACATTTCATTGATACTTACTAAATATGACTAAATTATCTTGCAGAAATGTTTAAATGTTAAATGTACTGTTGCCTCCAGACTCTAAAAATATTAAACATAAACGATACATGTAACTTGTCAGAAGTTGGTATTAGCAATTACCAAACAACAAGGAAATACCCATAGATGAGGTTTTTTTAGATATAATTACAGTGCCAATTTAAAAGTTGCAGGGAAAATACTTTAAAGATTAAGTTACAGACTTAAATGAGCTGCAATAAAACGTGTGAAATGTGTGCGTATGTAAAATAGGTGTTCTCTGACAGATTGTGTCACTTTAGTGAAACTTTACAGCCATGTGCTTTAAGTTAGAAAATGGACTTTGAACACAGCACCGCTGTGTAATCAATCTTCTGTCTCAAAAACACTTTCCACCCATTTCTGTCAAGGTGACTAAGATTTTTTTTTGTGTCTACATTTTGTTGCTAGCTTTACAAAAGTATTTATCACATACTTTGCAGAAGGGTTAATTACTCAAACCTGACAACAACAAGGATATATTTCTTCTAAGTACTTACTATTTCAATTATATTTATAGCCACCCTACTACACTCTCAAAATGAGAAATTCATAATTAAAGTTATGATATAAAAATGTGAGTTTTAGGGTGATTTAATGTCTTATTTTAAAATATAGTACTCTATTAATTATTTTCCCCCGTACAAGTTCAAAGTGTTCTTGTGATTGTTTCAGTTTTATGTTATCGCCCGTGACCCTCCAAAGAGACCCCATTAAAGAAATCGTAGCAAGCGTTTTACTGCGATACCGCCAAAAGATTTATGAAGTACCTATTTGAAGGTTCAAGTTTCCACTTCAGTCACCAGAGTCTGATCAAAGGTGTGCAGGAAACATTTTTATCATGACAAATGGCCCTGATAGGGAACTATTACTTTGATAATCACCTAAAACCTTAAAGTTGAGTGTGCGGCATTCACATTCTCTGACTGATCAAGCATTCCACATGTAGTATTTTTTTCCCCCATCTGGTCAATGTCACATTAGAATGAATCAGCACTTTAGTTTGTAAAATGTGTTAAGCAGAAATCGTACTACATGAACCGAAGCAAACGGATCTAAAAGCTTCTGTGCAGGAAAGTCAGAATTAAGCTTGAATGCACAGATGAACTTTTAATAGCCGATTTCTTTTTCGACCATTTTTTTCCCTCCACTTCAACGACTGCGACAAACAAAAGACAACTAACATGGTGGTTCTTCGGTCTAGATCAGTGGTTCTCAAACTTTTTTCAGTGATGTACCCCCTTAAAAATATATTTTTAGTCAAGTACCCCCTGACACGGGCAAAACATTTTTGGAATAAAAAAGAGGTACAGTGCTGTAAAATCACTGTCTGATTTATTAAAGCCAAACAACTTATATCAGTGAACCTGACAAATACATCCATATTGCAAACATTGCATGGTTAAACAAAAAAGAAAAGCAGAAGACGGTGACCACCAGGAAGGTATAAAACCAGTCAAAACTGAAATATGCAAAATGCTGCTAATTTATATTGGTCTCCGTCATGGTACAAAATTAAATATATACATAAATAACTAAAATGTGTTCACAGAAATAAATCTGTAATTTAATTATAAATAAATTATATTTTGTTTACAAAATAAATTAACTTAATAAATAAAGATTTGCTCACAAAAAAAATAAACGTTACATCTTTTAGGATAAAAAAAAAGAAGATTGCACTTTAATCACTTTGCATTGAACATTTGATTTGATTTGAGGAGCCTGCTGATTTTTTAGATATTTTGAAAAGCTTCACGTACCCCCTGCAGTACCTCCACGTACCCCCAGGGGTACGCGTACCCCCATTTGAGAACCACTGGTCTAGATAATAGGTTTTCTGATGATCAAATACATTATTTTAAATATTACACTAATTTGTGCTATATGCATCCGCCTGCAAATAAGTGAAATCCTAACACTTGAAATGCCCTCAGAAAATGCTTATAACTGCCTGTTTTAATATCACCAAATATATCTTAATATGCATTTATACACACAGTAGAGACTCCCTTAGCATTACAGGAGAAGATCAAATCATCTACAGTTCCTTATGTCCTGCTGTCAATCAGTGCCAAGTAAAAATGAATGATGCTCCTGGATTGGCTGCTATAACGCAAACACCAGCAGTAGCGTCTCAAGTAGCATTCTGGCTGGGTATTCAAAGTGTTCCAAAACTACACATGGTAACTTATAATCAGCTTGCTTGTAAAGCAGCTGACTGCAGGCTAGTTCCCCAACTGCTCAGCTTAAAAACCAAGTAATTTGCTTTTTATTTTTGTGTTATTTAACACTAGGAGTGTTAACACTCCTAGTGTTAACACTAGGAGTGTTAATGAAGGGCAGAGGAACAAACAGGGAACCTGTCCTGCACAAGAAGCCCTTACAGCTAATTGGTAGATGAAGTGAAATTATGTTGCGCTTTTATGACCACACTCAAGCCGCATTCACCCAGTTGCACACTACGTGTCTTGTTCAAGGAGAGGTCAGCATTTTACAGGGGATGAAGCTGGAATTAAACCCACAACTATCTTATTTTAAGATGACCACTCTTCCCATTGAGCCACAGTCAATGCAGGATGGTTAAAAATACTTGTAAAAATACTTAAATGACAATATGTTTGTTGTATTGTATAATTTTGCTTCAGGTTGTGTATCAAAATCAAAGTAGCAACAAGTCAAGGTGATTTATAAGAATATAGCAGAAGGAATTAATATCGTTTTTGCAGCAGTAGGAATTATTGTTGCTTTTGTGAGAACTAAAGACAATCAGTTCATGTTGTGCATTTTTGTTTAAAATGTTAAATTGCAAAATACAGTACTATGGATTTTTACTAAAGGTTATCGTACCGTGAGAATGTCAATCCAGCAAAAGCCCATTGGAGAATGATTTAGAATTAAAACAGTGAGGTCATTATGTCTAATTTGTATCTGAGAAAAGCACGTCACTGACATTTTGTTAGAACTTCAGATAATGATGTCAACACATTATAAAATCTTGCAAAAAAAAAAAAAAGTACCCCTTCTGAATAACTACTGGTTTCTAATCTGTGAGACAAACTAATTGAAATGTACTTGCAGTCAATGTTCTGTCTAGAACTCATGCATGCTCTATTGACGAATGCGCCATGACAAGACCAGTGGAAGAGATGAATGTACATTTAAGTTTGATCAAGGCATAAGATAAATGCGAGTTTTTAAAAGTCATGCTGTCATGTTTAATAAAAATGGTGTTTTTCAGGTTAGTGTTCAGTCACTACCTGTGACTCATTATTTTGAAAATCCAATTCAGTTTCTTATAAACCCTTGCATAACTGTAGATAATTATCTTTTTTAATAGCTGCAGAACTGTTTGACTAAACACAGGGAGAACAAAGAGCTGTCTAGACTTTTGTTAAATTCATTTGCTTGTGTTGTGTAGCGCGCTTATTTCCATTTGATACTTGGAGTGGACAAATTCATATTCCTTGTGCATGTAGGAATAGCCCTTGACCTCAAGTTTGCCCAGCACCCATTAAGGCATCCCTCACTGTGCCCACTGCTTACCAGCCCGTATTCCCACTGCCACTTCCACTCAACACTCCAGTTTAGGAGGTGAGTGAAATGTACTCAAAGGTCTGCAACAAAATGACGGTCACTGGTAATAATCCAAGCAGTGAACTATCAGACACATACGTAGTAAAGCTCATCAATCAAGAAGGCTCACTGTTTTTCATAATCTAGTAAGTCTGACAAATGGTCAATGGGTGAACAAAATGGTAAAAAAAAGGACCTGTTTGTAAAAAACTAAACTGTAATCATTTTTATATATGAAAAGCCATTATAAGTCAATGTCAATGATGACAAGAACACTCAGGCAAAGTTCCCTCTCCCAGCACAAATTAGTACAAAATTTTAGGTGAGTACATTTTTGCAGTTATCAGAATATTTATATTTTTAAATCAAATATCACTATTATTACTAGTAGCACTAATAGTGGAAGCATTGTAGGATTTTCATTTCATCAGCAACATACATTTTTTTGTCAGTGTCACTTTATCTCTTGTCTGCAATCCAAACACACAATAAATCCAGCTTTCTCAGCATTGTTTTTTCGAGCAAAGAGGATATTGATTAAGGTTATTATTATGAAGCCAGAAACAATGGTTATTTCTCAAGTTATTTTCTAACTTGATGGCACACAAACAACAGCTTGAATAGAAAACTAGAAGACCAAACAATAATGCCCCTTTTCCTTTGATGGTTCTAACCCCGCAGGGCTCCTCTTCAGGGTTTTCCTCAGTGTATTATAAGCCTGGCGGGCCAACAAGCTTTACTTGTGCCCCCACAAGGCTAAGCATTACTTTATTTTAAGTTTTTTAAAAATGTTAGCATTTTTTAAGATGTTCTAGTTTGTGTTCTGGCATTACCGTATTTTCCGCACTATAAGGCGCACCTAAAAACCTTCAATTTTCTCAAAAGGCGACAGTGCGCCTTATAATCCGGTGCGCCTTATATATGGACCAATATTGCGCCACAACAGGTCTCGCAACTACGGTAAGCAGCCGCCGACTTCATTTTCCCCTGTAGAAGAAGAAGCGCGCAGTGCATGCTGGGATATATGACTGCGCGAAGCGTGCCGTTTCATTTCCATTTGTGTGTTTGTGTAAAGACCCCAAAATGGCTCCTATTAAGAGACACGCTTATGACGCAGAGTTTAAGCTCAAGGCGATCAGTGACGCAGTAGAACACGGGAATAGAGCAGCAGCGAGAGAATTTAACATGAACAAATCAATGGTGCAGAACTGGATATATATTGTGATTGCACTAACGTTTGATTTACCATAACAGTATCAGACTGATTTTTACGTGTTTATTGAATCGAGGAAAAGTTCCCCTCCACTATATGTTATACGTTGCTGTTGTTAAAAGATAAACTGTGTCATGAAAATACCACGTCACTGACTTTACCTCTGGGAAAATAATAAAACAGCTGTTTATTCATTTTGGGAATGAACGGAGTTTTCAGAACGCTGGTTTGTAATCTATTAATAAAGTTTGACTGACCTATCTGACTGTTTTTTTCACATTCCCTTTAGCACAGCTCCATCTAATGGATCCATAACGTAACCCCAACCTCTACTGTAGCGTCTATTCTATGCGCCTTATATATGAAAAAAGTTTTAAAATAGGCCATTCATTGAAGGTGCGCCTTATAATGTGGTGCGCCTTATAGTGCGGAAAATACGGTAATCTTCCAATAGCACATAAGTGTCAAGTGATATTTTCAAATTTCCTGTCAACTTTAAACATTTTTTAACTCAAAAACACAACAGACCACTGGATGAATGATTGCCTAATCACCCCAACCACCAGGCATAGCTAGTTTTCTGGGGGAAACCTTACACTTCACTCATTCTCACTCTACTCCACATGGAACAGTGATGGGTTTTGATCACTACAACCGATTCTTTGTAGGGAATCAAAAGAGTTGACTCCCATTCACTGCTCAGCTCTCAGTCTCAGTGGCTCTGCTCTGATCAGAACCTTGTTTTGATTGGCAGCATATCTTCTCAAAACCAGGGCAAAAAACTAAGACTCACATCAGCCCGTCCATGCTGAGGCATTACATTTATCTGAATGCCAACCTGCACCGAGGACATAGATTGGTCACTGATTTTGGTTCTGTTATGATTGCCTTTGGTAGATTTCTTAGCAGTGTTGTGTTTATTTGTTTTTGTGTTAAATATTTATTATTTCTAAGCTTTTGCGAACAGATTTTGAAGCACAAAACCTCACAGATTTACGGACCCTTTTTGTTTCTATAAAAGGGAAAATTGTGTGAGGCTTTTGTATGTGCATCTGAACCGTGGATTTATTAATTATAGCGTGCCCACCTGTGTGTAATTCAAAAAGCTTAGTTCTAAATAGTAAAAATTTACACTAGTTCAGAAGACTTTGAACATTTATTTAAACAATTATTGCACTCTGAACAATCACTGATAATTGCTTTTGGAATGTCCAGAGGCTCTTTCCTTTGGATTGGATTCATAAAAAAAAAACCTTTCTGAAGGCTTCAAGACACATTCGTAATAAGTGACAAATATGAAAATGGTGTCTCGCAGAGCTTCACTCAAAATTAATAAGCTTGGCATAACATAAGAGGGTAAATAATTACAATAGTATCCCAGGGTGATCAGTCCAGATTGAAACTGTTGGCTTCTAGAATTTTCATTTCAGAAAACTGCTCTTGACTGAGACTTGCACTTGAACTACAGCAAACATAAACAATCAATCAAAAGTAAACTTCAGGTGAAGAAAATACTGGGCCTCCTGAGCGTACAAAATACTGGCAGGACTACATATCCCATCTGGCCTGGGAACAACTCAGAAATCCCTTGAATGGGTTGGAGAGTGTCACTGGGGAAAGGAAAATCTGGGTTTCCCTCCTGGACCTGTTATTCCTTTGACCCAATTTCAGATAAGGAGAACACAGTAGATGTATGAATGGACCACCTGCTGAAAGTTGCTATAGACATTAATGGTATTTTAAACACACGGTAAAGACGTTTCACGATCTGTTTTGATGCAGACAGTTGATCCAGTCATCACTGGACCGTAAGATGATAAATTATGGACTATTCAACTCAACCTTTATTCATCTGTTTTATTTCTCTTATTTAAGAATCCTGTGGCATGTGGCTTTAAACAGAATATTCCAAAGAAATAATGTTGAATACCAGATAATAATTATAGTATACTAGCTTTCTATTTATGTGTCAAACAGTAAAATCCAGCTTGTTAGCTAAAGTATGCATAAGATCGTTACCAAGAATTCAGTTAATGTTAAGCTACTGAATACCAGCATTATTTAGTTGACCAGAAGCTAAACATTTCAAAGAATTAAAGCATAGATATTGAACAAACCATATGCATTTCTGTATACATATTTGATGAAATCACAATAGACAACCTACATACTAGATTTCTGGTCCTAGGTGTGATGGCCTCCATTGTGAGATCAACTCATATAAGGAGGATCTCAATGGGGGCAATTTTATTCTAACTTACTTGGGGCCCGTAGTGCGTGGTTATCCATGGCCCTCTATTCATTTATCAGATTAAAGTTAACAAAGAACACATTCAGTCTCCTTCTTTCCCCCAACCTTCTCGACTCAGCCTTTTACACTTCCACATCAATTCTTGCACATTGTCCCTGCTTTCTTTGCAATTCCTGATACCAACACATAATGAAAGACGCTCAAGGTGAAGCAGCACAAGGTGCGAAACAATGTCCGGACAGAAACAGTTGTTGAATGCGAATAAAGGTGGTTTAAAGACATTTCATTTTAAAACGACAGCAAAACTTGCAGTATGTAGTGGAACGTAGACACCTTTTCAATTTAAAACACATAAAGCCTCATTTGTACGGAACCATAAACTATACATTTCATCCAACCATCTGACACTATAAGCAAATCATGCTGAGATATCTACCCGTCTATCTATGACTACTACATCTATTCAGACACAAGCAGAATTCCTAGTATAGATTAGATTACATTGACAGTTAACACATGCAGACTTGCCAAGCATAAACAAGGTGTGAGTGTCTGCTGAGGTTTTCTGTCTGTTAAGTCCTGTCATCTGATTGTTTTGTGTAGAAATCAGTCAATCATTAAAACACACCGGAGACACTGTAACTGTATCACTGCTGTAAATGACATTTAAGAGATCGTGTATTCAAGATTAAGACTTTTTGCAATTTAATCTGTCGCATCTATTATCTGATTAAATATTTTTCACAAAATCGAATTATTACTTTCTTGAAATCATTAGAATTACGGACATTTGAATGAGATGTGTTGCTTAGAAAGTTGCTGACATTAAAAAATTGGACTATGCGTTTGTTGCTTTAGCAAAACAATGTTGCTGTAAATGTAGCTCTAAATCTCCTTCTTTGACAGGTTGGTGAATTTGTAAACATCATAGTGCGCAGGTCTTTCCCAAGAAGGAAAACTTTGGGTTAGTTATATATAAACCCCAGTTTACTGAACTCCATGCCTGTAAACTATGTAGTTCTTTTTAACTCAGAACAACAGTGAGTTTTACAATATACTGCTCGTACTGGCAAACAGTTCTAACATTCCTCTCAATAAGCACTGGAAAGCTACAGCCAAATTCTAATCAAAATGTAAATGAATTATTCTATAGCTCACTTATTAAATTGGAATAAACAATAAATAAATGCAACACCGTTATTCTAGCTGGAATAATCGAGGAGCAGACATTATTTCTGCAGGAGTAGAGAACTAAACTGTTGCTTTTACGTCTTAAATAAAAGCAAACCATGATATATATTCATGTTTCATTTGATTATTTGCAGACCTTTTGTGGTTTTTTTTGGCGTGGATTAAAAAGATGTAATGTTGCGCTTGTTTCTTCTTCTTCTTTTTTGGGGCAGTGGGTTCGGGGGAGAAGGTGGACAGAAAGCCAGAACTCACTTGTCTTCACACTGAGCCACCAAACTTTCCCTGTTCAGCTCAATGCGCCGGCCGTGGCCGCCCCAACGTGTTAACATTCGGCTCTTCTGCAACTTGACAACCCCCGGAGTCCTACGGGCGCCTTCTTTGCTGGGAGGCAACCGAAGCACAGATACAAGCCGCCGATCTCATAAACAAGCACAGAGGCCATGTGAGGTGACGGCGGAATACTGAGGAGACGCAGCCAGGCGCAAGGTGCAGATTTCCCCCCAGCAGCAGCTCTGTCCTGTCTGTTTGGCAGCCGACTTTGGTGCCGACTGCACTTCTATGTAATCTGAGCGGCCAGTTCACCCGGCCGAAACAAACACACATACAAACAACCCCCCCCTCACCTCTTTCATGATTACAAAAAAAAAAGGACCATTACCTTGCTTGGTTGGACCCCAATACAGCAAAAGAAGACAGAACAGCCAAATAACATTCTCCACCGCCATGTACAGCCTTTGATTTCCACCAGCGGGGCAGAAGCGTGCGCCTGTATACAATCACATACACCGTAGTTTCAAGCCCTCACGGCGACATGCACACGCTGGAATCCGTTATTGTCCACGGCGGTGCGTAACGGAGTTTCTGTGGAGGTTTGGGTCTCTGTCGGGCAGCGGTCCCCGGGCTTTCCGCGCAGAACCACCGCATTAGTCGGGGCAGAGCTGTCGTGTCTCTCGGCGCTTCAACGCCATGTTGCGAGCGAATGTTAAGCGTGTGTGTGTGTGTGTGCGCTGCTTTCCTATCCTCACACCACACACACATACACGCTTGGCCGCACACGTGCACACGTATCCCCTCACGCACGCGCCCGTTTACCAGACAGTGGCTGACTGGCTGGCAGTCCGCTGGAGTCCGGAGAAGCTGTTGGTGACACACACACGCCAACACGCACACACACACACATACACACACACACACGCGCGCGCCCACACACACACACACGCCTTTCTCTTTTTGTTGGACTCCATGCCTTCCTCTTGCCCTTGGGGGACCCGTTCGTAGCAGACACGCTGCCGGCTAGAAATGCACTTGGAAATTTGTTACAGCAAATGCATCTCAGCCCCATGGCTGGCCGCAGTGGGGGTGACGGGAAGGGGCTCATCTAGTACAAGGATTCTGCATGTACTGGAGCAAAAAATAAAGAGTCGAGGACGGTCCGGATGGGTGTCTGTGTAGACTACTAATGCGTTGTGCGGTAGCGATGTTTAGGAGCTCTGAACAAGCAGCTGCACACAACGTGAGAGCAATTTATTTAGATAACCGCACATTCATTCTTAAAAGCTTTTTTGTAGCATTGTTGTGTGAAAGCATGCACCTTTGTTAGTAAAGGAGATCAGGGTTTTTAAGTAAACCCTGGGCTCATGTGCACCCTGAGTTAAAAAAAAGAAAGAGGTGGGCTGGTGAAGGGGAGGGCTTCTTCTGCATCCCAATCAATCAACCAGCTGCTGCCCCCACCACTGCTCCATGTGCTGAGGGACCCACTGACTTTTGCATGTAAACACATAGCAGGAGCCAGCTGGAGCCGAGCCTACCCAGTGCAGACAAAGACTCGCCTCCTGCAGCGCCCTCAGCATCACTGATGCCAGCACCATCCCCAACACTCGCCAGCACTAGCGGCCAGGACAAACGCGGAGCTTTGCTGAAGTTCCAGACCATATGACAAGACATTCTAGCAGAAAGAACTCCCCGAGATAAAAGGAAAGTCTTGTGCTGATTTATATATATATTTTTAAATCCCACAACTTTAATATGTGCTGTGAAATAAGTGTTGTTTTACTATTCTGGTTATAAATTCTTATGTTGCCTGACACAAGATGAAACAACAGTGAAACCAAACCAGTCTGAGATCGAATTGTTCTTTCTGGTAATAACATATCATGTAACCAGATGTCCCGCCTCGCTGTATTCATTGATGCAGGATTGATTGGCGCTAATGAAATGGGATGGATGCAGCTCCCAGGTGTCTGATTAAAAGCAAATGTCTGAGGTGTTGGCTCATGAGATTGAGCCAGATAGAATTACTGTGTCCTCTGCAATTGTTGTTCAGCTCTAATTTTCCTGTTAATCCTTCTTCCTCTGCTGGTGTAAAACACTGAAAATTTGGACCGTTGCCTCCACCTGATACCCTGTGGATTCCAGTTCAGTATGCAAGTTGCACCTATGCAGAGGAGGAGATTTCTTTTTTTACTGCAGCACTAACGGCAGAGACAAACACAAGAGGAAAGCTTGCTTCTCAGTAATGTTTCTGAAAGCACATATGCAGCAGCAACATCCAAAGTCCTATCCTTAATTTGTTCCCCCAAGTGTCCTTGCTTACAGTGCTGTGCAAAAGTAATTATACCCTTTGAACTTTTTTTTGCACATTTTGACACTCGCCAACCACAAACCTCAAGGTGCAACTTAGTGGGATTGAATATGACAGACTAAGACAAAGTGGAACATAATCGCAAACAACTCAGGTCGGACAATCTGTCAACATGACTCCACTTGGTGCACGCCGCAAACCCGCCTTTTCAAGAAGAGTGGCAATCATTGTTGAAAGCAAGCCAGGAGAGTAGTTTTTGAATGAAAGGGACAAAATAAAACAAAGTGGAAGTGTTTAGAGTGCACACAAAAAGCTGTTGATGGTAGAAAGGGTTCACCCAACACCATCAGTCAGAGTTGATGAGAAGATTGATGGAGTGCTGAGGAATCGTGCAATGAAACCTGTGTAACTTTTACAAGAATTGAACCTGGAGCAGAAGCTCGCTTTCTATCAAGACAGCAAGCCGAAATGTAATCACTGCAGCTACAATTGTCAAAGCATATCGATGTGCTAAAATTGTCCAGACAAACTACAGATATACACCCAACTGAAAAATTTATAGATGAAAAAAAAATCACTGCTCACAGATGCTCCCCATCCAATTTGACCTAGCATAAATTATTCTGCAAAAGATGACTGGCAAAACGTTCAACTTCTGGATGTGTACAGCCGGTAGAGATAAACCCCAAAAGATTTGCTGTTGTGTTATGCAGTCATAACAGCGGATTCTACAAAGTATAGAATCAGGGTTGAAAGCATATTCATCATGTCTCACCTTCTGTAGTAATTATGTAAAAGAAAACTTGTGTCCTTAAGCTGTTTTGTACATAAAGGGTAAAACCTTAAATCTTTAGATGTGCAAAGCGGGTAGAGGCATAACTACATGTTTTTTTTTTTTTAAGATTGTTATTTGTAACAAAAGTCGCAAACATTTTCAGACATTCCAATTTATACCAGATCTAAAGATCTACTGCTGACATCCCAGGACCAAACACCTCAGTGTTCCCCAGAGAATCGATCTGTGGGTCTGATCAGCATACAGACACGGAACTTGTGATTTACACAACAAGCTCAAGATTCCATCAAGCTATGACTCAAGTCCAAAATAAATGAATGAAAATGTAATTAGTGGTGACTAATAAAATCCACATTAATCTACTACTATGACCTCTACATGAGCTTAGAGTGTAGCACTGATTAATGGCAGTAAAATGCTTTAGATTAGTAACTTCAGCAGGATAAAACAAAGGTTAATGATACAGCTAATGATGATATTGATTCTGTTTTCTTTCTATTGATCATCATCCCCTTGTGCGCTGTTTCATCTGTTGCCTTCCTCAGAATAACTGCAAATTATAAACTCTGATTTAACACACTTCCTTTAAGAACTTTATTCCTGCAGGAATTACATCTCCTGCATAAGATTGGGCTGTCAGTTATATTAGCCTGATAATATTTTCTTGCTTTTCAATTTACGATGCCTTGAAATGAAGATTTTTAACAACTTTTCAACTCCTTGAATTTTCTCATATTTTATCCTGTTACTACTACAAACATAATTGTGTTGTACATGAATTTTATGTGAAATGCCAGCATACAGTAATGCAACAAATTAAAGTGGAAGTGCATGGCTGAGGAATTTCTTTCAGGCCTGGCAAGGAGTCCGCTGTCAGAGGAGCTGCCATGAATTGACAGTAGAAGAGACCCACAGCTTGGGGCAGGGGGAGAATCCGTTGTCACAATAACTTTTAGTGGCGCACTCCACAAATCTGGCTTGATATGGAACCCTGGCAAGGAGGAAGTCATGCTTCAAAGAAAATTATACAAAGTCTTGTTGGCAGTTTCCTGCCAAACGTGGTGGTGGAAAAAAGTAACACTGCATATCGCACTGAAAAAAATGACCTTTTCCCTCGACGAAACGTGTTCCCCCCTGAACACATTTCGTGATGAAATGTGTCCATGTGATGATGGATGGAGCTAAAACCACGGCAATCCCGCAAGAAAACAACTTGAGCAGGACAATGACCCCAAGCGTTCAGCCACAGCTGTAACTGAATGGTTTAGATAAGGGGTCTGCAACCTTTACAATCCAAAGAGCCATTTTGGCTGATACTTGTGGAATATGCAGTAAAGAGGGAAAAAAAAGCACAATTTTCAACTAGCAATGCAAGTATAAAACATAAGGATTTTTTTTGAGATTCTGTCGTGAAATTTAAATGCCGTGAAGAAAAAACAAACCTGCTAAAACTGTCACGTTTAGATGAGTGACCCACATGTGCATACCGTCTTAAAAGATAGTTTTAAAAGTTTTATTAAAGAGCAGTAGCTGCGTTTCCATTACAAATGTCCGCAAATACTGTATCTGTCCGGACAGAAATGCAATTTCATATATGTGATGTTTCCATTAAATTAATGAAATTAGCATCACACATGAATAAGCTTGTTCACGCGATAAGTCATTTAAAAATTATTGCAGCAACGTATGTAAATATAAACATGATATATGTTTTCTTATCTCAGTCATGGCACTAGCGCTCGTCATCCATCAGTGGACGTGTCGGCGTCTTATTCGGGCGTCGGAACGACAAGATCATTTTACTTGGGAGCGGCTGAGGATGCGGCATTTGGGGGAAATTGTAGTGGCCGATTTCACAGGTTTTAGCACAAGGTTCAACTGACTGACAGCCACCTCCTCAAATACACCAACCGATAACTGATTACATGCAGGTGTGCAGAAGCACACCTGTTAGCCCCAACCCCCAGGTCTCAGGCGGCTGGTTCCACCGCGCCCTCTGGTGGACACCTAGAGAATCCAGAATGGAAAACAAACACAGACACTGTACCCTCACAAAAACATGCATTTATTATTATATTTATATTTAAAAACCATTAGCAAATTTATGAAGATCGATTGTGGAAGGTCTGTAGAGCCACTTACAACTCCACATTGATGCATATTTATGCCTTTAAAAATATCCACTCAAAATCCATACCTACACCAAATTTGGAATCTATGAAAAGTATTGAAAATAATTATTTACAAAAACATCACTGTCAAGTCTGATTGACCTTGAGTTATTTCCCAAAAGAGAATTGTCATAAATTTAACTTTCTACATATGCAGACCTGGCAGAGACCCACCCAAAAAGACTTGCTGCCGTGAAAGGCGGTTCAAAAAATCATTGCCGAATGCCTGTCTCACTTCTGAAACTGTTATTTGTAACAATTAAACAATAAGATAAATCTCCTATTCTTTTTCTTTCACTTCACAGTTATATTTAGCTTTGTATTGGTATGTTAAATAAGTCTCCAATAAATGCACTAATACAAGTTTGATTTTTATGAAATCACAAAATGTGAGAGTGAATACTTTTGCAAGGTGCTTTGTGCGGTTCAATTCTAATTTTACCTGCAAATAACAAATTTATACACTTTCTGTATTGAAATTTTTTATCATTCTTTTTACAGATATAAACCCAGAGTTTAAGAACAAGTTCTTCAACGAAGTCTGACTGTGGATAATGTAACATTTATCTAACGCCTTGTTTCTGAACTTGCGTCCGCGTCACAAGCTTGTAGCATCCAACTAAAGACACCTGACACTTAGAAACTTGTCTGTTATTTTTATAAAATAAAATTTTTAAAAAATTAAAACACAATAAGTGCTTGTGGCTGAACTGAAACTACCACATTTCAGACTTGTAGACAGACACTGACAACAGTGCCCCCTTCTGGATTTCAGTGGTGTGACCACATCTCACCCAAACTGATTTCATTCCAGTCTGAAGCTGAATGCTAAATAAGTTAAATGAATTTCTCATGAAGTCTGCATAACAATTTGCATTTCTTACATTGGCTTGGAACTGCTTGGTCAGCATGAAAAGATCTCCATAGAGACTCAGAAAACACTGAACACACACGGCAACAAGGTTAAATTACGCTCCTCAGGAGGACAAGGACACAGAGCTGCAAGGATACATAAAGAAAGAGTCACTTAAGACTTTGGACAAAACTGATCAAGAATGACCTGCTGGACTTGAGATTGCAGAAGAAGTCTTTGTTGGTTCTGAACGTCTGACTGATTTTGCCCTCTAAGGCACCAACAGTGGACGCATGAATTTGACCTCACCGCGTTTTTCTTTAAAAATCTACGTTCCATTCTTTTGTATTGTTCACATTCGGGATGATTGTTTCCAAACGTCGCCGCAAAACTGATTCCTCAAATCATCACAAACTGAAACTTTTCACTGCGCTTTAAGCGACTTGGATTTTGTGCCGCTGCACTCTCCCTCCAAACTCTCTGATCTTGATTTCCAAATGGAATAAATTCAGTCAGAAAAATTTGGATCAATGAACAACAATCCAGACATTTTTCGCTTTAGTCCATGTAAAATGATTTTGATGTTGTCTTGGTTTTTCACTGGCTTAACAGGTAGTAGTAGTATTAGAAGCAGTAGTAACAAGGATTTTAGCAGTTGTAGCGCATGTCCAGAATGTTTTTTTTTTTTTTATCCTTTCACACTTTTTCCTTCCTCTTAACTTTCTGTTATGTGTGGATACAGCACCATGCTTCTACAAGTATGGCTTGTCTAAAATCTCCAAAGTCAGTATTCTGAAATGTCAACAATAGGTTTTTATGTAAATCTAAAATCACGAGTATTAACAGAAATAAACAATTTCTGTGCAGTGAATTGTTATAATAGTCTTACTATTATATTTTACTTTTAATTATTATTCTAACTTTACCAGTACCAATTATTGCTAATATGTTTAGTAGAGTTTTACTACTTGTCTTGAATTACTGAAATTCTGATGTATTTAGATGCACCTGTGAGATAGTTTGTTACATAGGATCTGCGCATAAGTGTCAGGATCACGATGTGTTCAAGACACCTCGGAATCCTAAACGATAAGCTCTGTCCCTTACTGATTTAACACGGTAGACACAATTTATTCATAAAACAAGTCTCATAAAATTCCGTATTTTAATGAACATGAAGCACAATACGAGCTGTTACGGTATTGAAAACACCACAAATTGGTTTAAAAAAACAAACAAAACAAAAAAACCCAACAGAGAATCAGTCTCTTCCGACAAAAACTGGCGCCTCAGTCTGTGCGTTCAGCACCATGGACAGGGTTCCGAACAGCGATTGGGCCAGCAATTCAACGTCAAGGATTAAAGTAATCCCACCATTGGACAAAATCAAAGCGACAGCAGAGCTCTGCGCGGTGATTGGTGGAGGATTAGAATAACCATAAATTATTACTGCTGTTGTACCGTGCGGAAGAAAGTACTGTTATCTCCCAACAGCGCGGCCTTAGATTGGTATTCACAGCGTGTTCGGGACACAGGTGAACTCACGGTGGGTGTGTGTGTGTGTGTGTGTGTGTGTCTGTGAGCATATTAGACCGAGGAGCCGCTGCTCTCTGAGGTAAGCAGATTAAGTTTCCCGTTGAATCTGTAATTCCTGGCAGCGACAGCCAGCTCCCACATTTCCACCATTCGCAGTACGCAATAGCGCGTCTCATCCGCTTCCAGGTTGCGCGAGGCTGTCACCGGCCTGCGCGCGCGCGCGTGTGTGCGTGCACTAGTGTTTCTGCATGCATGATGAAAGCGGAAAGATTGAGTCGTTCACATCTTAGCAGATATTCCATCTTCCCGCAAACGCCTGGACGGCAGCCATGAGCGGTTCCATCCACTGTTATTTTATTTCTTTTATTATTTTTTTTTTTAACTGCTGAGTGCAGTAGCTGTACGATTCACCACATGAAGTATTAAGTCCTCTGAAAGTTCTCGCGAAGTTCCCTGACGTTTCCTCTTGTTCGATAGGGTTGAAGGGCCTGGCGGGAGATTAAATCTTAAAGCAAACCACTACCGCGTGTCCTCATGGCTGGTCAGTGTAAATTGACATTCACAAAAAATAAAAATAAAAATAAATAAATAAATTCGAGTATATCTCTAATCATTGTTTAATTATTTACAGATACGGAGCCCAATTTCCCTCCTCTGCCCGGGTTTGTCCCTCTGAAGCCCTGCTTCTATCAAAACTTCGAGGAGATCCCTGAGCAGCACCGCAGCATGTGCAAGAAAATGTACAACCTGTGGATCTGTGAGTAGAATCGCACTGGATGCTGGATTCACTAGCATCATTTACTGACCTACAGTGCTCTGCAAGCTGAAGCTTGTTCACATTTTTCTCATTGTGCACATGCAAGCCTTTCTGTGTTTAAATTGAGTTTTATGTGACTGAATAAGCAAAATTGTGTCATTTTGAAGTGGAAGATTAATGATAAATGGGTTAATTTTTGTCTTTTATTTACAAATAGAAATCGGCAAAGTGTGGCATGCGTGCTAGTGTTGGTCATAGGCTTCTGAAAATAAGTGCTTGCTGTTATTTTCTTTTGTATGTTTAAAATGTTACATTTCAAAAACCATGTATCCTTTTACTTTTACATAATCATATAGTGATTATGCCCTGCTTCGTGTTGCCACAGGAAATCCCTTTGAAATACGATGATGTAATTGTAACAAAATGTGAAAAATTCAAAGGCTGTGACAATTTTTGCAAGACACTCCGTACGTCTTGCGCTGCAAACTAACTCTACAAGTCATTTTTTTTCTTTCTTTCTGCAGGATCCTTTTTTAAAAAAAATAAATGCTAAAGTGAAGGTATTTCACTTGTAATCAAAGCCATTCACTGTTTTTTCTGTGCCTGATTTTAATTTGGTAAATCATGTGGTATGAAACGGTAATGTGCATGTTTACTGTTTCTACGTTGTGGTTTTTTTTGTTGTTGTTGCTTTTTTTAAAAATGTTTTTCACATTTGTTTTTATAGTTTCACAGAAAACCTCAAACCAAAGTGACTTTGTGCATGGAGTTTTTTCTTTTATTGTTACTATTATTATTTAATTTCTCTTCTTGTGTTTAAGCACTGCATTGTTTTTTTACCCCCCTAAAATCCTAAAAACACTTTATTTCCTAATCAATGCGATTCCTAAACTGTTTGTCCATACCCCATGGAATAATAGCATCATATACTGAATATAAAAAAGTCTAAAACCAAATCTCCTTTTTACATTAGCACAGGTTGCCTTCCTATTAATTTTATTCTCATTTTTCAAAACTCTTCTATGCATGTGCATGCGCATGAAGTCGATATAAGCTTTTGTTCACGTTGCGCACTACAAAACCCCCGAAATGTCTCTGTGGTTCCTTTGCAGTGAACAGTGCCACCCTTGCAGTAAATTTCATTGGTTGCTTTGCTTGGATGTTTGGCGGCGGTGGAGTGACCAACTTTGGGTTATCCCTCATCTGGCTCCTGATGTTCACCCCTTGCTCCTATGTGTGTTGGTTTAGGCCCATTTACAAGGCATTCAAGTAAGTCCAACATTTAAAATGTGCAGCTTTCAAACAATATCCTTACTGGGTCGGATGATGAAGTTGTTGTAAATTGTTAAAAAAAAAGGTAAATCAATCTGAATGCGACAGTGTCTGGTGTGATTTTATCTTCTAGTGCCGAAATCAAGTATCTGTAGATTACAAAGGACATTTTCTTCCAAACATACGCATGTGACATCACAGTGTGATTTTGTTCACTGTTTGCCAATAAGTGACACGTCCTCATATTTCATCTTTCATTTTAATAAACGTCAGCTTGAATTTATGTTAAATGTGTACATAATCACAAGATGAAGTTTAAGTTAGTTGAAAAGGTGCTTCCAGCAAAGGAGAATCTTTGCTGGAATTGGCATCTCTGATCCATAAAAAGACTAAAACAAAAAAAAAGTCAGATAAAGTATGTAGAAAAAGTTAAATAGGTTTGCGTATACCCCATGTTAAGATATGCACCAGCATCTCTAAGTCCTATCAAGGAGATGTAATCATGCATTTTTTTATTTATACATTTCTTTTTTAATTATCAGGATGTGCATGAGTTCTTAATTCAAAATCCAAGACAATCTGTTGTCACTTCATGTGAAAATAGTGTGGCAGAGAATGCCAGCTCTCACAGACATGCTCCAAAACCAGAAAAGCAAGAGAACGTACCGGTTCACTAAAGCAGATCTTCAAAAGTCAGGGGAAGGCCACCAGAAAAAGTGTTACTCAAAACCTGCCACATTTAAATGCAGCTGTGATCGATAAGTTTATCCAGCTAACAAAAACCCTGAAGAATAAGGAAGGGAATGTAAAACTAATTCTTCAAACATTATTGACAGAAAACTGCAAGAAAGTTGTTAGTATGATATAATGCTACTGCGTTAAAAGATCAGTTGAGTTTTAAGGATTTTACACACACGTCTCACCAGTGCCGTCGACATTCTTGGGCAATAGATTTATATCAACCAGGAAAAACAAGAAAGTAGAACCTGAAAAAAAAAAAGGTAAAATAGAAATGTTTTTTTTTTTGTATTTTTGTTAGGACAGACAGCTCCTTCAACTTCATGCTGTTCTTCTTTGTGTTCATGGCCCAAGTTGGAATCAGCATCATCCAGAGCATCGGTATCCCAGGATGGGGAGTATGGTAAGAGTTAAAGAGAGGCTCTACACACAACATCAGGTTCAAAATGAGATTTTTTTTATTTTTTACTTTCTCATCCTTCTGTTGTTGAATTAATTTGAAGCTGTTTCGCCCATTTTAACTCTGTGATTTGGACCTAAATTTCCAAATGCCCACCCCCTCCGTTTTTTATGTACCTTACTGTGAGTTGCTGTGAGAAAGGATTTAAAAATTTTGCAGAACAAAATATTAAGAGGAAACTGAACTTAGCTCTAGTACCACCATTACCGTCAGAAAATGGTCAAATATAAACACAAATGAAGTTAATGTAAATAAAGCTAATGTGCTGCTGGCAGATAGTGAAAGAACAAGACAGAATTGCTAAATTTACAAAAAAACAACAACGTAATAATAAACACGTATTTACAATGCCTGAAGAATTCATACCCCTTTAAAAGTTTAACACATTACATTACAACCACAAAATTCAACGTATTTCATTGGGATTATTTGCACTACACCAACAAAATGTGTGTGTCTATAGAAGTACACTTCCTTGCAATCATAGCTGCAAAACTTTCAGGGTATTTTTCTCTACCAATTTTTTTGTCTCGTTCATAGAAAAATAACTTACTCAGAGCATCAGTTTTCAAGTTTTTCCCAGACAGATGCTTAATTGTATTCAGGTCTGGACTTTAAATTTGAATGTATGAACGTACTTTGATCGATAAACTGTCAATAGCTTCAGTTTTATGTCTAGTGTTGTCATCCTGCTGGCAGGTGAACCATTAACCCCCATTTTAAACCTTGCACAGACTCACAAAGACTATACGTCCCGTCAACAGATTCTATTTTGTCTTGTGGTTGACGAGACAAAAAACTGAAGGATACCTTGAGAAGTACAATTTTACAAAGACAGTTTCCAAGAAACCAAATCCCAACATGAGAAGCAACCAAAGTCACATTTTTTTAATCAAAACCGCATGGTGAAATGTGTCATTTGCTATAATGTTTTATGAATTAGCTATGTGCATAAAATGTTAAGCTTCATTTTGTATATATTTAGAATGACAGAGAAGTAAAAAGTCTCGACATTTTTTAAAGAATATAGAACAAAACATATAAAATCCCAAAAGGTTGAAGGTCACTTCTTTGGTCTTAATCATATTTTATGCTTAAGGAGAATCACAGTGCCACCCAAATTAGACATACAGTTTTTTTCCCCCTCTCATTGCTACTCATAAAGATTACAAAGTCAAACTCTCAGATATTGGCTCGCTATAACTTTTATGTTAGTCCTCATATTATACTTTGAGAGGCCATTAAAGTAATCCTGTAAATGTCACCTGACTCAGGCTGATGATCAGAAATTAATGTTATGACAGCCTCTATAAAGTTAATAAATGTCACCATGTGCATTGGGACGTTCTCATCCATAAAACCTTAACTTTTTATAGAACAATACTTAAATCTATGAATATTACACCACTTAGCAGCCAGATGTTCAGCTCTGTAAGGTGGAGGAACACCACAGAGTCCAATATTAGATGGTTTATGTTCTCCTTTTCTTTTCTTTTTTTTTTTTTGTCCGAATTCTCTGACGCTAATATTTAAATAATTAAATGACATTTTCTAACACTCACATCTTTTTGTTTTACAGCGGCTGGTTAGCCACCATCTCCTTCTTCAGCTATAACATTTTCATTGCTTTAGTCATGCTCATCCCGACAATCATGTTCACGGCTGTGGCTGCACTGTCCTTCATTGCACTCACCAAGGTAAAAAAGGTTTTATAGGTTCATTGCTTTGTAGAGCCACATAAGGTAATATAAAGAAACCAAACAATGTATGTAGTTCCCCCACCCCGGAGTCAATATCGTCTAGAATAACTTTTTTTTTTTTTTTTGTTGCAGTTTTTGGTGGTATACCTTTACCAGCTTTGAACATCTTGAAAGTGATTTCTTTAGGTGTTCTCTTTTTGCAAAGATGCCAGTAGGAAAAGTCAGATTCAAAGTTTTGAAGGAACATTTTGCTAACAGTTGCAAGCTGTTCAGGGTATTTCTATTCGTTTTGCATATCTTTTACTTGTTATCAAAAAAGTTCAGTTTTGATAACATCTGACCAGAGCGCCCTCTTCCACATGTTTGATGTGAAAGCCTTGGGGCAAACTTATTTTATAACTGATATTATAAATGTATATTTACTTAATTATGTCTGTATCTACTTATTTATTTGCGCTGTCTTCAGTAGTTGCTATTTTTATTCTTATTTCGATGCACTGTCTTTCACAGTGATGAAAAAATTCTAATTCTAATTCCAAGCTACTGCAGGAAACATTCCCATCATGCATGACGCTTTCCTGTAGTCACAATGCCCAAAAAGTCAAATTTTACTGTCTTGTAGTGAGAGTACCTCCAATTATTCACTTTCTGTTTCCTCTACTTGGTTTGTCCATGTGGCCAAATAAAAACACGACTAATTTCGGATTTCTTCTTGCTCCACTAACAGTTTTTCAGCCGACAAATCCTCCCACCCGAGCTGCCGCTCCTCCACAGTTACCGAAGCCTTCCTAGTAGCTTCTCTGATTTCAGTGGATGGTCGTGTGTTAGCACATTAGGAATTGTGCCATATCTTTAGAATTTTCTAAAGGATTGAACAATGCTTTGTGAGCAGTTCGGAGTCTTGGATAATATTTTGTAATTGAACTCTGCTTTAAACTTTGACACATTATCCCTCGCCTTGTTGCACTGCTTGTTGATGCTGTTTGCTTGCTTAAAAAAAAACAGCCCAAAAAACAAAAGCTACCTTTCATAAGAAGCTGTATTGTTAATCATTCATAACCTCATCTTGTGCGCAGATCCATAATTTCTATCGCGGCACTGGGGCGAGCATGTCCAAAGCTCAGGAGGAGTGGGCTACAGGAGCCTGGAAGAACCCCCACGTCCAGGCGGCGGCCCAGCAGGCCGCCATGGGGGCAGCTGGCGGAGCCATGCAGGATCAGTTCTCCAGCCCGCAGTACAACGACAACCAGATGTAGCGCCGCCAGGGCGGGAGACGTCAGAAATTTCAATGCCAAAGATTTCACTTCGGAGCATCAAAACCATTTTACATCGAAAATCGAGTGAAGGAAAAGTAGCAGAAAAAAAAGAGCAGTGAGTATCTGTTGGTAGCTGAGTTTTTTTCAAATCTCCATAAAAGGGCATTTGTATTCTTTGAGGTATTTTTAGACTTAATTTTCATAAGAAAACTTTTTCCTCTTCACTTTGAAGAGGAGATAGGTTTAAGTACTGTAAGTGTTGTGATGACATAAGAGTCGTGCGCTAATTTAAAAACCTTTAGCAATAGAGATTTATATGAACAAAAGTAAAAGTGAATGTACTTCTCATGCTTTCTGCATGTGGAACGTATTTTCATATAAATATGTACAAATCATGTATCCATGATTTATAGTATTTATTGTATCTATAGTATTTATATAGATATTTTTAGTTTTTGTCATATTTGGAATTTGCATGTAAACCAGAGATACTAATTTTGTAAACATGTTTTGATGGGTGTTACTCGCAAAAACCTCAAAATTGTGGAACATTTTCATGATCTTTAACAATAATCTAGTTCGGAAATGCAAATGGATGTATTGTAATAAAAAAAAAATGGATTAATGCATCACTTAAAAGTGGATTTTGTCACTGATAATCCGAACCTTGATTTTAATTTTGCTGTCTTTGTTTGGTACCAGACGATTTCGGTCATATTTCTCATCCTGAAAACATGACATTCATATCTCATGCTTAGATAAGCCTCATTATTCTGTTAAGCAAGCAGGAAACTACAGTTCTAGTTGAATGTTCATATGCATTCATAATTAGCATGAATGTCATTAATTTGGACTTTTACTAGGCTTATTTAAACTGATTCTTTTCCAGGATGGAATAATTGCATAAGACATACATTTTATTTAAGAAAATGGATAAAAGAGTCGAAATGATACATAAGAGACTAAAGCATATGTGCACACCCCCATTGCATAAACTCACTAAGCATGACCACACTGCTGAAACAAACAGAAATGGTAGAATTTATTTTGATAGCTAGGTTTTCTGGATTTTAAGCAAAGTCAACAACATGGGATGGGATCAGGAACATCCAGAAGGTTAATATGAGCCTTTTATCGATCCTGTGTTGGTCGCAATAGAGTGAGATTACAAAATTTTGAGGTAGTCCTCATTATTCATTACATCATCAACGATTGTGTGATATACCATCACTAGATGAAAGAAGAAAATAAAACTTACAGCTGGTGTAGTTGTCCGGAGGCGAATTCAACACCTTGACGTCTTCATAAATACCTCCTGCTATACTCAGATTTTCTTGTTAGGTCAAAAACGTTTTCTGCTCCATGTGGTTTCACCCAAGCTTAAAGTTTTCTTTTGTCATAACAAGAAATGTTGTTTTTTTTTTTGGGGGGGGGGGGGGGGGGGGAGGTCATCATGCTAATAATGTGAAGCTTTGGACAGCATCACTGGTGTTTTGGCTGCTTTCAGTTTGAGTCTCGGGTCGTTCCTGAACATTTTAACCTTCCATCAAACTTCCTGCCCAGGACTCCCAAAAGCCACTCGCGCCAGTCACTGCAAACACTTGTGACCAACAACTAAAAGTTGGGTCGGCTGCAGATAAACCACACAGAAAATTCAAATGAACTCTGCCAAGAAGAGGGGTCAAATATCCAGCTGGACTCATGCCAGAAGCTTGTAAATGACTACCCAGGATGCCTGGCTGCGATCCAACCCGCTAGGGAACGCAAAACCAAATGCAGTAGACATTTAAGCCAGCATGGATTAACAAAAATCTTCAGGAGCTCCAAACTTTTGCACGCAGTTCTTGTTTTGGAATATAAAAATAATATGCTTTAAGCCGTTGAATCATTCCACTCTGGAAAAATAAATGTTCAATTTGAACTATGCCAAAATGGAGCAGAGCAATTATATCCGCAGTGAGGTTTGGGGTTTAAAGATCAAATTCATATATTCTACTGCTTTTGTTTAGTTCTTGTGCTGAACTTCATCTTAGAGTTGTTTTTGGACAGATAAATAGTGGATTCAAAGAAACACTTACCTGTCTCTGTTTTGCTGTATGACCACACAGGGGCGCTGATGGATCTTGTATGAAGTAAATAAATTCAGCCATCCCATTATCCTCAATAACCCTTCAGGAATGCAAGAATACAGTTCATTTACCTTATGCTGCTGTTATGACAGGTCAGTCGTGGTGGTGAGAGTCCAAACAGGAAGGAATGAAGATGCTATAAACCAGGACATATAGCTAAAAACAGCAGTTTTTACCACCACTGATCTGGGGTAACCATCATTCATCCAGTTTTTCTTTTTTCTCTATGTTTGCTATTCATTGTTGTTTATCTCATTTCATAAAGATACTCTGTTTTTGGTCATTAAAATGTGATTCATATTGTTTCCAAAACATTACACACAGAAAATGATGCTTCAGTCACACTGAAACGCTGTCATTATCAGAAATCACAGAGGGCAAACGCTTACCTGTAGATGGCGCTACACACCCATAATCCTGCTCCAGCATTCCCCACAGACTGACCACCGGGGCACTAGATGACAGCTGTTTTTTTGTTTTTTTTCTACAGAAAAACTTTGTTCAAGAACATAGAGGATTCCGAGATACTTAGTGTGATTGGTGCCCCTTGCTTCCACTGAAAGCCATCATCACATGCTTCAAACAGCTCCTCCTTTGACACACTGTAAAAAGCAGACCATCATAGAATGGATTAAAAACAGTCTAAACGGATTTATCGGAGTTTTTTTTTTCCCTTGTACCTACTGTGTGCCTTTCCCCAGGCTGTGAGAGATGATCGAATTACCCCGCAGAGTGGGGATGAAATTAGACCACAATATAGATGCCCACAGGACCCACTAGCAGCCAACAGCAAACTCTGTAATTGCTGCGCCCGCAGAGGCTTCTCGAGACGAGTAGTGACAGCAAAGAGTTGTGACATCGAGTAAACAGCTCTGCTTGACAAAAGGCATTAATTCAGGATGGATCGACGCCGTGCACCTCTGTGAAATCTGTTTACAAATGTAAAAAAAAAGTGGAGGAAACGATTCACATCTATCATTATTTTGCGCTTTTAAGTTGCACATTTGGATTTTAATGTGGGCTAGCTAAAGCTATGCCACAATGTTGAGCCTGAGAGTAAGCTGATAAGGTACAAGAGGAAAGGTACCGGTCCCTCTACAGTGTATCTTTAGCGCTACCTTGTATTTCACAATATGCTGGATTTAAAATGAGTTTATTTATTCGTCTGTCCAAACCTCAGCAATACGTCCAACAGCAGAAATAAGGGAGTCGTGCACAGGAGACAAAAACGATTAGAACATTACAACGTCTGACATCCTCATTTGAACTTTTATGCATTTTGTTACAGTACAAACAAAAAACTTCAAGGTGTTTTTTTTGTTTTTTTTTAAACAGACCAACACAAACTTGTGTATTACTGGGAAAATAAAAGTGGAAGGAAAATGACAAATAGCCTTAAAATTTTTCTTACAACTCAAATTTCCTTGACTCTTCTTCCCCCTCCTCCGGCTGCTCGCCTCAGGGGTTGCCTCGGCTGATTACCTGCCTCCACCTCACCCTATCCTTATCCTTTGCCTCTACAACTGTTACACTAACCAACTCCCTGTCCTCCTTCACTATGTGCATTAATCCTGTTCGGGTTCTTCTTCTTCTCCTCCCACCCAGCAGTGCCAACATCCTTTCCCCAGTACATCCACAGTGTCTTCTAAGAACTTGTCCAAATCACTGAGCCTTAGCTGTTCCTCTGATCTATTTATTTCTAATCCCGTTCATCCTGGTCACTCCCAATAAAAATCTCGGCACCTTTTCATTGTCACCTTCTGCTCAGCCTCTTGTTTTCCAGACAATGCCAGGGTCTCAGAACCATATATCACAGAAGTTATAACACCTTCCTGCTGACGATCGTCTCTATCTGCTGATATTCTTCTTCACCTCTGTTTTTTACGCTGCCCGCTGTTGTCGATGGTTGACCCCGGGTGTTTAAACTCTTCCAGCTTCACCTTTGTACCTCTCCTCACGATCATTCAGACACACACTTGCTTTTGTTGACCTTTATCCCTCTTCCCTCTGAGGCAAACCTCATCTAAGTTTCCCTTCACATGCTTCTGACCTTCACCGCAGTTTGCAATGTCATCTGCAAACATCTTGATCTACGGAGCCTCTTGTTTAATCTCGTCTGTCAAACTTATCCCACCCCTTATTTGAACCCATCAGTCACTCCTTCAATCATCCAGCATTTTCTCACTCTCCAGGACTCTGTTGAACAAGCTGGTTAAAAACTCCACTGCCGTCTCTCCCAGACATAGCCATTCCTCTACAGGTATAACATCTGGACCAGCTGCCTTTCTACACTTTGACCTCTTCAAAGCTGTCCTAACTTCACCCCCACAGACTTTCCTTATTCTCTAGTTCAATATCTATGCTCCATCTGTCCTCCTCTTCCCCTCATTTCCCCCATTCATCAGCTCTTCAGAGTTCTCCTTCCACTCTCTCAAAAGATTTGCCAGCAGAGTTCATTGTTATAAACCAAACCTGCTGCACATCTCTTCCAGCTCCATGTTTCTGGTTAGCCAAGCGGTACAGATCCTAACTGTTTATGTGTTTCACACACTTACCCTTGATTACAAGGGTGTATTACATGTGTATCACATTGCTGTCAGTTTTCAAACAATCTATTCCACTTTTAAGTAATTTCAGGGACGTATGCATGTGAAATTCGAAGTTACGCCATTCTAATGAGGCGGAGTGAAAGCACACATCATCTTTGCGTTGCAGCTGCAGCCAGGGTAGAGCTGTTAGCAGACAGCTTTATGAGCTTAAACACAGAACAAACAGAGGATGTCACGAAACGGAACAGACGTATAATTTGTGGTGCATGAATTGTCTCTGTCTAATTCTGCGTCTCCGGCATCTCTACACCAATAAACGGATAGGAAAAGCAACGACAGGTGTAAACTGAAAATGGTGAACAAAATGAACAGTTATGATAACCCAAGCCTCATAATGTGTCTACAGGGTTTCAGCTACAGTATATATTTTAGAAGCACTTGAGAAGTCAAATCTACCAGGCCATATTTTATTTAAAAGACAATCTGATTTGTATGACAGGATGGCTTTTTTTTTAAACAATCTTGAGCATACCCTCGACAATACAGGAATCCAACATCAGAACGTCTTCAGTCAGAAGACTTCAAAATTATGTTTTCTTTAATGTGTCCAGTTTGTTTAATAATATGCGATTGGACACAAGTATAAGCTGTAAATAATACTTAAAAATCAACATTCAGATCTGCAGAAGCAGGGACAGAAGCCACCTTTTAGTTCTGCTTTATTATTAGATATTTGTGATAGTCCGCTATGCAAAAACACATTTGTCTCTGGTTGTAACACAGCCAAATGGGAAATGTCCATGGACGTGCTGGAAGCACTAATTGCACATGAGACATCTTCAGTCTCCCACTGATTGTGGGAATTGGAACCAGGTGTGTGATAACTGATGGACAACAGCTGGGAGATTAACAAGGCTCGAATCAACAGTGGGAAACTATTACAATGAAAAGACGGATCAAATGAAAACCTGGTGACCACCATGATCTCATAAAGACAAACGTGAACTAAAATAAAAATCCAGTAGAAAATACACATCTCAAACCCAAACTGAGGTTTTCTAAAGGTGGGGGGAAAAAAAACAAACATTCTGTCCTACAAACTTCACGATGTGTTTTTGATATTTTCAGATTCAGTGCGAGACCCGGCAATACCTTTTGCCTTTCTTATAACGTAAAGGTCATAAAATGAACAAAGCGACAGTATGTATTTTATCTGCCATAGTGTTTACCTGTAGAATAAGCAAAATTAGCGCTGCTTTTTACGTCCTGGCAAACTTCCCCCTGCTTTCAGACGACTGTTTTAGTTTCTGTGACAGCTTTTTAGAAATGATGGTTGAATTTAAACCCAGTCTTTGTACTTACAAGGCTAGGTGAAAACATGAGCTATTTATGCTCAGAACAAAGCACATAAACAACATTTGAGCAAACCTCCAGGTCTTCTTTGTGATCAGTCACGTCAGTGGCGGTGCAGCAGAGCAGGACTGTGGGAAAGAATAAAGTAAGGCACACCGGAAGGCCGTGTTATGACCTAAAGCCGACGGAGCACAGTGGCTGTTTCTGTTTGAGTTCTCGAGAGAGAAATAAAGTGCTCTTTCATGCTGTTAAATACGTACACACCCAGTCACGTCGACACACCGAAAACACTTTAATAAACGTGGACACACACACACACGAAGCCACGCCGCCACACAGGCGCGACTGTGTGTATTTGAGCAAATCCTTCACAGATTTAAGATCGCAACACTAAAGCGTAACTCCATAACTGTCTCCTCTGTCAACCCCAGGCAAAAATGAAGCAGGGTCAGGACCGGGTGGCCTGAGGTACTCAGACAGATAGCAATTTGTAAAGCGGCTCTTGCAGACCAAGGCCAGACTCTTGGTCATTGGTCATGGAGAAACATTTAAGAAGCAAACTGATGCGAGAAAGATGTCAAAATGATGCGAGAGCAATACTGAAAACCCCAAATTTCATTTTTGATATTTGTCTTAAAGATAAGAAAGGTTAAAAAAAAGGAAAAAAATTCACTCTGAACTAGCTAGCCATAAAACACAATCTCCTTAAAATCCTTCTTAATGTCATTATGTTAATCTAAGTGTCTATTTGCTGCTATTTTGTATGAATGCCAGTTTTAACCCAGTTTTTACATGCTGCTAATTTTAAATGGAGGATTTTCAAAAAATAAACATGTTAAAAGAAGACTATATTCATAAGAACTTTATAAGGACTGACAGTAGTATACAGTGAAAATACTTAAATACTTAGCATTACTGTTGCCTTCAGTTAACACTTTGCTGGACAAGCAAGTGTTGCAGATCTCAACATGAACTCGTCTCGAACAAGCAAAATAAAAATGGAGAGTTCCAGTTTCAAGGGGTTCAGCAATTTATCTCCGAACCAAAATATGACTCAAAGCACATTTATGATGGACGCTAGTATGTATTCAAAGACTGAAGCGACCCACAATATAATTATGCAAGACACATTGGAGATATAATGTGACTACCAGGTTGATTGGATCCGTTATCAGTCTGTCAGGTTTGCTGGTACTGCCAGCATATGTAGCTAATTGCTAATTAAAATCCATTTCTGTCCATTTCAGCTCCATCTACCACTGTTCAAGCTTTTTCAATGTTTTCTTTGTTGATCAAATACCTAGAAAGCATGCGGTGTTATCATTTAAGTCTCGTTTGCTTTGATGCAGCTGTACAGAATACAAAGAAAAGCCAAAGAGAAACTCTGAAAAAACAAAACATATAAGTAGTTATATCCTTTGAGCTCATTAGCCACACTTGACAATACTCCATTCTGTAGACGAACACCTCCTTTGACATCGCCAAGTGAAGTAGAAGCCGGTTTTGTGCTGTTTTCGTTTTACGATCTTCTGCGAAAAAAACAACAAAACAAGCTGGTTCTCATACACTGATCTGTAGCACCGATCCCGGTTAGGAACTGGAACCAATTTGGTGGAAAACGCCCGCAAGGCCACAAGCCTGGTTTAATAAGCGCCTCTGGCTCCAAACGATTCCCATTTTCAACATTTCCAATTATCGTCTAATTAGGCGTAAATTAGTGATCCGAGATCATTGTTTTGGATGCATGGCTGGACTGAATGGAATGCCTATAATCCAATGGGAGTGACTGACATGCTGTTTGGAAAAGATATGCCCCAGGAGGAATTTTCACAAAGGCACACTAGTGGCATGCTAATTATCATGATTCATGAGCTGTGCTTTGTGTCAATACGGTAGGTCATCAGTTTTATACAAAACCTTTTTTGAGGGTGTGTGTGTGTATTTGCTTTTTGGTCAGCAGGTATAGTAGGAACCAAATTAAAACTTTTTCTGTTCTTTTTTTGTTGTTGTCTGTGCTCCTGTTCTAATGCACAAGGCGTGTCTGTGAAATGTAAGCACAATGTTCCACAAAATTTAGATTTGAGTTCAAAGCATTTTATAGTATTTTGAATTTACATATTCTGCCCACCAAAGACCAGTAAATTAGCTTTAGCTTGTGAAATCACCCCCGCTATGAGGAGGGAGGGAAGATAGCTGGATACAATGAAACCAAAGAGATAAAAGGGTTCTGAGAATGGGGATTTGTGGTCGGAGCTGTTGATGAATAAAATGTTTTGAACATCGTAGGGTGGAGATCGGCTTTCATGCCGAGTCAGATGGGCCAAGATTAAAAGACGATCAGTAACGTCTTGCAACCGCTGTAGCCAATTAGCGTTAACTTAGCATTAAATCAGCATAGAAGTTTTTGCTTTTAAAAAAAAAAGAAATTCTTAAAAAATTAAGACATTATCAAAGTTAGCGCTGTCAATCATGCTCATGTACTTGCTACTAAATGTGCTAATGATGAAAATGCAACTGTTTGCAGGAAATCCGTTTTTCTGACATCACAGGGGCTGACTGTGCCTGACTAGCCTGAGCGTTCATGACAGCTGGCTATACCAGCTGGAGCATAACAGAGAGCAAGGGGGAAGAAGAATGAGCAGTGCCACACGGAGGGGTGATTGACAGCGCTGAATCCCACCTCCTGGCTCTAATTGGTTGTTTCTAGGTGGTGCTGGGACCACCGGGAGAAGGCAGAGGAGCTCGATTCTTTCACAGAGAGTCTCATAACATCATGTCAAGACATAGTGGCAGTTTTGACAAACATGTAAGAAAAAAATATATTTTTCAATAAAAGTTACAAACTGCAGCTTTAACACCAGGAATGCTGCAGCTGCAGCCCGGGTCCTGGTTACTTATGTTAGTGATGTCTCCTAGGACACTGACTCCAACTGCAAACCATGTCTTATGAATTCACTGAATGCATTTTCCTTTACAATCCTCTCAAAGCAACCAAAGTTTGTACCACACTTTTTCCTTCCACTCAACTTTCTACTATTATACTTAGATGCTTCAGAAGCTGCCATTATAAGGGTTGCTATATCAGTCTGCGCATTCAAGGGGAATGAGCAGACAATACTGTCACACATCATAGATAAAACATTTATGTGTTGTGCGTCAGTAATTGTAATATTGTATTTATTAATCCTAGTATGTATATGTGAAGGAGGAGAGGAATAAAAGCCCGTCACCAAGAAGGGGAGTCACCAAGCTGTCTGGAGTAAGGGGCGTGTTTGTCAGAGAGGGGACGAGAAAGCTGCTTCCAGCAGGCTGTGGAGTCACTGATCTGACGATGGAAGTCGTCCTTCCCCCACACCTCCCCCACCCCCAACCCCCGACAGTGCAGGAAACGTTGACGCAGGAGAATGAGTCTGGTGAAATATGGGCCTGTCATCAGGGAGAGTCTGAGCGCAGCGGAGCAGGGGCCATCGCTCCCCCGTGGCTGGCTTGATCATCAACACTCCCCACGGAGCTGAGGGGGTGACAGGGTGGAAGGAGGAGGAGTGGAGGTGTAGTAAATGGAGGCGGCCCGGTTAAGGCTCGAAGCCTATCTTACCTATACAAGTTGTCCTCATTTGTTCCAATTGCCTCAGACTATAAACACAAATACACCAACTTCAATTTCTGCCTTTCAGGGAAAGGAAAAGCCTTAATGAGAATTTATTGCCCCCGTTGTCGGGACCAGGAAGACTCCCAGGGATTTTTGGAAGAGTTAAAATTAATGACTTAGAAAAGTGAGGGAACTAAGACGTAAGAAGGATGCTTCTGTTTTCTTTGTGTTTTTGCAGCAGCTGCAGCAGACACCAACAAGTCGAGACCCGTGACTCAGCGACGGCTTAAGCTGCTCAGGTGAACTGGTGCATTCAAATAAACCTCGTGTATTTGACATAAACATGAACTTTTTTTTTTACACACTTTCAGTTTTCCTTTCACATTTTAGCATGTTGCAACCACAAACCTTAATCTACTTTATCACAATTTCATGTGAAAAAAACACATACTGTATTTTTTTTTTTACAGAAAACAAACAAGTCGTTTCAATTCAGTCACACATACATCCCTCTTGATACTATTCACCAAACACTGCATGAAGTTCAGTTCATTATTCCAATTAGTGTAATGATGTTTCTCTTTAAGGAAACCCAGCAGGTTGCATCAAGTTATTAGCTGTGCTTCCAGTGACCAAATAATTGCGAAATTTGACATTTTCAAAATAAGTTTGCTTAAAGGAAACACGGCCACTTTATAAAAGTATCCTGTTTTTCGATAAAAAGGTTTTGGCGCTACACTGTAGGGGAAAAAAAGGTCTCTAATTTATGGTAAATTAAAGGTACCGTAAATGCCGGAATTTGACCATATAAATACGGTAAAAATCGGGAAACCATATAATTTACCGTAAATTTGCAATTTTTTCTTTAAGTGTAGAGTGAGATACTTTCACTTTTGTGGCCATATCAAAATTGTTTTTTTTTCTTGTAAAACTGCAATGGAAACACTTTTTTTTATTCGCATCACACGAGTCACACGAAGAAAGCACAAGACATGAAACGGAGTTGCTCACGTTAAAGCAGGAAGACATGAAATGTGCAGCCAGTGGTGGAACAGAATGATTTTCAAACAAAGCTCATCCCTGTGCTAAAACGACCCTCAATACCCAAATCCAACAGAGAACCTGTGGCTAAAACCGATGTAGAAATTAGTGTTCACACACTCTCCATGCAATCTGACTGAGCTTGAAGTACTTTCCCCGAGGAGAATGGGCAAAAAATGTCAACCTCCAGATGTCCAAAGCTGGTGAAGACATCTTCAAACTACAGCTACAGCAGTACTGAGTAAGGATGGCTGAGCTCAAATACGCCAACGCAGAGATTTATATTCATAGAAGAGGTTTCGAAAGCCGTGAATCGATTTCCGTTTTTATCCCCACCACTTTGTGTAAAACCCCAACGAGGTAAATTGAAGTCTGCCGTAATGGCAAAAAATGTGGAAAAAGATGGAGGCGCGTGAATACTTTTGCAAAGCTCTGTCTAATGCCCACTTGATTCATTGTGGTGATCCAACATGAGAAGTGAAATATTTGTTAACTCTGATAAATGTGGCAGTCAGCTCTGTGTTCCCGATTTTCCATTATCAAAACAAATGAGCCAGCAACTGCAGCTTCATGTAAATCTTCTTTTTTTTTTGCACTCTATTAAAACATCTTTGGCTGTTCTCTTGTCTTCTTGCATTTTCTCATCTGCCTCTATTTTTCACGTACAAATCCCTCTCACTCTTACCTGTCCCGTGCAGGAATGCGTTACTCCCTACAGAAACCAAGATTTGCTCCACATCTTCGTGCATTTAATTAGGTCGCAGAGCAGAGACGGAGTCACAAGATGAATGACTTGCAGATTTGTTATTGTTGCAACAGAATTTCCAAACAGTGGTCTCTGCAAAAATCACACGTTGAGAATGGTGGTTTCTTTTTTGGCCAATATCAACATACATTTTCTATTTCCATTAATTTCAATTGTCGCTGCATAAACCCGCTGCAGTGAGAAATGACTTTATAAAATCACGTATTTAAATTGTGTTTTACTGTTGGAGGCCAGCTTCTGAAATGAGGAAAAAAGAAGTCAAACAAGGCAAACTCATGCAAAAGCTAATGTTTATTAAAAAAAAAAAGTCACTTCATTTTATAAACACGTTTTAAATGCTGCAAACATTGTTTCACATAAAAGCTATCCTGAATAATAGACAAACCGCCTCAAAACCGGTCTTGGTTATTAAATAAAGATTTATTCAGCGAAAGCTTCGTGATGCTCTGGGACATGTTATATGCAGATTGTGCAGCCAAGGTTCCCCAGAACAGCAACAACAAAAAAGTCTGATAAAACACAGGCAGTAATTTTATTTTAAATACAAGCACTCGACTCCTGATGTGACCCCAGCATGAACCGAATAACGCGCAAGCTAGCTGTGGCTAAAGTGGGGCTGGGATAGAGGCTGGGATAGTCAACATGATACCAAAAGTCAGACATAGAAGGAAGAAAAATTGTGAATCATTATGCGATATAAAATCTTTGGAAAGAAATATATATGAAAAAGAAACTACATCTTGGATTTAGGTACGATTGTGGCAAATGCAGGCACAACTTCATAAAGTCAGATTTTGAAGTCAGTAGGGAAAATTCTAATAAACCCCAAATTTAGTTCTTGAAATCAGATAATTATTTAAGTTAAAATTGATACATAAATAGATACACACTTTCAAAGAGTCCAAACTTTCACAGGAAGGATAACTGAGTTAAAAGCTGCTTAGCGGACGGCCACTGACATCCTGACCATCTATGAAAACATCTATGAAAACCTCGTTTTCATAGATGGAGAAAGAGACTTTTTTCATGGATGAAAGAAAGAAAGGATAATTGTAGCCTTGAGAGGATTGCGAAACGCAGCCCCTTCAAACGTTTGTGGGGAGATTGACAAGACGTGGACTGCAGCTGGGCTCGGTGCTTCCAGAGCCAGCGCACACAGATGTCTCCAGGAAATGAGGTGTAAACTGTCACATTCACTTTGCTAACAAACTCCTGAAGAGTTTTACCCGAGCTGGGGTGAGCGGTACTGGACTGTTTTGAAAAAAAAATATACGTTTTTTTTGTTTTTCTGTTTTAGATGAAAGTAAATTGTGAACTTGATTTGGAAATCAAGGTCTACGAGTCTATAGGGAAGAATGGAGAGGCGCAAACTCGAAGCCGCTTGAGGTCCAGCGTGAAGGTTTCCCAATCTGTGATGATTTGGGAGGTTGGGTCATCTGCTGATGTTGCTAAAAGTCCAATGTAAGCAAATAAAATTCTCTACTGTTGTCATTTACCTGCCTTCACTGCTTTAATGGCTTGATATCATTCTGCTGGCGAGTTTCTTTGTTGAATTTAAATACTGAAGTTTATGAAATAAATAAAACACAAGGTTTCCCTAGAAAACCCACTAAGGTCAGTGGTAGGTATGTTTTTGTGTTGGAAAATGATAAAAGTTATAAATATGTGGATGTGCCCAAGCAAGTATCATAAACTGGAAATAATAAAGTGAGGCCAATGGGCATGTACAAGGACAGAACAATTGGTGTGCACCCCTTGCATCCAGTTCAATGTGCCATCTGTACACATAGCTTAATCTCTCTTTACTGTTACTGGTGTATAAAAAAAACTCCATTTAAACAAACAATGCTTAGCTTGGTGGAAGGGCAAGCAAAGCCTGGTGGCCCGCCAGGCTTATAATACTCTGGGGGAAACCCTGAAAGCGGCGAGGTGTCATACTGTAGCGGGTTTGTAGAAAAATCAAGTGGATCCCTAAAATATCCCTTCAGTAACGTCTGATAGTAACGTCAGACGTTACTATCGGGAGTAACGTCCATGTAACATGGATGTTGTTCGGCAGAGTAAACAACAAATTTAAAGTTGCTCTAAAAAAGGTAAACATGCTAACTAGCTAATATAGCATTGTTATCTTAAAAGAACAAATGCTCTACGGGTTTCTTTTTTTCACTTGGCGTCGATCTAACATTGACTAGACAATCAGCATCACACACTGCTGCTAATACTGGTAATACTTTCTTAGAGCGGGACTGAAAATAATCTAAACGATAATTTTTAGAATGAGTATGTTGAGTATGTTTACTCATCATTCAGATGAGTAAACATACTCATCTGAATGATGACCAGTCGTTCTTCACGTGTAACAGCTGGAGATTAAGCCAAAGGACTTTCGCAATGGAAAAGAAAAACAACATAATTTCAAAATGGCAGGCACTCAAGAAGTCTCCTTGTGTTTGTTCACTTCTGGTCCTCATGTTCTTTTGTGTATTCAATGCCGTCTTGTGCCTGAGAATGCCAGAAGACGTAATCAGTCTTGCTTGACTTCACTCGGTCCGTTTCCGCAATTAGGTTGCGAGTTTGCGGCAGCACGACGTCTGCTGCTTTTACATGGGCTTCCTGGTCAGTGTGGCTTGTTGTTAAAGGAAATGTTGAGTCTGATAGAGAACGCGTTTACGGCTCTGCTTTCAGATCCTCGGCTTATCGAAAGTTGGGCGTAGCATTTCATTGCCCAAAGCAAAACACAAACAAATGGGAAGTTGGTGCGGTCCACAATACTATTTTCAGATTTAAAATTCAACATGCTCTCATATCATATCAAGTGCGGATATTTTTCCTGAACATGTTTACTGTATAGCCTAGTCTAGTAGTCTTGTATCTGCCGCGCGAGTAGGATGACTGTGAGAAAATATTCTCCTGTTTTTATTCAGTTATTTAATTCACTTACAGTTTGTTTGTCACATGTAGACATAAACAAAAGTTTGGAATGAAAATGAGTAGTTGGAAGAAGAAAAAACTATGCCTATATATTCTACCCATTTTCTCAAACGTCAGTTTGCTACACAAAACAGGCAATGTGTAAACATAAAGATATGAATAACACAGAAAACATATATCTTTGTAATGAGATAACACTCAACTGAATCAATATACTTCACTATACCTTGACAGGATATCATATATGAATATTTTCTAAAAAGTAAAAATTCATCTACTCTGATTTCTTTAGACACTCTTCCACATATTTCTTTCATTTGTTTAGTTCTGATGTTTGTTTTTTTTTTAACTCTGTTCCTCTCAAATTAAATGCCATCAGTTTTCATTTTTTTATCTTTTTTGAAAACGTGCTGAAAATATACCGTTTTGCATTTGAAACACCGGGTCACAAAATTTCACAGCTTTTAAGTTGAAGTTTTTTTTGCTAATAACTGTAACAGCTCCTCTTTGCAAAAATAAAACAAACAGCATTTGAATACGCTTTGCAGGCATTCCCCCAAACTTCGAGACACCGGATCCAACAGGGAACGATCAGGGAATTGTATAATAACATCCACAACGCTTCATCGTTTAGCCAATCTTTTCTTTGACGCGTTTTTCGGTTTAGGTAGGAAATGCCTGTCTCGAAATGTTACTTCCATATATAGTTTCCTTGCTGATTTAAATGATTCCTTCGATCAGAGTGGAATACGACACGTTAAGTGGTTCTGTCCACTTGCCCTGACACTTCCTCGTACCACACACCACTGCTGGCTGTCAGAACTTGTTCTTTTCGCTATGCCCGTGGCGGCATCGGGCACACATCGCAAATTTCATATCTCAGCGATTCAGCATGTGTCTGTTGGGTTCTGCTCTGTATACCCCTCGGGGTATTTTCATATGCTCCGCTTAGAATCTCACACTCTTTGGATTCACTCGGGGAAACATCCTCTGGCATTTATTTTTTTCTTGAAAAATCCCAATTGCATATTTGTTTGTGCTTAGATCCTTTGTCTAGGCGTGCGTGTGTGTGTGTGTGTGTGTGCAGCTCTACAGCTTTGACAGCCATTACAGAAGTAGCTGTGGTGAGTCTCGTCGTTACCGCTAACAAGAACCTAGAGCTAAAGCTGTAAAAGTGCCTCCTGGTGGACATTGAACATTGCTGCCTTTAGTCCGTGGAGGATTACTGAAAGAGAGAAAAATAAACTTCTTAAGTGTTATTTGAATTGCAGCGGCAATAATGTAAAACAAAAAGGTAATCCAATGAAAAAAAAACAACCCTCTATTCTTTGGGTTTTTTTTTTTTTACCTCTTTACAAATAATTTCCGTGGCATGCAGTACATTGTTCAGCTTTTCTCCTTTATCATGTCTGCTTGTCTTGCACTCTGTTCTTCCAGTAACAGTGCAAAGCGAAGGACAAACTAGAGTGCCATATTGTACACACTGTTGAGAGCGCGGCAGAAATTGTTGATTTTGTGTGAACAGCCAGAACAAACAGTTCAAACCAAGAGGAGGCCTGAAACAAATGCAGGGGGAGCAGGCGGGGGGGTTAGGGTTTTGTTGGGGCAGATAGCAAATGAGAAAGAGAACAGCGGAGCAAAACAATCAGATCAAGGGTCCTAATTCCTCCGGGAGGCAGGAAATTCCTGCGTGAGGAATGTCTCTGCTGTTCAAATGCCATATTTCACAAGTGAAACTTATTACACCGAGTCCCCAGTTTAGCAGGTAAACTGTTTAGTTAGATACACCCAAATACAACTGCCATGAGCAATGTACCTCAGAGCAGATGTGCATCCACCCCTCCACCCTCATCTTGTCTTTTTTTGCCACTAAGAGAATTAGCAGATATTCCCCGTAAAGCCTTTGCTGTTGCTTTTTGAGGCTTTTTCAAACTTTGTTTTTGTAATTCTGCTTTCCAACTCACATTTTAACATGGAATGTCCACTTATTTCTACATCAAACTTTCTTTTCAAGTTTTTCTGAGTGTTCTGCAACAATACCTTTAGTTTAACTATGAATAGCAAATTATAGGCAATTATTAACAAAACTTGTCATGCAGTAGCCCGGACATTGCCTTCCTACGCAGTTCCGCTCGATTCAAATGTCACTTACAGTTCAGTCAGGGCTTAGATTTCTCCTGTAGATTTTCTACCGAACGGATTGGCGAACGGGAAGTTGTGAACGATGACGGCAGTTTTCTGCGCCGTTTTGGAACTGCCGTCTGCCTGTAGCTTTAGCAATAGCAGCGGAGGAAGCGAACAAAGCGGTTCAGTCCGTGTTGGCCAGGCTTCCGAATATTGAATTAATATTAACAGCCGCCTCGTTCGGACTTGGCACTTCTGTGTTTGCAGTGGAGGACGGTTGTTTGCGGCGCAGGCAATTTCCGGTAAGCGTCATAGTGTAGACCGGCCAAAGTTAGCCACTGGAGAAAGTTTAAAACCTAAACAGAGTCCACGCCTCCAGGAAGGAATTGTTTCTCAATGTTACCTTACCAGAGGGGCCGCTTTTCATTGGCTTATGCCCATTCTACGTGATCACGTGCGTGGCCGTCTCACAAACACACTTAGCTTCCCGTTAGCTAAGTGCAGCATAAAGGCAGAACTGATACAACTTCTACACCTTGAAGCCTGTCTGCTACACAGTCTTACGTTAGCTAAACAGATCAATATGCAATGTGTCTGTATCTGACATACACTAAAGATTTTATTTTAGCAGAAAAGGCTTTGGACTAAACTGTTACTCGTGTTAGCCACGTTAGCACCAAGTACAGCCAATCAATCAACCATCGCTGTGTTCAGGGAAGCGCTGATTAATAATCGAGAAATAAATATCAAGCCTGGAAACTTGATATCGTAACGGACTGAATGTTATGTTTTTAAGTAATCTTTGCTTGTCTTGCGGGGCGCAGGCGGTTGCCACGGTAACAGGTGTGCTTAAACTACAAAGAGAGAGAGCGAGAGAGTAAAAAGGTAGGAGTGGTTTTGAGTTGATCACCTGTTCGGGTTATTTTACCTTTGTTTACCTTTGCTGTGGCTCAATACAGCCGCTGTAGTTTCTAAACGTTGGACTAATTACCTCGTTCGTTTGTGAGTTTACGTCATTCACAACAAACATCCAATAGAACAGATATATTTCATACACAACAAATGGCTTCTACCGTGGTAATTATGTGAAATTAAATTAATTATATCTCAACTTAAGAAGATTTGCCTTTACCTTTACAGAGCTCTTTGGTTCCTCCTATCAGTCTGTAGCTTCTCTTATTGACGTCATCAAACCAAATGTCAGATCTACCATAACTGACTGACACCTGCTGGCCTCAGGTTTGCAACCAGTTTGTGACTGAGAAACCAGTAACCTCCTCCCAGGTGATGACATGAACTTGTTAGTTCCTCTGTCCATTGTAGTAGCTGATATATTGTGAAAATCCCGTAGAAATGATGCACTAATCGAGTCATGTTTACATTGAAACAACGCGCTGCGAGGCTGTGTTTGTGAGACTTGCGGTCACGTGGGTCGGTTGTGGGCGGAGCTTGGTAAGGTCCATAGCAGAGGGTCCAAACCCTCTGTACGAAGCAAAACACAGAACAAGGGGCGGGTTTTTACCAGAGTGGTAGTTTAGATCAAAATTACCAAGTGCGGAGCTGTCTTCTCTCTTATGGTTATGGCAAAGTTCTTCAGCTGGAATGCAGTCACCCATTACCCAGAAGGTAGACTGAATATTTACTTTGGACCGAGTGCCCGCAAACAAAGAAGGGGGTTTCACGCACTTGTATGTCTTACCATTGCAGTCCTCTGTGGTAAAGAGATGAGCTTCCTTCAAGGCTTAAAGTTTTTGTTAAAACATAATGTACTGTAGTCACACAGTGGTTAGGTATGACATTCTGATTTTTCAGATATCATACCTAATGTTGTATGAAGATACATTTTGTGTGACAGGATAGGTTAGGAATTTTCCTACTCATCCTCATCACTCTATGCCAGTACAACTGCACCACAACACAACTTCATAATGTCAGTACACAAGGAAGACATTAATGTATTTATTGGCTTTTTTTTTTTTCATTTCACTGTTAGAAAATTACAACACTGGATCAAAACATGTCAAAAGGTTTGAACGTCAGACCCTTTGGTGTTTGTATTCATTTTTGTCTATGTAAATTGTGATCTAACAATGTGGTGTGCAATTCGGGACCTCTTTTCAATTAATGTTACAGTACAAGTTACATCTTTTTAAGTAAAAAGTTGTACATCTGCTTATCGCATGGGAATATCAAACACAGTTGTAAATATTTGTCGGCACAAAAACAAAAATCCCATGTCTTTGGTTTACTCTCCTTGTCATTTCAGATGTAAAAAAATAATAATAATAATGACTTGAGCTAACCAGATGAAATGACACTTCACTCACTTTTCCCATTCAGGGCTCCGGGAAGGCGGACATAGGTTGTACAAATTCATGTAATAACAGGTAAACTTCACACTAAGGGTCTAAGCAAAGTTTTGACATGAATAGCTTCTAGCTTTGTGTGAACTAAGCTAACCAAAAGATCCACAGTCCAGCTCTGAAATAGCACCAGTAAGCTGTGACACATGCTCTCCTTTCCAAGCATTCTGTATGTTACAATGGGACATTTAAGGTCCAAGAAATGTGTTGTTTTTTTTTACAAGCTACTAAATATCAAATCAAAAGATCTGATCATTTACAGTACTAAATGAAAGCCCTACAGTAACAATGAGTATACCTGCTCTGAACTTGACATAAAATATGCTTCCAAAAATCACGTCGCTGCATTATTTGACCAATACATTATTGATATACAAGGATTAGCTTGTCACCAGAAAGTGCTTTCTGTAGGAAGTCGGAAGCATTAGCAAAAGTCAAATCCTACAGTTGTTGGTGTTCCTCTTGAGATGCAGTTTTGCCATCAAATTAGAGTTGATTCGTGCAGGAATCATTTAAATAATTACCTCAGCAAACACATTCGGGTTTCGCGCTTCTAACTTAAAACTGTCTGCGGATGAAAGGTCTTGGAAGCGACGACTCGCTCAATGGGAGAGGTAGGAAGAGAAGGCTTTCTGCAACTCTACACTGCCTGCATTGTACGCAAAGTATCTGCAGCGCCGGTTTCTTTTATGTTTATTGGTTTTTTTGGGGTTTTTTGAATAATTGAGAAAAAAAACATACCAAAGTTAAACTGAGCAATTACAGTAACAGATAAAAGTGAATAAGCAAATTACAATCAGTTACATAAAATGATCTCCATCACTAAAATCATACGTTGGTTGAATATCTGTATAAACATTCTTTAAAAAAGGTAGAGATGACCCATGTGCCATCTGACCAGTGTTGGAGTGTGAAATACAAATAAAAAAGGGTAATAATAATTCAGCAAAAAGAATGCCGCAAGTCTCGTTTTCTTCAAAGCACAGTTTTCTGCCAAGATATGCAACTCCCTTGTTTTCTTTTTTGTTTTGTTTTTGCAGAGAGTCTGGCTTTCCGTGGCCTGTTAACGAATGGTATGTCTTGATGTTAACACATGCAAATTAGTCCTGCTGTCTTCTTCTCACCGTCAACACATTTAACAGGATGTGGCCGGAAAAAAGAAAAAAAAAAAATCACAAGATCCCATGCTGGTCTGCCAAGGTGGTTAAGAGAGAAAGACGAACACAAACTGACAAATTATAGCTCTTCTGAATCACTGGGCATTTCTGTGTGTTGCCACACAGCACGGATGAATGCGGACCGTCGTTCTCCCTAATTTCGTGTGTTGAATTGTGGCTGAAATGAGCCTCAACTGCGTGGAAATACAGTAAACACGGCTTTTCAAGGAGTCAGTGATGTGAACTATACCACGTAGCCGAGCCAGGCTGGTAACGCTGTCATTTGAAACACATAAAAGCGCTCTTAGCAGGAAATGTGGGGCTGCGCGAGCCGCTGGCGCGTTATCGGGATGCCAATGTGTGAGATGCATTATGCAAATAAAAGGTAAAGTGTGGATGTTTAAACCTCCGTGTTTTTAGACCTAGCGAAACTCTGGTTTGCTGTTGGCTCATGAATCCCAAAGCACCACACTAAACAGAATTTAAAAAAATAAAAAATAGAAAAATCAAACAGAAAAAAAATTAGATTTATCCAAGAACAAATGGATTCCATTCACATTTCAGTGGAATATCACTATAATGTGGCAGAACTCCTATGCTGGATCAAGACCTGCGAAGGAAAACAGAAAATGTTTTACATTTTTGCTAGAAGTTTAGCACTCAGTGCAACATTTCAGTGCCATTTGAAAAAGAAAACAAAAATCTGCCTGCTGCACTTCCACATAATTTTCGTCATACACGGACACAGTATGAAATTTTTTGTAAATGCTCAATTTTGGAATTACTCTTTATTTGTTATTTATAGGATGTTTGAGAAAAAGAAACAGAATTTGAAACCTTTATGCCGTCCTATACCGCTGTCCACAGTTTGACTTTTAAATTAAATCAGAGCGAGAAGGCTGTAAATCTGAAGGACTTGATACAAATAGGTGAAATAGGGCCTATGGATTAAACTCCATTAGGGATTGTTTTTTAAATGTTTGTTTTCTTCAAGACAAATCCTTCTACAAATGAACAGTGTGAAAAACATTTGATCAAGATTTTCTAATAACAAATTGTGATACTTTTTTTTAGCTTTTTGTTTTTTACCGTATCTAAAAAGAAATCAATGAAATTTGATCAATTTTACTTGTACAACGAAAAAAGATCTGTATTCTGATGTTCTGAAAAAACATTGGAAATATGAGAAAATGAGATTAAAAAAAAGTCAGAAAATGAGACAACGTTGTCAGTTTTTACAGTTACAGAAAATATTTATTTAGATTCTCAAACCTTTCTGAAAAGGTTAGAATTTTGGAAAGAACCGGTACTAAATTTGTGCCGTGTATTTTTTGTATATTTTTAGCCGTCAACAATAGTCTTGGCCTTCATATACATATTTGAGGTCATATTTAAAGAATACATACTGTATATTTCTGATACTTTTCTAAACGTCAACGTTTGGTTTGACTTCTTTTTCACGCATCTAAAATTTCAAGGTCAGTGCCCATATATCACTGAAAAGCAGGTAAAGGTGGGGGAAAAAAAATACATTCTTAATTCATTTATAGATTTTGGTGGCAGCTTTTTAAGCCTTTGCTTAAAGTATGCCATTTTCTCTCTGTCAACGTTTAAACCGAGCTAGCGCGTTTCACCTAATTTTAGACATGCTTTGACAAATAAGTCTTTATTTCACGCATAAGAGAGGCTGGCTGTAGTACTTGAACCTCTATAATAGCTCTTTTCGAGAGGATCTGGGACTAATTTTACTGCAGTGATACACTTTCTAGTAGAGCTATTTGCAAGTTCAATACCCTTGGCGCCCCTTCTGAGGGAAAATATCAAACTTTGAGAGGCTGTTAATCTTCAAGGGAGAATGAGAGCATAATACATTAAACCATCAAATATTTTAGTCAGGAACCTATTAAGTTCCTTAAATGTCTCAAAACATTATGAGGCTCCCTGTATGAGGGTATTTAGTCTCTGCTCTCTTATAAAGACGAGCGTCAGTGATTCGATTGGTAGAGTATTGGTTTAACTTACAAAAACAAACACCGATGTGAAAGATTTAACAGCTGTAGCTCGAGGTCTACCAGTTAGAGACGATTAAAATCTACCATTTTCGTTTAAGTGCTCTGTAGAGTACTTTACTCACTGCGCTAACTTGCAGTTGTTTGTTGTGACGAATCGCCCGGTGTAGTGAATGTTGCACCTCACCACGTTGTTGGTGAAATCCGACTCGAGCACCAAGAATTTGGGGTTCACCACAAGCTGGAGGGGGAAAAAAAAAGACACACACAAAGGAAAGGAGGTGAAGCCGTTCAGAATAATGTCAAAACTCGGGGGGCAAACAACACACATGCACAAGCACGACCTGGTACTGCTTTCAAACTAATTATAACTCCATCTTTTTTTCCTTTTCCAAGGCACAGAAAATGTGACCAGACAAACAATTCAGGAAGGAAGCGAACTGCAGCCCGAAAAAAACACCGTCTCTCACCTGGAAGCTGAAAACTTTATGAATCGGATCAATTTGTTTTTGTGGCCCTGACCCTCTCCCGTTTCTATGAAATGCAGCCGCGCTTGCGGTCTACAAACTTCACGTTTCAATGCACATCCAGTTCTCTGCAGACTCTCACCTTTAGTATGTAGTTTCCAGGCTTGATGTCGGTGATATCGATCCACTGGCAGTCAATATCAGCATTGTAGGTATCGTAGCAGCCTGGACTCAGACCCTGAAGAGGCAGCGGGGGAAGGAGGAGAGACTTTGAAAAGAATACTGATTGGACTAAGCTCCAGAGGTCAAACGCAGGTGCCTTGCTAAATTATTCCTACCCGGTGAACGTCTCCCATGTTTCTCATGTTGCAAGCACAAAAGTTCAATGCATTCTATACTGATTTTATTGGATTAACCAACCGCAAAAACAAAAAATATAATAACTGAGGAATGTGCCACTAAGTATAATTGTATTGACCCCCTCTTTACTCTGATATGACCTGTACTACTATTGCACTTTATCAACCTCAAAGTGCTTCACACTACATTCATTCATCCATTCACGTACACATTTATACGCTAATGGTGACAACCTACTATCCCTAAAATATTATCCAATAATTTGTTTTTTTTTTGTTCCCTAGAATTTGTAACTAGAGTTCAACCTGTGCGTAATTTCATCTCAGTATATCATACTGAGTGTGAGTGGGATATACTGCACAGTGGCACAGTGGGTAGAGCTGTTGCCTTGCAGCAAGAAGGTCCTGGGTTCAATTCCCTGCCCGGGGTCTTTCTGCATGTTCTCCCTGTGCATGGTGGGTTCTCTCTGGGTTCTCTGGCTTCCTCCCACAGTCCAAAAACATTGACTGAACATGATTGCTAGGTTAACTGGTCTCTCTAAGTTGCCCTGTGAGTGTTTGTATGCGTGGTTGTTGGTTATATGTGTCTTTGTGTTGCCCTGTGACGTTGCAGTGGCGAGCTATCTGGGATGTACCCCATCTCTCGCCCAATTTAATAAAATTGTCAAATTTTTGAAGGGCACGTTTGTTCCAGCAAAAAATAAATAAATAAAAAAAATACCGACATATAATTCCCTTTTACAGCTGATTATTCTACTTTAGTTTGTGACATTACCTGAGTGTGAGAAGTGCAGGCGTAGCGCTTCAGGTGACCGAAGTCACAGGTGGTGTCCTCCAGGCAAAAGCTGGCCTTGTGTCCCTCTGCCACCTTGCGGCCCGTGCCGACCTCCAGCAAATCGTAATGGCTGAACTCGTCCATGCTGTGGTAATGTCTGTCAAAATACACATTTCATAACACGTGAGGGGGAACGAACAAGAAGGGTCATGGGTTCAAATCCGGTGTATTTCCATCGCTCTGGGACTTTCATGTTCCTGTTACAGTATGGATACGTTAGGATATTTAGAAACTCTACACTGTTTCTTTCTCATATTTCTTTCTATTGAACCTTTGTAACAGACTGAAAAGACCGAAACATACATTGATATCATAGATGTAATGTTCCACTTACTTCTCAACCAGCCACTCAACTACTCAACAGGTCACACTGTCATGTGTATCAAATATAAAAACTCCAAACTGTTTAGTACTTTTTAAAAATACACTTGTAATGATAGTTACCTTAAATAAAACACAAGCAGCTCACAATGTAACTTGTGGTTGTAATAGATTTATGTTGTGTGTATTGAAACTGTTGACCTCAGAAGGTAACGTCTTCATGAGCAAAGCTGCTCCTTGACAGCACATCATCATGACTGATCAGAGGATAATGGATATTAATTAATGCTTTTATTAAAGCATAGCTGAAGCAAGGCATCGCCGCCCTAACGTTGGATACATTTTTAGTTAATTAGCTTGTACGAGATCGGAGCCGTCTGCGTGTGGGAATTTGCGCACAGGCCTGCGCGTCGCTGCTTCCAAGAGCATGCACACACATCTTTGTTTGCCTCGGCAAGTATGTGTGTGTGTGGCAGGGTCGGGGTGTGCACGTCGCGGCGTGCGTTTGTTTGTTTGTGGATGCGTGTTTGCACAGCTGTAGGAGCTTAGGCAAGCCTGGATACACAAGGCCACTGATCGACTCTCAGCCGAACCGTAGCGTGAATCGTGGAGTTACTCTTGGTGAGAGACCGAGTCAATGAGCTGGTCCATTTGAAATCATCTGAGGTGTTAACTGCTGCATGCGTTGGTGCTCTCCCAAGTATTAAAGTGACCCCCAGGTTGCTTTTCACTTTCACAAGCCTGCCGTGCTCATAATTACGCCGCTTGGTGACGAGTGTGCGTTTTGGCAGGGAATGACAGCAACATAATTCAGTAGAGAAGAGAAAAGTTCTACTTTTATTTGTTGCTACTGGCGACTTTATGCACAATATCAGCTGTGTTTCCATTACAAATGTGCGCGATTCTTTGTCTGTTTTCTGCTAATGTAAAAAAAAACACAATTTTGTAAATTTGGTGTTTCCATTAAATGAGAAATTAAATTACAATCAAGTGTGAATAAGCTTGTATACGCAATAAGTCATTGAAAATTATGTCATTGAAACATTGCTTAATTATTAATAATTAAGCAATGTTATGTAAACAGCTACAAATATATATTCATAATTCAGCCATGGCGCTAGTGTACATTCATCAGCCATCAGAGGAGATGTTCAATCAAAAAATCAATCAATCAAATTTTATTTGTATAGCACATTTCAGCAGCAAGGCATTTCAAAGTGCTTTACATCATTACAAACACAGAAACACAATGCAACATAGAATCAACAATCAAAACACGACATTAAGTTAAGTTCCATCAATAAATTTGTAATTGATTACATTTCAAATACAATTCTAAACAGGTGGGTTTTCAGTCTAGATTTAAAGGAAGTCAGTGTTTCAGCTGTTTTACAGTTTTCTGGAAGTTTGTTCCAAATTTGTGGTGCATAGATGCTGAAAGCTGCTTCTCCTCGTTTGGTTCTGGTTCTGGGGATGCAGAGCAGAACCAGAACCAGAAGACCTGAGAGGTCTGGAAGGTTGATACAACAACAGCAGATCTTTAATGTATTGTGGTGCTAAGCCGTTCAGTGATTTATAAACTAACAACAGTATTTTAAAGTCTATTCTTTGAGCTACAGGGAGCCAGTGGAGGGACTTTAAAACTGGTGTTATGTGCTCTATCTTCCTGGTTTTAGTGAGAACGCGAGCAGCAGCATTCTGGATCAGCTGCAGCTGTTTGATTGATTTGTTGGACAGACCTGTGAAGACGCTGTTGCAATAATCAATACGACTGAAGATGAACGCATGAATGAGTTTCTCTAGATCTGGCTGAGACATTAGTCCTTTAATCCTGGAAATGTTCTTCAGGTGATAGAAGGCCGACTTTGTAACTGTCTTTATGTGACTCTGGAGGTTCAGGTCAGAGTCCATCACTACTCCCAGGTTTTGGGCCTGATCGCTGGTTTTTTGCAAATAATATGTTGGCATATTATTCAGACAAACACCTACTACCTGGTAGTGGCTACTTACATACTAATATGGCTACTTTAATAAAGTACACTGAGATTGGGTTACACTGAAGGAAACCCAATCATCAACCATATTGTTGGGTTTCACTGTTAACCCAATCATTTGGGTGAAAATGAAAGAAATGCTGATCTCAATGCTACCATACTTACGGATAAACTTAAGTATTACTTAAATTAAGTCCAACTTACTGCTGTAACAACTACTTTTGTGCGTTTTTTCTTCCCCATCATGCTGTAACTCTGTACATATTCCACATATGACTCAGTGCTGCTGGCTTTAAATATGTCGGTGAGGTAAGCAGCTCCTACAGTCTCTTATTGTCAGAAAATCTCAGAATATGAAAATATTGCCCTTTTTGCCTTACTTCATCTCCCAACTCTCAAAACAGCCTCCAGTTTTACTGGAAAAGTCATTAAAGATTGTTAGTTGACTTTTAAGGGAAAGTGTGCACGTTCCACTATTGGAACAAGTAAACATTCAAGGACTCATATGTTTCGGGAGACAGGTGACTGACTAAAAATAACATCCAGGTAGAAACCTGTCTGCTGTTATGGAATACAGAACACCGTAGTGTTGTCACGGTTCTGGCTGTCTGTAATTTATCCTCTCGCCGACACGCTAACAGTCCTGAATCTGTCTTTTTAAAGATTCATAGTGCTTTTAAGAATTCACAGCCCTTAAGGGTGCCCAAGTCCAGTCCGTATGAGCTGCTATCCTGCAGCTTTTGGATGCATCCCTTCTTCAGTACATCTGAATCAGATAAATGGCCTGTTGCCAGGCCTCTGTAGAGCTGAATGACTGTCAATCGGAGAATTTGTGTATTGGATTGGGCTGTATGTGGAGCATGGTTGCGGCTGAAAATTGTAGGATAGTAGTAAACAGTAGTGCATTGAATAAATTGATTATCAATCAGTTTTTTTGCACCAAAGAGTTAATAATAATAAACACGTTTTCACTGAGGCCTTTTAAATGTGTATACATTTGACACTTTAAATTGACATTTGTGACTGTATACAAAATAGACCAGCAAACATTACATTAAGCGTATTGCGAGGTAACGCAAAAGAAACATTTTTCCCCATTTCCCCTAAGCGGCTCCGTAGAAAATAGCTGTAATTAGAGAAAACTGTTCAGTTCTTCACCGAAAAACAGAAACAGCCTCACAAACCTACCAGCACATGGCTGTTCACCCAACCCTACAAGGCCTGGGAGAGAGAATATTCCTCACAAAATTAGTCAAAATGTCAAAGGTACGTTGGAGAGGCAGAATTTTATGGAAGGGTAACTATTAGTCATGCACTTAACTTTGTGGCCTCATTTGCAATTTGCTACAAATTGCGGACCTTTCCCTCCTATTGGACCAAAATAAAACCGTTTGGTGAACATGCAGAACTCTATGTTTGGTGTAAAACAAACACTGCACAGCATCAATGCAAATAGGCCCGGCCGATGTCCCGCCCCCGAGAGCAATATACTCCACCGTGATTGGTAAGTTCGTTCAGCTCCGCACACAATACTGAAAAGTGCCAATTATATCAAACTCGCGGGCCGCACTAACATTAAACTTTCATATTAAGGCGGGGGCCACAAACTATCGTCCCAAGGGCCACAGTTGGCCCGTGGGCCGCGAGTTTGAGAGCCCTGCTCTCGACAGTCTGGTGGAAAATCTGGCAGAAGTGCACTTAAAAGACTTCAATGTGAGCACCGTTGTTGTAGTATTGACCGAGGATGGCTGAACAAATATCCATCACAATGTTCAGAGTTTTATTTGTAGTCATTTGGAAACCTTGCATCATTGTCCTGCTACTTCACAATTATACTCTGCTTTGTGCTGGTGAGGAACATAAAGTCCCAAGAAATTACATTAATGTTAAAATGTATGAGTACTAGGCCTGTCACGATAGCAAATTTTGCTGAACGATTAATTGTCTCAAAAATTATTGCGATAAACGATAATATTGTTTGAAGACCTTTTTACACTGAAAATGATGTAATAATGCCTGCGATTTCCTGCCAAAGTTAGATACACTTTATTTTCAAAAGAACACTAAACACTGGAACTGGTAAACAAAATCAACAAAACAACCAAAAACAAAAATAAAATGGATTCTCAGTCTCCATTAACAAAAAATGTACTGGAAAAAAAACTAAACAACATAAAGCCAAAGTGTAAATAAATACTGCATTCAACCAAAAGAGGGCAGATTATGAAGTCTGTATATCATGTTGCCCTTCAGTAATAATTAGATTTAAATAGAGAAGATGGGCACATCGACTACCTGATGCAATAGTTCACACTACACGATTTTTTGCTCCTATTTTTCCCCTTACAACAATCTTAAAACGTTGGTCTTTCTAAGATTGTGTGGTGTGTTATGGTAGATCATTGTTGCAGCTCTGATCTAAATCATGTTTTTTTCTCCACTGGGATCTTAATGCAGCCTGTTGAATGTGACAGGCAGCCAATCAGAAAGCGCGGATTCTCCTCCGTGTTTTTGTGAGGGGAAATTACGGACGCAACCCAAAGTCCAGCAGACATTGGAGATGATATGTGGAAACAACATTAATGTTTATTCAACATGCAAAGAATATAGAAATGACAAGGGGAGGAGTTGGAGCGAAACCGGTAACGTTTCAGCTGTTCTTCGTTAACGTGACGTAAATAGGTTCTAATGATTTTCATTCAGTCAGGACTTTACGCTGACACTAGCCACATGCATTGCAGGTAGATTGTAGTAAAGCATTGATTAATGCCTGGTTTTAAAATTAGTTCACTGGACTTGTAGCCATTATTTTGTGCCCATTGTTGGACACCACACGGCAGGAACGAACCCGATCGAACCGTTATACCTAGGATTTCTGTCGGCTAATGTTTGGTCTGTCAGGTTTTGAAAATGGGCCGACAATCGGCCGACAGCTCTAAGATCGTGTCGTGTGCGCTGGGCTTTACACTAAGGAAATGAGGAAGGGAGGAGTCAAGAGATATAGCCGGCATTAGGAGAGCAAGCTGAGTAGTATAAAAATTGAATGGTGAAAATAGCACAAAGTATGCAGGAGAAGAAGCGTGGCGAAATTTACGGAGCAACCAGGAAAGTGGAACTCAATAGTGTGAATGAATGCCTACAGCATTCACACTAATAAAAATGTGTAGGGGGGTAAAGTGGAGGGACCAATGGTTCCCTGGCCCAACCTGTTCTGGCGAAGCTGCGCAGGTCACTTCCAGTTCAGACTTGTGGGAATAATGTATTTAGCAGAGGTGTGACCAAGTCACTGTGTTGCAAGTCTCAAGTAAGTCTCAAGTCTTTGTCCTCAAGTCCGAGTCAAGTCTCAAGTAAAGACAGGCAAAAGTCGAGTCAAGTCTCAAGTCAGGAACCTTTAATTTCAAGTCATTTCGAGTCGTTTTTATTTATTTATTTTTTTTTATTTGCAATTATACATAAAATTCCAATAATAGACCATTTGTTCGTTTTAAAATATGTATTTATCTCAAATGATAGAACATGTGTAGCTGAACACAAAGTATAAAAACATTTTTAAATTGGACCACTTTATTGCCCAGTTCTGTTAAACTTGATATTCAATAAAAAAAGAGGAAAATGCTGACATTTCCACAGCACAATACAAAGAACCATAACAGCAGTTTTTTCCTCTTTTCTCTGACCTGTCAAAACAATATATTGTCAATATAATTTCCCAACGTAGATGTCTTCAAATACACCAACCATCCTTAGATGATACTAGACCCGGCTCATCATCATGATGGGACAGAGAGACTTTGTTCCCTGTGTTCAGGTCCAGAATCTGCTTTCTGTTCCAGAGCCCCGCTCACTATCCACCGGCTTCCTGAGCTAACACGGTGCACATTATTTGTGGAGGCATTTGAAGGACCGGATTTATGGTAAATAATCACCAATTTAACCCGGAGTACACATGCTAACACGAAGTTAGCTAAAGTCAGCTATCTTACAGCAAAAGAAAAGTGCCACCTACCGATCTTTGTGAAGCTTCAAATGCCGGACAAAGTTGGACGTCGTGGCATCTCCATCCGATATTCTCTTCTTGCATGTTTTACAAGTTGCAGTTCGTTTTTTAGTCTAAAGTTCATAACCTACGTAGCCAAAAGAAATTACTCGCGGAAGCATATTCGAGCGGTTATTTCGTATTTCGTTCCCTGAGCTCTGTAGCTTTGCCGCGTTTTTTTAAACGTCCAAATCCTGTTAATTTGATTGGTTGTGCTGCAGCTACGTACACATACATACATAAGGAGAGAGGAAAACCATAGTGACGGTCTGCGCATATTGATACGGAATGAGTGAAATTAATTAATGACGCCACTTTATAAATAATGTGTTTTAAATTTTAAGACTTTGAGTAAAAAATATCAAGTCTTTTCAAGTAAACAGCTTCAAGTCGAGTCAAGTCCCAAGTCAATGGCATAAAAGTCAAAGTCAAGTCCGAGTCTTTGAGCATTTTTTCAAGTCAAGTCTCAAGTCGTGATTTTAACGACTCGAGTCTGACTCGAGTCCAAGTCATGTGACTCGAGTCCCCACCTCTGGTATTTAGTGCCCACAGATAATTTATTTTCATAGCGCATGCTCACTGTGAGCTATTAGTACCCCAGCAACAGTTGCCATGCTGCTGACAATGATGTCATCAGCCTGATTTCAAATGATGTCAGTGCCACCGAGGCCCTTCTAAGGATGCCTCTGTGATGTCATAGTCCATGACATCACCAACTGATCAGTTGAGTCTCCGGTCAGTCAACATAAAATTCATTTGGACACTTTAGCTGACGGAATAAAGATGAGCAACGAAAGCGACGTTTATGTGAGACCCAAGGTCTCCTTTTGGAGCAAAGTCAGAAAGACGTGTTCTAACAGAGTTCATCCTGGGCAAACCACCCCAGATTATAGGAAGAAGAAATTTCTTGGAGAACTCCTTTGGAAAATAATAGAGAAAGTGGCAGACGGCCCCACCATGCATCTCGTCAGGGAAATCTTTTCGGAACAGCACAAAAAACTTTTGGCCTTACTGCTAAGGAAAACAGGTGAAATAAACGTGGACGTACTTTCAGATGTAGCAGAGGAACTGAGCGAACGAATTTTTCAAAGTATTGCGAGGGACGCGTTCCACTATGCTTCAGGTCTTAATTTAATTGCCCTTCTTGACTACCCAGAAGGACATGCATTTATCGTGAGAAAATTCAAACGCCACTTGGAGGATCCGGTTCCTAAAAAGAAAATGTTTACGACAACAAAAATGAAGATCAGGAGGACATTGTTTCCCAATGAAGATTTGTATAGTGATGAAAATTGCCTGAGTGAGTCTTACACTCAGGCAGAAATGGATCCAGAACAGTTTTTAAAGGACGCAAATGAAATGGGATTTAAACGGGGAACTGAAGCTCAAAGGAAAAATATGGTGGAAAGAATATTTTGGAGATTGATCTACATATCAAGTTACAGATCCAGCTATGGTGGTTATAAAATGAAGGACACCGACCCCGTCCACAAGAAGCTTGGTCCAAAACTTTGGGAAGCAGTAAAAGACATAGATTTTATATTTTTTGAGGAGATGGAGACAAAACTCAGCCAGGACATATTTCAACTGCTCAGCGGAAATGATGATGTAGTACAAGAGTTATTGTTTAAAATGATAAAAAGTGAAAACCCGCTGGTCATTTATAAACTCACTGAATGCTTCCGAAGAACCCTGGCACGTCCAAGAAAAATTCATTTTAAGAAAAATTATATTAGAAAGGCGTGGAAGTGGATTAAACAGGCAATCTGCTGTGGAGAAGATTTAGAAGAAAGTCAAGATGATTTTAACAATGGACCAAATGTTGAGCGTCGCCCTGCCTCTGCCTCGGAACCGGCCTCTGACTCGGAACCGGCCTCTGACTCGGGACCGGCCTCTGACTCGGGACCGGCCCTTGAGTCGGGGCTGGCCTCTGAGTCGGGGCTGGCCTCTGACTCGGGACCGGCCTCTGAGTCCGGTCCAGCCCCTGGCTCGGGGCTGGCCTCTGACTCGGGACCGGCCTCTGAGTCGGGGCTGGCCTCTGACTCGGGACCGGCCTCTGAGTCGGGGCCGGCCTCTGACTCGGGGCCGGCCTCTGACTCGGGACCGGCCTCTGACTCGGGACCGGCCTCTGAGTCCGGTCCGGCCCCTGTCTCGGGACCGGCTCCTGGCTCGGGACCGGCTCCTGGCTCGGGACCTGCCTCTGACTCGGGACCGGCCTCTGAGTCCGGTCCGGCCCCTGACTCGGGTCCGGCCCCTGTCTCGGGACCGGCTCCTGGCTCGGGACTGGCTCCTGGCTCGGGACCGGCTCCTGGCTCGGGACCTCCCTCTGACTCGGGACCGGCCTCTGAGTCCGGTCCGGCCTCTGACTCGGGACCGGCCTCTGAGTCGGGGCCGGCCTCTGACTCGGGGCCGAGTTGGGACCGGCCTCCGAGTCAGGACTGACCTCTGAGTCGGGCAATAGGGCGAGTCGCCTTTTGGCATTTCAACTTAGGAAAGCCCAAATAAATAGACATGTCCCCAAAATAAAACACCCCTCAACAATGCAGACTAAAACACAACTCAAAGAAATAGCTGAAGCATTCGCAGAATACTATAAAAAACTATATGATAATACGGACAAAAACACTCAGGAAGATGTAACATCCTCTTTTTTCAAAAAGATTAATCTCCCAACTTTGTCAGAAGAAGAGTCGCTGGAAATGACCCGACCTATAACTTCACAGGAAATTATGAATGTTATTAAAAACCTCAAAAACAACAAACCTCCGGGGACAGATGGACTGCCAGGGGAATTCTACAAAACATTTAGCCAAGAACTAACGCCAGCAATATGTAAGGTATTCAACTATGCACTAACAGAGGGGGACCCCTAAATCACGGTCTGAAGCCATTATATCGGTAATCTATAAAGAAGGTAAAGACCCAACTATGTGTGAAGGCTACAGACCCGTGAGCTTATTATGCAACGATTTAAAAATACTAACAAGTATAATGGCAAAAAGAATGCAAAAATATATAGCTAAATTGATTAGACCAGACCAAATGCGATTTATTCTGGGGAGGCAGGGAGCAAACAATATTAGAAGAATATTAAATATAATGTCATATACAAAATTTAAATCATTATCCTCCCTTTTAATTAGTTTAGATGCCCAAAAGGCTTTTGACAGGGTAAAATGGAGTTTTTTATACCAGACATTATTGAGATTTGGATTTTCACAGCAATTTGTTGAATGGGTGAAAGTAATCTATAAAAATCCAAAATCCCAAATTCGAATTAATGGGTACTGTTCAGAATTTTTTGATCTCAAGAGAGGAGTTAGACAGGGGGATTGTCTAAGCCCTCTACTATTCGCGGTTAATATTGAATCGATGGCAGAAGCAATAAGACAGAATAAACAAATCCAGGGAATAAGAGACGAGGGAGGGGTGGAACATAAAATATCACTGTTTGCCGACGATCTATTAGTACTCCTAACAGAACCACTCCGGTCAGTACCAGCTCTACTAGAAAGCCTTAAAGAATATGGGAATATCTCTGGGTATGCGAGTAACAAAAGTAACTCAGTAGCAATGATGGTATCAGGGGAATGCTCAGCACAGCTAAGAGATAAAGTAAAGTTCAAATGGACCGATAAAGGATTTAGATACTTGGGCATAATTATCAGACCTCGAACTTCACAATTATTCAAAGCAAATTATGAGAAACTGAAGAAGGAAATTATAAAAGACCTAGAAAGATGGGAGATCCTACCACTGACCCTCAGGGGAGGGTAGAAACAGTCAGAATGAATGTATTACCAAGACTACTGTTTGTATTCCAATCACTCCCAGTTTCCATTCCTAACTCCTTTTTTAAAGAGATGGATAAAAGAATATCAAGGTTTGTATGGCAAATAAAAAGGCAAGAATCAAATTTAAAATACTTCAGTCCTCAAAGAGTAATGGAGGGTTAGGTTTACCGGAAGTAGAGAATTATTATTTAGCTGCTCAACTGAGAGCCATAGCTCTATGGTTAGCAAAGGATCAAGAGACAATATGGGTATATATGGAGCAAAGAGCCTGCCCAAATCTGTCCCTAGAGTCACTGCCCTTTACAACAAGGAGGGTTCAAAGAAATCTCAAAATTCAAAATTGCTGGATTAAGGAAACGATTAACATTTGGTCAAGAATAAAAAAGAAATTTAATTTCCCTGACTCTATATCAAAAATTGTAAAAATAGCAAAGATTCCAGATTTTAGCCCAGCTACTATGGATACAGGGTTTGAGAGATGGACAAAATGGGGACTGGTATTTATAGCACAGCTTTTTAATGGATCAATAATGAAATCTTTTGAACAAATCCAAAGGGAATTTAATCCACAAAAAACAGATTTTTACAGATACTTGCAACTTAGACATTATCTCCAGAATCATAGTGAATGGCAAAAAATCTCAACAGATATGACCAAGACTGGATAAATTTTATTATCAATAGCAAAAGGTGAATCAACAAAAGGCCTGATCTCAAAACTATACAAAAGCCTGCAATATGAATCCAGTGTTACTTTTGCGAGACTCTGGACATAATGAGAAACATATGGCATACAGTCATTCAAAAAGTGTGTGTCTGTAAAACCCAAAAGGCTTAAAGTACAATCATTGTTTCCGTTCCGGAAACTACCTTTCAAAGGCTGCCCTGAGTTTATTATTTATAACTTATGTTGTCATTTCCAGGGACAAAAGAGAGATAGAAGCAGAAAGCTGGATGAGAAAGACGATAAGCTGCCTGGATGGGTCCCCAGCTTCCTTGGAATCCTGGATCCCCTCACTGCCTACGTAACCTGCTGAGAATGTAGTGCTGGCAGGACACACAGGATTTCAAAGAACGCCTCGTAATTGTAATGTACAAAAAAAATAAATAAATCCACTCCGTTTTTATGGTCCAAAGGCATTTTTCAACTCGTGTCACATCAAATACAACAGGACTTTTAAAGTTTTTTGGGGTTTTTTTGTTGTTTTTTCAGGGCCGCATGAAACACAGTTTTATTAATAATTCATATTTAACAATAACATGTTGCTTAGAGAACTATTTCACAGTGTCCTGACATTTGCGATCAGAAATGCGCAAGCGGGACACACGTCCAAAAACCCGAACAAACACTGAGACGGCTTTCGTAAGAGAGCGAATCAGTGTAGGATTCAGGAAATATTTTTGTAACTTTAAAAAAAAAAAAAAAGACTAAAAAACCCCCCAAAACACATACATGAATAAAAACCCATGCTTTCCGTTCTTACTCAAACGGGCCATATGCAGTGTGTGAAAATGTTTGTCTTTGGTGGTTTTAAAAAAATAAAAAAATCACAATTCCCAACATTTCAAAGGCCTCGATTCTCAGGAGAGCGCCGCTTCACTTCCCTGGTTTTGTTGCTCCAGTGCAGAAGATTGGGGTGAACGCCGGGAAAAGCAACACGGCGTATTTGACAAAAATGTAGGGCAGCAAAGTTTATTGTAAGAATCTGGGCTAGTGCATTTCTCCCCGTGAAAAGAGATTTCGTTGTAACCAAAACACTGTCCCAGAAACCCACATCCACTCCACCATACTTTAGCAGCCTCCCGGTCTGTTGTGACGAATTGACAGGAAGAAAAGTATTGATTCGTGATTCTGATCGCACAAGCAGTGGAACGATTGGCTCGGTTTATCCGTCTCCTGGGAACCGCCGCGTAGATGTCAGACTGCTGTCAGGCAGCGACAACATTGCCGACTTCCTATCGGCCACTCAACATTCCTCCGAGATGAGAACAGGAAAAGAGAGCCTGGATTCGGCTTTAGAGGGTGATTTGTTTGGACACGAGATAAAAGTCGCCCCGCCATTTGTGTAATGTCGGGGAAAATGTGCGTCTTCTGTGGCCACGATGCCTAAATGTGAGTGTTTTGCTTAGGTTAGCTCGGGGCGCGGACTTGCGCTGAAGTTTATAAAACCATGAGCGCTGGTTGTTTTCACTCTCCAATTTTAGGTTTCGAGACTTGAAAGAAAAAAAATCTAACTATGTTTTCATGTAAAATTCAACTAAAAACAGACAAGGCTGTCAGAAGGAAGTATGTACAGTATCCAAAAGGCTCCAATAACATGGACTGCAGCTGCAGGAGTGCACACTATTAAAGTAATACTAAAAGACCTTTTGATTTGACTTGAGCGTTCAGACATCTTGAGTCCACATGTGTTCTGCATTATAGTCAATCTGATAAAGTTGATATGAAGTTCAGCTGTGCTGGTAGGAATTCCTGAAACTGGCTGGAGGAACACACTTTGGCCACAGTTTGCAGAGTAGTTAGTTTGATTCACAAATCATTTGTGAACCACCTTGCTAAATAAAGTTTATCAGGAGTACCCTTTTTGGAATTTGGCCATAATAAAATATGTATGAGGGAGAAGAACTGGAGTGAAATGGTAATTTTAAAAAAAACATTTAAATATGTTCGCCAAGGTCGGGGTGCTAAAGCTGACATAAATTATATTACTAACAGGGAAATAATGTTTTGACCTGGATAGAACTAGTTCATATTGCGATGGTGGATTTGGTTTTGTACGTTAACTATAAATATGTTACTTTACTGTTCGCAGACAGTAAAATGAAACTGTAAAATGGAATAGCTGTACCAATTCCAAATGGGGGATTGCTGCTTTTTCCCTGCCATCCCTTTTACTTCTGACGGTAATTTATACAGAAGTTCACAGATCATTAACAGAACTGTTCCACGTTACGCTAATTGAAAAACAGAAAGCATTGAGAGAAACTGTCTGCTGGAAAAGTTGGTAGCAGGTCAAGATGGTGTAAAAACAAAGGGAGTGAATAATTCAATGAAAGCACTTTTGCTTGAACCACTAATAATAATAATAACAATTATAATAATAAAAAAAATCCCAATTCAGCAGAGTTACATTTCACTGGAAACCACAATTGAACATCAGACACATTAATCGATTGCATTTTTTGAAGTGAAATAATAACGTAATTTTACCAAATATGTCATAAACTGGTGAACAGTTCTATACTACTGCATACTTGTAGCTGACTACATAGATTATAGGAAGTACGTTGCAGACTTACTGATGACAGCTGTGCCATTCCCAGGTATGACGAGGCCTGTTGGGCATGAAGTCAGCTGTGCCTTTGTTCTTCACCCTCTGCGGAAATCGGAGCAGGACCCTTACGTCATAGTCGGTGGTCTCGGGGCGGTAGGCAGAGCTACAGGATGGAGACAAGCATGGAGGGACAGAAATCAGATAAGGGAACATGTACGTCTTGCGAGAGGAATGTCTCCGTGTCTTTTTCTCATAAGTAAAACAGCGGAAGTAAAAAAGAAATGTTAAAAAAAGAGGCAGAACTGGAAAACTACGAGCCAGAAGTATATCTACTGAATAATTTATCCTACAGTTTATAACCATCTCTTAAAACACACCGTTTCAACATGAAAAACACAAAACAAAACAAGATACATATTCTTTTGTGCAAACTGTTTTTTTTTTTTGTGAGAAAAAGGAGGCATAACCCTCAGTTCACAACCACTGAAGATGTAAGTCTTGTGACTGTTGTTCACATTGGAGTGGATGGCGAATTACAAAAGCCCATCTGTGGGTGATTGCAGCAAACTCAGAGAGGATATACAGGCCTTTGTGCTTCTGACGGGAAGAGGGCAAAGTGAACACCCAAAGGGACAACACATTTCATTTCAGCAGAGCCCGGCCTGGGGCTCAGAGGAGGCTTTTCACCAACCCAGACATTAAACCTTCATCCCAGAAAAAATAAGCACTTATGCCCCTTTTCCACCGGCTCGGCTCGCTTTCGGAGCTTTTCTACCGGCTTTTTTTCCGGCTTTTTTTCCGGCCCTGGCCTTGCATTTTAGGGTCCTGCCTTGGAGCAGGGCCAGCCGGGGCCGCCCTGTTTTGGTGGGTGACGCAAGCTGCGCTCCTGTCCACTGATTGGCTGTGGGCGTGGACAGACGGAGCAGCAAAGAGAGAAGAAAAATGAAGGCGCAACGTTTGAAACTCGCTGCAAGACGGAAGTGATGGAAGATACAAGCAAGCCGTAAAATTAAAGAATATTCGCATTTCAATATTCCTCAGTTCTAAATAATGCCAATATTGTACAGCATGTTTCCCTACATTTGTTTTTTATGTCTTATCTTTGCGTGAATCTACGTGCTTCGATTGTTTCTCATTTTGCTGTGGTTGCGTCGGAGTTTTCTCTTGTTACATGATATTCCATCATTGTAAAATGGCTACATATCAGTTCTCTAATTAAACGGTTATGAACTATTAATTGTAGAGGACATAAAAAATATCAATAAACCTGAAGAAAACGATAGTGGTATTTTATCCATGGATGTATGTCGGCATAGGTCTAAAACTTACAAGTAATTAAGTTTTGTCTTTAACTTACACAACTATTCCAGTTATTTATAATTCTGTATGTCTGGATGGTAAAAAAGTGTTTGTATATAAAGTGTCTTTCTGTGTATGTAACTCCCATTTCATTCCAGTGTTTTGTACCTGTGGCACATCTAAACACGGCAGGATAGTGGCCCTTGAGGACTGGAGTTTGACACCCCTGCCATAGACCAACGAGCCTCCATCCGCTGGCAACCTGCAAGTGTGTGAGAGCAGGACATTCTTGTGCAGATTGGTCAGCACGCATGCTTTTTTCATCAAGCCAATTAGTCCAAGCCTCTTGTAAATGCAAGAAAAAACAGTTTGCACAAAAGAATATGTATCTTGTTTTGTTTTGTGTTTTTCATGTTGAAACGGTGTGTTTTAAGAGATGGTTATAAACTGTAGGATAAACTGTAGGATGCATTTACAAGAGGCTTGTTGGTCTTTGGGTATGATTAGGGTGCGAGAGGTCCTGGACAAGCCCCTTTGAACGCTTCTGGAAGATGCAATCAAATCTGGCTATAACATTCAGCATTCTGGCTATTTGGGCAATCTTGTGTCTATCTCACTTTTTTTTTTCTTTTTTTTTCTCCGAAGAGTTTTTGCAGTGCTAGTGGCTTGTATTTTTTCGACAGTAGGCAGACAGGAAGGGGGAAAGACATGCGGTAAAGGTCGCCGGGACCTGGAGTCGAACCCGCGACGTCCGCGTCGAGGACTAAGGCCTCCAAACGTGGGGCGTGCTAACCCCCTGCGCCACTACGGCACGCCCCAGGAACTCCCTTTTAAAGGGGCAAACACAATTTCATGAGAGCAGTAATTTTTTTTATTTTATTTTTCTTAGAAAAACAAAAGAAAAATCCTATAACAGCTAAAATCTGATACCATTCCGTTTTTTTTTTCATTTTGTGAAGAAGGAACTTGTGCTCAGTTTCTTCTTCAGACGTTTTGGTGTTTCCGTCAGTGGTTATTGTTGCAGCGCCACCACAGGCGAGGAGGTGAATTTTTTTTTTTTTTTTTTAAAAGCATTTAATTCATTTAACACAGCACAGTATGAAAGCGATTTTGCTCCCCAATCGAACAGAGTCTACCAGACTACCAGGTGTGAAAACACAGCAAGTCTAGAAATCATGTTAACAAATTTCTTTCAAGTTAATGTGTAGTCTATCATTTGAAACTCATGCAGACTTTGCTTTACCTCGACAAGCATTTTTCCTCTGCAGCACAGCGGAGGGAGTACATGTGGGCTCTTTGGATGTATGTTGAAGCCTGGACATAGTTCGGATCCGGAACCAGGTCAGGCAAACCTGAAACGATGAAAAAAACACCCCCAAAAAGCTAATTTTTCATTGCAACATATTCAACACTGTAACAGAATGCTCCAATGTTTGTTCAAGCTACCGCATAATCAAGAAAGAGTTAATTAGGCCTTAAAATAGTGAACGTTATTTAACCTGCCAAATTTACTCGTGGGGCTGCTGTGTCATTCCAGGTATATCCGAAGCGATCCAAAGGTCAGCACTGTCGGAGTGCTTGTTAGCATGCTGGTCATTATCTTTTGTGATCTGTGAAATATGTTGGTGCCGACTGAGGATGTGAGGGGCAAAAAAAAAAAACCTGAGCAACAGGACCCACAAGTTCAAGTCTGGATCACATCAGGGAGACTCAGACACTAATTATTCTGCTATTCAGAATTTTATCATCACTTTATAATAAGAGGTTATGTTTTTTTTTGTGTTTTTTTTTTTTCAGTTCAGCCACTAGATAAGAGTTGTTGATTGAGAGAGCGAGAGAGGCCACAAGAGCTGCATTCAGGTCTGTGGTTGCAGAATCACTGGACCAAAAAAAGGCTTGTAATAAACTCATTCTCAGCTTCGCTTTCATTTGGTTTACATCATGTAGCTCGTTATTGCGAGGGGTAATTTCTTCTCAATAGAAAAGCCACACTGTATTTACAAAACGAGCATACCATTATTCAGTTGCTTTTATTTTTTGTGTTTGGTTTATTCAAAACCAAAACACAACAATTATTCCAACTTTTGTTAAAAGTATATATATCATGTTCAATAAATTAAAATAGGCTTCCACCAGGGCTAATAAAAAAATAACAACCTTTAAGCAGGTATTAAACTTTTCATGATGCTTAATGCCACGTTCCTGTATAAAATATATTTTTAGTGGTCTGACATTAATAATATAATCTTTATTAACTGTGAGAAGAAAATCATCATAATCGCTGGAACTAAAGGCTTGACTAATCTATATATTATGATTAAAATAAAGAAAGTAAATGTACTGAATGGGTTTTCAGGTGACTAGTGTAATATTTCTATTCATGCCGTGCAAGTATTGCTATTTTCATTGGGATTCATACTAAAGTATACATTTGAGTAAACTTTGCTAACATTGGTAATATATTGATTTTCTGCCTTTTAAAGAGTAATGCAATTAAAACAACTTGATATTAGTTGGTCAGGCTGCCTGCTGCAGTAGCCAGTCCAGTCAGTAGCTTAAACAAACAAACAAAAAAAAGATGTTGACCTTAATAAGAGCAAATTTCCATACCATTATTGTCCGATTTTGGTCTCACTGGAGATACTGAAAATCAGACAAATTCAACTCTTTTAACAGGTGGAAGACGGAGAGTGCTGGTATTCTATGCTCCATAAAGCTGAAACAAAAAATCTAGTTGCACCAATATTTTCTCTGGCATCTCATTAAAATAACTTTAAACCATAGGAGCTAGTATGTTGACTGTGGAAACCTGCCCATGCCTAAGCGATGCAGTAGCAGGTTTTAAAAACTGCGCCTTGCCAGAGTAAAGGTCTGTATGCCTGCAACGTTACCTAAAAAGGCTATGCCAACTTGATCTCTGTCGAGGCTTATCAAGCTTTTCTGTCCAACTTACGAAGGCCAGACATAGTCCTGATGTGAATTTGTTCAAACCATCTCAAAAATTTAGCTCGGTTTCCAATTCCATCTGCTTAACAGAAGTGAGCCAAAAACCCCCCAGAAAGCAAACTTCCTGCTACATTTGCCTGGCACTTCACACCTACGTGAGTCTTCCTACCTTAGCTGCAACTTTAAGTGCAGCCTTTGCCCTCTGCGCGGTCTGTGCAAACTGTCAATCTGACATGTCTATCTGAGGCTGACATGTAGGGCAGCGGGAGGCTTCCTGGGGCAGACAATGTAAAGACTGTAAACCAGTGTGAAAGACTGAGGTTTCTCAGTTGGACTGAGAGCATCACTCTCAGTCCAACTTTGTTTTTTTTTCTCCTCTCCTTTAAAAGGCTTTGTTCTCTGCCCTCTAATCTTTTTAAATGTGAAAGTGGGTCTTTTCTAGGAGTATAAAGTGTATCGAGAAGCCAAAGCTGATCAGCCCTCAACTGTAAGCGACAACACCCTCTTACTCTCCAAGTGGGGCACAGAGAAAAGAAGTCTTGGCAGGGTTTCTGGCTTATATGAGATAAAGGAAGAACAGGGGTTCTCCAATTTTTTTGCTATACCTTTAACTACATCCTGTTAGATGGTAGTAAATAATACACATTTGACTTCACAGGACAGATTTTGAACTTGTGACCATTTGTCAGGTCAGCCTAGTCAAAACTGATGTGCAAGGGGAGGATTTCATTTAGAGTGAAAGGTCAAAGTAAATCCATTGACTGATGGCATGGCGCTAACCAGCATATGACATATGGTTATTTAAAGAGTGCCATTTAATCACGTGTTCCTTTTTTAATCAGAGTTTGAAATCTCCTAGATTACAATTTGAAAAATTGGCAGCAAGTTTCCTTGAAGTGGGAATTTCACCTGGGAAATGAAAGAAATTTCATTCAAAAACTAAAGTAAAGTAACGAAACAAAACCAATTTTAATTCTAACAGTATATCATTTAGACAAAGCTCCATAAAACCTCACTTAGCGAATATGTAGCTACACATCTGTGCAGTACAAATCTGAGAAAGACATTGTTTTTAGTATGCACTGGTAGTAGTAGTTAGCTGGGTCGCTAAACTAATCAATTACAGAATCCGATTTTGTAATTGATTCTGACTTCAGAAGGAAATGAAAGTCTCTATTCCTCGCTCACTGCACTACAGTTTGCAGTTTGACTTCTTTAATTTCCACCCATTGAGCTCCTCTGTAGAAACATCCTCTACATGACATTTACTTTGCTTGGCTTTAACTGACACCAAATGTCATCCTCAGTACAGCTGAAGGGAACAGAGTAAAGCCAGTGGTATTTTAATGTTTGTTTCAGCATTGTTAGGTTATCCAGGGGTGTCCAAACACCAATGTTGTGGAGATTCTGTGATTCACAGGGATCCTGGTAACGTCAGCTTTCTCTGGCCTAACAGCACATAGTTTTTATTTATCTTTAAGGGACACTGCCTGCTTTGAGTCATTGCTCAGGTCTTATAAATTCAAAATCCTGTTGGGTTTAATTTCTAAATAAAACAAGCTTTTGAGATGGGAAGATGTAAAATTTCCAAGGATTGATGACTTTGTGTTCAAGTGGCTATGTATCTATTTTATCACTTTGCTCTGTGATTCAATTTTAGTGGCAAATACAAGAGTATTGTGCTGCATCCTTGAATTACTGAAGCAATATTTAAAAATATTTGAGACCTTCAAAATACCGTAAATTAAATGAAGTCACAAGCATCAGAAGCCAGTCCAGGATACAGTATTCAAGGATACATTGAATACTATTTGTTTAAAACAAATAGTACTAAAGCCTGTAAACACAATTGTCCTCTTGATATCACTCTAAAAGTATACATCGGAAAAGTTACAACAACACTGTAAAAATGTTTATGTCTTACTGCGCAGTAGCACAATAAAGATGTCTGCTTTTCAAAAGCTCTTAACAGCAGAATCTATACTGCGGTGATTACTGAGAGCACCAAGGCATTTATGCACATGATGATGACTTTTTTTGTGCTGCATGCTAGAAATGGCTCACAGCTCTAAAGCGGCTAATGAACCATGGTTGGGAAGCGCACCAGAGCGGCTGCTGTGCAGGACAACAGGTTGTAGCGACAAACAAAAATGATAAACCTGCATTAGAGAGCTCGAGAATCTGCTCTGCACTCGGTGCATGCGCAGCCTCTGGCACTCTGAGCTCAAGCACCCATGTTGTTGTTTTCTGATCTCTAATCTTTTCTCGTGTGGTAATCTTTACCAGTGACAAGAGAAACGTCTTCATCTCGCTTGTTCAAAGGAATCTAAATTGGTTGCTTGGAGATCCACAGAAAGTGCCTGCTTTGTTCAATAAACATTTTGGGACAGCAGGCTGCATGCTTCCACACTGCTCATTTTTCTCCTCCAAGTACCCTGACTAAATATTTATTTGATTTCCTGTAGCTGAAGAAATGGACCCCATGTGTTACAGGGACTTTCCACTCTCCCTCCTTTCTAGGATTGGGGTAGAACCGCTTCTCCCTCCCTTGTTCTCCTCTCTCCTGCCCAGACGTCAGCCACCAACACCCCTTGACACTAGCCCACTTATGAGGTCACCACAGCCATTACCAGAATCAAAATGCCTCAAGAACCAGTCAATTTTCTTGTAACTCCGTACTCCCCCCCCCTCCAAAAACAAAGTGTTTTTTGTGTCTGCTTGCTCTATGTTCACAGGCTTTTGCGCAACACCTGGTTTCAATAACTTCACTGGCAGGGGAAAATGAACTTTGGATCAGCTTCACTTTATTTGCAATTGAACAAAAGGGGAAAAAAAAGAAGAGGCTTTACTTTCAACCAGCTGTTTCATTTTGATTACATCAGATTGCTGACAAAAATTAAAAACAAGAATATCAGAAAAAAAAATGCAAATGCGCGCTGGCAGGGGTGAAGGTGGGTGTGGTGGGCATTCCTACTCCCCTGCGGATTTGGCATATTTCATATTAGTATGCACAGCAACAACTGAGATCAGATGAGAAGCGTTTCATCTTTTCTCCTTCGGGACAGAAATACCTTCAGCAAATCTGTAAGAGACGGCGTGAACCTTGTTTCTTTTTAAAATGTAAAACAAAATGCTTCAGGATTTCCCAAAAACGTAAATTAGTCATTAACTTCAGCTCTCTATCAATACTTGCCCAACTATGCTTACAAAATAACTTGATAAGTGTTGTGGTTTGTAATTCACTAACCAAGTCGTAACATACCTCTTTGGGCTCCTCGATACACATTGCCAACGTTGGTACCAGAGTTCTCTACGGCAGAGTTTGGAGAGGTTCTGCCTTGAGGAAAAGGCTGCGAGAAAGGAGGTTGAGGTCTTCCAAAGGGAGGAAACTGCTCATATTGTGGGCTTCGGACTGCTGATTGCCCAGCAGCTCCTGGTCTATCCACCACAACAGGAAGCGCTTGGTTGGCATCAGGGATTGGGTTGGCAGGGGCAGATTCCTCATTGAAAAGGCTGTGGGTGTACCTGTGATCCAGACCATCTGCAAAAGGTGGCTGGGGGGCACTTGCGGGTACCACTGGATTGGGTCCGTAGCCGTACGACTGGTAATAATAGTAACCGTTTTCGGGGAATTCAGATGGAGAACCAGGGAACACTGAGCCCAGACCTCCTCCATATCCACCTGCAGCAAACCCTTGTCCAGTCCCAAATGTTCCTCCGCTGTATCCGGCGCCTGGGACAGGCTGGAAAGGCGGCTCGTAGTTTCTGACCGGGGCGTCTGGAAAACCGCCTTCAAAAGGCTGGAAGGGAGGCGGTTGGGGAAATGGGTATTGTGGGTAGGATGGTATGTTATATGAAGACGAGGAAAAAGACGACGACGATGGACGACGCTGACTGCTCGAGGAACCGTGGAACTGGCTGGTTCCTGTGCTGCCCGTGGTTTGCCTCCAGTTATCAGGCACTTGTCCAAAACCGAAAGGATGCCTTGCCTGGCCACGAACAGTTTCGGAGGACCCCCTTGGTGGAGCCTGCCTACGGAGATTGCCTCCCTGGCGTCTGCGTGAAGGACGGGGATCTGACAAAATGACCCTGGCAGCTCTTTCTTGGCCTCCAGTCCCGGCAGGAACGTACTCAGCTCCACTGTTCACCAGGCTGAACACCTGTCCGTTGTTTTCCCACTGTATCACCTGTCTCCAAGGGGTAGCGGAACTGTCCTGCTCTTGACCCTGTCTCTGGCTTTGCCCCTGAGTTTGTGAAGCAACCTGAGCCTCCCCTGAGCCCACAAGAAAAAACATCACACATACCACAGGAACAGACATCATATTGGCTCAAGCGATTCAGGGGTTCACCCCAAGAGAGAAAGAGAGAGAGAAAAAGAAAGGTGGAATGGTTTAAAGAAATAAATCCAGTCAGCCACGGGTTCAAGCCACTTGCAGTTCTGTCAATAAAACATGTGTATCCTCTTCCCGTGGGCACAACTTTGGTGTGCGTGTTGAGACAGGGTTCCGAAGTAAGCCTGTGTTTGATGCATCTGTTGCTCTTTGCTTGCCAGCAATTGGAGGAGCTTGAATTTGCATTCAGAGGCAATCACATCCAGTGGAGTTGGCTTCAGAAGACCCACTGTTGCTGTAACCGTCTGCTGGTGCAACGAGAATATGTCCTGACTTCTTGCCGGTCTACTGGCTCTTCCTTCAGTAGAGTAAGCATTGCTCTCCGCCTTCTTGAAAGAAGTGCCTGTTCACTGCACAACAGCAAGCTTCTATTTGCCTGATTGCTTACAATGGGCTGAGAAAAAACTCAAACTTTTTTTTTTCTTTTAAAGGAGAGGTCCTACATGGCCCTAGTGCTAGTGATGTTTCCTGGCCTGCAGCAGCCAAGCTTCCATGAGGTTTCCAAAGTCAACACCACGAGCTGCAAAGGCATTACAAAAATATTGTAATGCACGTCAGACTTTCAGCGGCTTCTCTCTGGCCGTGTGCTCTCGCAGAGTCATCAGCAGGGGTTTTAAAGATTTATTTCACAATTTCCATGAAATAGAAGTTAATTGTGACAATCTGTCTAATTGAAACCAGGAATGTAAGCAAGAAGCACCTAAGTGTACGAAGAAAAAAACAACAACACAATTGCTCAAACACAGTTCTCTGTTTATGAAAAGAATTTGTTGGAAAATGTGATTTGGATACTCCACCCTAAGAAATACCAAACCAAGGTCAGTTAAAAGAGCTCACAGTGCTTTCCTTTCACCAAACACTAACACACATGTAGAGACACATATGCCCCTGCCCATCCCAACCCCCACACACGCACACGCCCTTCTCATTTCCCAAACTCCTTAATCACATGGGGTTATACTGTGAGTTTTAATCTGTGCATACATTAAAACTATTTATGTGTATGTAAATGGTAATGCTAGATAGAATCAGAATTCCTTTTGTTATCAAACTCAGCAGTTGATAATTGTGTTTTCCTTGGCATGGCTTGTCAGGGCAGTGTCCACTGTGCCATAGAGCAAGAAAAAAGCAACATTCTTCCAGGGCTACAGCAGTTGAACAAGCATTGCACCCTTATTGGAATAAATGATGACAATGTCTCGGTGGAACAGGCTCTAACAGAAAACGTACTCATTTCAAAGTCTGGAAAGTGACTAGTTTAAAAGAGCTTCATCATAAAAAAAAAATATCTGCATACAAAAAGATCCATCAGTCCAGGAATGAACAAGGGAAGAGCTGGAACTTCAGCACCCTTTGTGATAAAAGAAGGATATAGCAAATGGATTTTTCACTAACTTCTCACAAAACAGCATTAAAAGAAACATAGTTTTCAGAAGAATAAGGGATGCTAACAAAATGGAAGTATTAAAGGGGAAAATAGAAACAAGATACAATACATATGAAAAAGAATGTACTATTTTTGTTGTTCATGTAGAAGCTAGTGCTAATTTTGTGCTCATTTATTTTTCTATAGTTCATTGTGTGCATTCAGTTATTTATTTTGTATTTAACCAAATGCAAATTTTTTCTTTGTAGATACTAGTTTGCTCTGCAAAAGCCTCTGCGAGTGTCCATAATACCATGAGAAAAATACTCCTAGTTAAAGTGCGGCATCTAGGGCACTGTAGATAAGGAAACAATGGGGTAGTAAATGAGAAGAACAAAAAACGCAATAATAAATCTTGTAAAGTAGTATAATAGAAATAATACACGAAAGCACATGTGTACAACCATGTAGTGCACAAGGTTGTACACATGAACAGGTTGGTATCGATTTTGCTATTTTTGTTTTGGGGAAACACATGACCCAAATGCGTTCAGTGATGTTCTTGGCGATAACGTCAGCTATCTTGTAAAATACAGCAAGGCCTTGTTTACAAGACGTGTTCATTCACATTACGGTACCATTTTCTAGCTCGAACTTGTAAGAGTGGTCGGACAAGTCTTCCGAGGCTGTCTTGTAACTCTGCTATCGAACTACAAAAACGTCAGAATGGGTCGGGGTCTGCGACCTGGAGGAGGGTCCGGGGTGTGAAGTGCCTAAGTTTCGTTTCAAGAGACTGCAGGAAAGTGAGTTGCTCTCAGACCCATCTCAGGACAGAGGTAAGAGAGGAACTCGGGCCAAAACATTGCCGTTCAACTTCATGGGAATGAATCAAAAGCACGGATTGCAGAACTAATTCTTCACTTGTGCAACTTTTGAGAAATACACACAGCAAAATGAAAAGTCAAACATGTCACAGACACGTTGTCTTGCACTGACATACAGGATTTTTCTTAAAAGAAACGTAAGTTCACATTGTTCTATTCTGTTCTGTTCTTTCTTGAGGTAACATCGGAAAATGATCTGTCCTACTTAAAATTTGCTTTCATGTATGTCTGTTAAATAACCACGGCCAGTAGTTTGGCTACATCAAGCTCAAAGTGTTTTGTTTTGTTCCTTTTTTTTTTTTTTTATTACAGGCAAATCCCAAGGGATTTTCTCGGGAACCAAAAGTGCTGCCTGAGGGAGGCAAACCAAAAGAGTACCTCTATGCCTTGAAAGTCTTTCAGTGAAACATTCCCCTGAGATTAGTTAAAGTTGTGAAGTCAAAGATGGTTGTTTTTGTGCGACGGCTATATGTGTGTGCGCAGCACCGACTGGAAACACCATGTACCCTGTGAAGCAAGGATTGCATTGATCTCAGAGAGGATGCAGCACAGACGGAAATCTGAGGGAGTGGGTTCCCTGCAGAGAGCAACCTTCAGCTGCACAGAATCAGAGCTGTCAGACAGGGGTGTTCCTCTCTGAGTCAGTGAATGTATATAGCTGGGAGCTCACTCATGTCTTGTCACAAAACATTTATCAGCGCTCATGCCTTTTTCAAGGCAACAGATGTGGACAAAATCTCTTCTATTTTTAGACTGTTGATCCCATTCTTGAGATAGCGACGTCACAAGAGGATGTGTTTTTGTATCAGGGGTGCAACTAATGATTATTTTAGTAATCAATTAATCCTGCAATTATTCTGATGATTAATCTGTCTAAAATATTTGGCACATTATGCAGTTTCCATTTAACCACTTAGGACTTTTACACAATATTGGAAATGCATTAAAAGATGCGGAAGCACTTTATTTATAGGGGCGTGAATAAGGCGGACATGACGGTGTCATAAACATGACAAAGCACCCATCATGAACGTGAAGGAGACTTCATGAATGTTTGAACATTTGGTAAATAATTACACTTCTATTTCAAAGCTGAACTAAAACTTTCATTAAAATTGTTAACTCTGGGCGTGCTGTGGTGGCGCAGGGGATAGCGCGACCCATGTTTGGAGGCCTTGAGTCCTCGACGCGGCCGGCGCAGGTTCGACTCCCAGACCAGGCGACATTTGCCGCATGTCTTCCCCCCTCTACTTGCCCCTTCCTGTCAGCCTACTTTCGTATAGAGCCCACAAAAGACCCCCTGGAGGGGTAAAAAAATAAATAAATTGGTAACGCTGCATGTTTCAATAAATAATGACACTTTTAATGCAAAGTTTCTTTCAAAGGTCCATTTAAAGCATCAATTTTCCAATAAAAGTGGCATTATTTACTAAATGACACTTTGTGACAACAGTAGACTTCATGTTTATGACTGTGTCATATCAGTCTTATGCACACCTCTTCAAATAAAGTGTTACCAGAGATGCAAATGAACAAACAATTCAAATTTGTTATTAAATGAGATTAAACAAAAAAAAAAAACATTGTATTGCCTAAAATTCAATGACATCGCATTCCTTTAGAGAACACTTCATCATTTGTGGTAAAGGATGCATCTGCTGTTCAAAAATGCTTCCAACATCAACATGGGAAAAGTTCTATCACTTCTGCTAGACTGAACATCAATCGATGATTTGTTGATTATTTTTAGGCAGGTTTTTGCCCAGGACAGTATAGAAGATCAAAATGAGACGATCTCATAATTGTGCTGAAAAACATCTTTCTTTAAGAAAGTTTACATTTGCAGCTGTCATATGTTGCAATACTTGGACTTGCATCATCCTAATTTAGTGCTTCCTCTTTTCCAAACAAAAACGTCTACTGAAGCAGAAAAAAAGAATCTCTTACATAAAAAGAAAAAAAAATTGAAACCAAACGACAACCGTACAATGTAGACTAGTTGTCAGTGTGTCTGATATGAAGTAAGACCTTTTGTGATGCTGAAGTGATGTTTTTAACACCAGTTGCGATAATAAGCCACTTCCTGATGTTGCCCAAGAATCTGACAAGTTCAGCAACTTGTTGTCCCGCAGCTTTCCTTTCCATCTGTAATCTGCTGGAGAAACAGAAAAGATTGCTGCGGCTGCATTTTCTGTGGCACATTTCCGGCTACTTTGCAAATTATTTTTTTTATATACATGTTTATAATCTTTTGGGTCATGCTGGGGATTTCTTTGTTATCCAATCCAAACATTAAAGAAGACTTGCGGCCCGTGTTGTTTCGGGAGCATTGATTTGATCTGTGATGTAGGTGTTGGAATAGGTCAGTGAAATTGTATAAATGGTGCGGCAATAAAAAAGTAAAAGGGGGTTTTATTGGGACACTGAAAGCGGGTCTGTGATGGAGCAACACAGTACACACACCCTTTTTCACACTGCTTAGAGACTTACGGCCCAATAGCTTTGAAATAAAAAGCTCATAAATTGTCGGCGACAATGCTCGGCCACACACTGTATCTGCAGCCTGACCCTGTAAAGACTGTTGACTCTTACGGAGCACATCAGATCTTTCCGTTTGTTTCTTTCATCTTCACTCTCAGCGCTTCCAACATTAGGTAATTATTTCCATTCAAAGCGTCCCTGTGACAGAGACCCGGCAGCTGAGCTCAGCGACTGAGCAGGCGTTTGGTAATGCTGCCGGAGCAGTCAGCCTTTGAAGTACCCACCTGCTTTTTATTCATTTAATTTTCACTGTAGGAGAATCATCAGACACCTGCACTCTCCACTTGGCTCGTCGTCAGATACAAGGGGTAAACATACCTACAACGCAAAAAATAATTCCATTCACGGGATTGCAGGAATTTATTCACACATGTTGAACATTACGATTGTGATTAGAAGAAAGAAAAAAAAAATCCTTTTTGTAATCTGTTTCTCTCTGTAGAGTATTTTAAAAATAGCATTTCTTATGTAAAAGGTTCCATTTTAATGTGAGATTTGATCACATCGTCGGATGAAACCCAACGTCGGTGGTCGCCTTCGGGCATAAACAGATATAGTTGATCAAAAAGTACAAATCCTTGTTACATTTTGGGGGGGAATCAAATCTTGAAAAAATAATTTTTACACTGTTTGTTATGTTGCAATTCAGCAGAGACAGAAACTAATCTGTATAAGTAGGAAAAAATGTGGAATAATTTATTGGTGAAGCACATTTGTTCATTTAGTTCACCATTGTCTACAGACAGGCTACAAAACGTGTTGCACTTAACAGATAAGTTGTCCTGCCTGACTGTCAATTTCCAAAACCGCTAAACAACAACAAAAACTCGTAAAAGCGAGTTTACGAGTGCGACCGCGCTGGACTGCACACAGAGTAAAAACTCGTGGGGTCTAAATGACTTTGTCTCTTAAAGGAATCAGTCAGAAGAGGAGTTCAAGGTAATAAAAAATCATTGTTCTCTGGTACTTTATTAGATAAACCAATTCAATTGCTTGTCAACACAGGAAATCAGTCGAATCATATCTTGACCCATTTAAACGTCATCAAGACCCATGGAGAAGTAAAGGGGATTAAAGTGAACATGTTGTTGGCAATATGTGGGTCTGTTGGGCCTTCAGATATCTGGTGTATAAAACCTTTTTCTGACTGATTTCTTAAACCAAACCTTAACCTTAAGTCAAAGAAACTTTGAGAAATCCTCCCCAATATTTTTGTGGAGTCTATTTAAAGACAAACTGAGGTTGTTCTGAAAGGGAACCCCCTAATACTAGTAGGTGTTAGTTCAGACAGTTATCCGTAGATGGAGAAAATGTGAGAGAACTACAATACGGCATAAAAAAAAATATTCTGTATGTATCTCCAAAATAAATGAAAACACAAGACAGAAACTGGCAAGGAGGCTGCTAAGGGGCTAACAGAAATACTGTAGGAAAGTACTGTTTGTGTTGTACATGTTGGAACAAATCCTTCTCTTCCCAAAGACAAGATCTTTCCCTCCCGTTGAAACCATCCAGGCTTGTCTGGAATCTCTAAACCTTTTTGGCACAACATGGTGTGGGGCTGATGAAACCAAATATTGCAATTTGGGGGGAAAAAATAACAACAAAACTTTGCTTAGTTTCAGGTAAATGAATCCTCTGTACTCTAGAATACATACAACAACCCGAATGCAATGACTGCAATACTAAGAAAGCCAGTTTGCATGTTTGCTCAAAAAACACGATGTGTTTTCCGCCAGTTTTACAACCACAATGTCTTTAAACACTCAAATGTATATTTCTGGTATACTTATTTTTATTATTTTTATCATTAATTCAAGAAGGTTTTTTTCTGATGAGACGCATCTCTCAAAAGCAAACGAAACAATGTAAAAAAACGGTATAAAAATTGTTCAGGTTTTATTATATTTTAATAAAACCTGTCAATTATTGATTATTGTTTCCACCATTCTCAATAATAAAACCAAACCCTCCTTGTAATTGGTGACCAGCTTGTATGTAAGCACTGGGACTCCGTTTACCACATCAACACGCAGTTGGCGAGGGGTTATATTTGCAAGTTCGGTGTTGTTGACAAAAGGTAGACGAAGGTAGAAACACAAATACGGCAAAATTTCATTAACCTATAATATAGGCTACCTTGTTTGCCTTACATCTATGTGGCTGCACAACGGATAATAAAATAAAAAACAAGTGAGGATCGGAAATATTTAGCATTCTTTTCACGTCCCCTCCATAAATAAGCCAGATCTGACGAGTTATGAGCGCTTTCACTTCCCTCGTTACCGTACAAATGTCCAGGTGGACCTTTTCAGACGGCCCTTTTCACTCCTCGCACATTGTGAAGGAACTCGGGCGGGTGAGGGCGAGGATATTAAATCTGCTCAGCTTATTGGTATGACTTTTTTTTTTTTTCCTTTTCTTTTCTATCCTTTAGGTGTGAGCCTACAACCTGTAACCCCCGCGTTTTAGACGCAGCGTCTAATTTGAGCTCGAATATCCCGACGGCCTTTTCGCGCGGCTCGGCTCAACCTCGAGGGAAGGACGCCGAGGCGACGCACAAACCTTAAATCAAGAAGATTGTAACGCAAACAGCCCTGTGGGGCTCACTAATGACTAAGGTGAGCCTGAGATGCGGCTTTGGCTCCGCTTTGGAATATCAATTAGGTCTCTCAGGAATGTGAAGATGGAAAGAAGTGACTGGCATAGCAAGAACCTTGTGTGTGTGTGTGTGTGTGTGTGTGTGTGTTTTTTCCCTTTTCTTTTCTCCGGGCTCCCCTAGCACATTTACAAAATCGAGTCAAAGGGAAAATAGGTGGGGGTGGAGGTGGGTGGGGAGAGAAAGTGGAGACATGTAAGGAGACGTAGGTGTAGTGAGGGTGATGCAAGACGGAGGATTCCATTGTCATATGTTTCCCATAGATAGAGAAGCCTGTACGCTTTGCTTGCCTTTCCAATTAGCTCCAAAACATCCACAGCTGGTCACCGGGGGAATTATCTCCACAGATGTGCTGCGTGTTGTTGTTGTCGTCTTTCGCAGTCCAGAGAATATGCCTTTGTTTCTCCCTCCCTCCCCACCTCTAAGTCCCTCCGCTGCCTCCTCTGTGAACAACACAACAGGGTCTCGACGATCAAATCCTGGCTGAGCCGGCACGCGCAGCACCACAACGGAGCTGAATATGAAATTATTTTCACACACCCACTTGATATTGTTCAATGAGAAAAGGAGGAGTCACCCATGACCCTCTTCTGCACAGGCGAAAGGGAGCGCAAACTCCCTCGCAATCAGAACGATGTGGAATAATGTGAGAGGGGGGAAAAAAATAGAGAGCGAGAGAGAAGGGCTTTTAGAGGATGCATGAATGCAGAGCGGTAGAGTGTTTGTTACATGGTCACAGAAAAGCGCCACATGTAGAGGAAATTACAAACTCACAACTTTTTAGTTTGAAACAAACTAGCTGATTAAGTTAGCTAAGGCAAACTAAGGAGTAATAAAATTGCCTCAATAGGATTTGTATATTTTGAACATATGTGACAGCTTTCTTATTCTCATAAAAGGATGACCTCATGTTGCTCTCTGAGATTTAGAGAATATTACATGATTGCTTTCATACAACAGTGATTTTTTCCCCCTGCTCCCCGTTTTTGTTTGGTAACCATGAGTATGATTTAATGCAGATGTTTTCAGCATTTTTTTTTTTCTTCAGATGATGACTCGGGTTCATTCCTGATAGTTTTTTAAAAAATGCAATGAGCCTTGACATTCATCTACCGTATTCACAGTAATTAAATGGATATCATTTTATACCAGAGCCTCTGACTGTAGAGACATGAATTTTAATCGTCACTAAGCCGAAGGTTGGCCGGTCATTATGTCAACCTTTTTCTTTCTAACTTTTTCTTTTTTTTTTTTTTTTGCTGGCTCTTTTCTGACTTTCTGGATGAGTTGTTCAGGTACTCTTGGGAGAATTTTGAAAAAGAAATGGACTACTTCTGGTAAAAATTGTACTTTTGTTTCATGTTTTTTAGACAACTATCACTAAATTAGTCTAATTTCTTGTTTCTAAGCAGCAAAAATACACAGATCAGAATAAAATGTGAAATGTAAATGTCACTTTGCAATTTGTTGAGCGTGTGACAAAAGTGCAATAGTTCTAAAAATGCAAGTAAAGAAATCCTACTTCCTCTCTGCCAAAGTTCATTTTTCAGAAAAAAAAAAGTTTTATTTTTTAATCAGCTACACTTCCCCATTTTTTCTCTCCCCCTCCCGCCTTTCTGCCTCTCTCTCGCGCTCTGAGTGACTGATCTGATACGCTGTTGAGTCAGATTACATTATGCAGTTCTCACTGATAAGGGAATAGCGAAACAACCATTTTCTTTCCCCTTATCTCCTCCAAGAGGCTGTGTTTCTAAAAGGAGAACTAGCCTCCGTGGCCAGATATCATTATTCATTTTGATCTGGGAGCCTTCAGCACACTGATTACATTTTATAGGCTCCTAAATTTCACAACACCGTTCAGCTCCGCGGCTGCTGCTGCTGCTGCTGCTGCTGCTGCTGCTGCTGCTCCGCGTTTTGAGATTCAAAGCATGGTTCGGGGTTGGGTTTTTTTTTTTTGCACAGTCGAGCCGAAAAAAACGTGAGGCATTCTAATCATTTCTGGTAGGTGTTGAATGTGGAGCGTCTCGCCGAAATTCCTCCTTTTTAAAAGCTGCCGCTGCTTAAAGTCACGGGTCAGGGGTAGCAGCTGCGGGGACCGAAGCACCTTATGGGAAGTGAATGCATTTCGAGTTTAGCATTCACTGGACTAACTCGCTCAACGTTGCAAAAGGCCAACCCAGAGTGAGTGGTTAAAAACTCATAGAAATGTATAACAACTTTCACATTCATGTAAAGTAGTCCTGGAGGAATAGCAATACATATATATATATATATATATATATATATATATAGCTGCCAGGTATAGTAGGAGCCAATATGTACAGTACGAGCTGCCTTGTGAAGATCTCCCAGTTTGCAGTCAAATGTAGCATTTCTGTTACACACTGCTCAGTCCAGTTCCAGTCCTATACTGTAATTGATTAAGGGCTCCAGAGTCCATGCATGCCTTTGACCAATGGATTTACAGTATACTGACGTGTGGGGGTCAGTGCCAAAGAACATTAGCAGAAAGGAAAAAGAAAAAAAGTGAGTGAGAGTTTGTTGCAAGCATATTTCAGCCCAGGAAAAAAAGGAAAAAAGCTCAAAACGACTGCAACGCTGGTTCCTGGGCTGCCAAATACAGTGCTACCCAAAAGTAGAAAAGCATTTCTACCTCTTTCGTATTTGTGCATTTGTACCTAAATTACAGCTATACACATGAAATTATTTATTGGGATTTGACGTGACGGCTCTGTCTCTGGACCCGTCCCTAATCTGATGATTTTAGGAAAATAATCACATTTACGTGGATAATTTTTTTTTCCAGTAATGGACAGTCTAGGTGCGGAGCAAGCAGAGAGTCCACTTTATTTGTTTTCTAAAAATGTGGCCCTGTTTTAGTTAAAAAAATATATATATATATATAGAAAGAGAAATGTTTGCTTGCTTTATTCGTACTTTCCCCCCTGTGTTTTTTTAGAGGTGTTAAATATTTTTACTAGTTGAAGTGTAAGGCTTCCAAGTCTTTTGGCTTAGATCTCTTCACATTAAGAAAAAACCCCATTAAGCTCCACTTGCACTTTTAAGGTTTCTGTCTTAATCTGAATGACTTCACATTTCTTTGCCTGGGTTTACTTTTAAGGTAAAAGGTGTTTACTATAAAGAGCAGATTAACTGAGGAAAATGTGAACATACTGGCAGGAAAGACCATAAAAGACAGAAGTTGGACTTTCCTTTTGGTCTTTTACTGGGAGGATGTGATAGACAAACAACAATTAAACATTTGGAAGCTTGATGTCTCTGGACATCTTATTCTCACTTCTCCCTCTTTCCTGTCTATTTGCTGCTCAATAACAGCCTCCAGAGCCTAAAAAAAGAGCAACATTTCATCTTTGCCGACTTACACTGGATGAAGAACATCTGTCAATGACAATATTCAGCACAGATTCCCAATCAGATTTTGGTCTTGACATTGACTGGGAAATTGAGAAATGGGATTGGATCTAAATAATCGAATTGCAGCTCTGTTTTAGGGTTGTTGTTGTTGTTGTTGTACTAAAAGGTAAAGCTCTATTCTCTCCTTTACTGGCTGGTAAATTAAGGTATTAAGGTGGACAGTCACATGTCTTGGTATGTTTGCAGTTATGTAAAATTACTTGTGGCAGGTGGCCATAACAGTGATTGCTAATGTTTCTTCAGAGTAATCAGAGTTAAGTGTACGGATAAGATACTCACACTATGCTTCGGAAAATAGACAGTGAGTTTTGGTTGTAACGAGGCAAAATTTGTCAAAGTTCAAGGAGATATAGATACTTCTGCAAGGAACTGTAAAACTTTCTGTCATTCAAACACGTCACACCTCATTTTCTTGTATTTACAATGTAAAAAGAAACATCCTGGCCTGGTTACACTGGTCTAAATCACGCAGTGGAATGGTAGAAGTAAAGACATGAGGTCATACTTTCTCCTTCTCTTTCCTTGTGCTGTAGAGTTTCTTAAAGGAACACACCCATGTGCTCATCTCCTCTAAAAGTTCGCTGTGGCTTTCTTAAATGTTAATTCAGCTTATGGAGCAGCGTAACTATACTACAGGTAGCATGGTATAATTCAGAACTGTTGCATCAGAACTATTGAGGACATCAAGAAACTGGTATGAGTGGGCAAAGACAAAAGAATTTTCACATATTTTATCTTATAAATCGCACATTATCTGATAGCATCTAGAAAAGATTATGACACAACTGCACATTCAGAATCATTTCTTTACATAAGTATTTATCTTAGTTAGTTTACATGGGGCTGCACACTGTTGCCTTGCAGCAAGAATGTCGTGGGTTCGATTCCCGGCCGGGGTCTTTCTGCATGGAGTTTGCATGTTCTCCCTGTGCATGAGTGGGTTCTCTCCGGGTACTCCGGCTTCCTCCCACAGTCCAAAAACATGACTGTCAGGTTAATTGGTCTCTCTAAATTCTCCCTAGGTGTGAGTGAATGGTTGTTTGTCCTGTATGTCTCTGTGTTGCCCTGCGACAGACTGGCGACCTGTCCAAGGTGACCCCCGCCTCTCGCCCAGAACGTAGCTGGAGATAGACACCAGCACCTCCCGACCCCATTAGGGACAAGGGTGAACAGAAAATGGATGGATGGATGGATAGTTTACATGGACTTAAAGAATAGACTCCTGTTGTAAAGATCATATCAAGTAACCGAAACTGTATTTCTCGCTCTCTTAAATTGCATTATAAATTGCACGCAGTGCTTTGCTTTTGTTGGTGAAAAATAAGCCTGTAGCTGAGATGGATTGATAGCACGCTGCCTTATTGAGGCCCCCTCTGAAGAAGAGCCTGAAGGTTCAGCCCACCAATTTAGTTTCATTGGACCCCCTGAGTTTTATGTCCTAGTTACTACATGAATCGCAGTTTGCAGATTCCTACCCACACGCAAATATCTCAGAATGGGGATGATGTCCTATGCTAGCCCATCTTAGCGCCTTTCACGTTTTCTAGATTACGAGCTTCCCTTGGCAGGCATAACCACCCTAGAACGCTGACTTGAGTCGCGCGTTGCCAGATCCTTTCAGCTCTAGCTAACTAATTTAAGTACTTTAAGGTGTCAATCTCAAAGCACTTCCTTTCTGTCTTTACAGCGAGCTGAGCCAAAATAATATTTGAGGCATACTTTGGAGACATGCGTCCTGTTGAGTAGGAAGTTGTGATGAAAACTAATCAATTTCAAAGAGAATACTCAACTAAATGTAAATAATTTTTTTTTTAAATGACTCGTTCTTTTTATGATGCCCTTATTGAGTCCTTATCAAGCGTCCGCCTCCCACTCCTCTTTTCCAACATGCTGCCTTTCAGGACATCATCTCAGTTGGATTCTCCTCTTCTCGCGAGATAAACACGCCGGTTTTTTCTTTGCTCGAGAAATGTGTGACGAAAATTCCAAGATTTGCTCTCCGAGTTAAAAAAAGAAAATGAAGAAACATAATGAGAAAGACAAAAAAAGAAAAACTTTCTAGCTTATCCGCAATGAAAAATGTCATCTTGTCCCTGTACTAAATCATATGGGTTTGTGATGTGTTTGCTTATTGCAGTGTGCCGCATCGCAGCCGTCTGCGCTCTTATTTACTCCCTCGGCCCTTCGTGTGTTTCCCCAAATGCAATTTAACTTTTTCGCTCTCCTAACTCACCTATCCTGTTTCCTTAAGGTCTTGCTGGATGTGTATCACTCAGTGCATATGTTCCATACAAGCCCAAACAAGTGGTAAACAAAAATGTCAACAAAACACAGAAAATTATGTTTTCAGTGTTTTGTTTTTTTTTAACTGGGAATTATTTACCAGATTCCTCAGAAACTGTCATTGAGAATTGTGCAGTTTCTGTTTAGGTGCTTTAAAATATTGCTTGTTTGACAAGCATGGGAAAATAAGGCAAATTCTCCCCATCTGCAAAAAGAAAATTGTGTAAGAGAAATCAAAACAAATCTGGCGGTAACGGTAAAAATGTAACTTTTAAAAGATTAGAAATCTTTAAAAAAAAATTTTATCTATCTTTGATTTCCAGATAAAGGTCAAAGGTAATGTAACTGAATATCAGTGACCTATAAAAACCCTTTCAGAGGCAAACCCAGTTTTCAGCTCCTCGCCAGCCTAATTGCACAGGTTATCTCGCAACTTATGATGCTGAGTGATGGCGAGAGGTCTTCCCTGCTGAACTGTCATTAAGCAAAATGTCTGACCTCCATTTTGTCTGATTACAAACGCTTACTGATGGGAAAAACATTGTGGGGAAAAAAAGCTGTTTTTCGGCAGCTGTTTTTAATCATCTACAGATGCACACACATCTGATGGCACCCCTGGTAGGAATGTGTAAAAAGATTTCAAATAAATTCAACTTTTTCTGTAGAAGAAGAATCTTGCCAGTGAAAATGGAAGAAAAGTTTCACCTTTAACACAATTCATGCAATTGTGAAAAGCACTTTGTTTTAAGATACTTGCTTTTAAGAAAAAACACGCCTATACGAACCGCCACGATTCCCGCAAACTCAAACGTAACTGAAGCAGTTTTTTTTTATACCTAACTTTAAAAACATTCTGAGAATTTTTTGTTAACATATTGAATGCATGACTCAGTTTTTCAGGTCTAGATGACATGACACAGAGTACCATTTTTATGAGCCAGTTTTATAAATACGCAGAAAGATCCACGTCTTGCCTTTTAGTATCCTGGGACAACCATCAGACATTCACAAGCTTATTGATCTGCTGATCAATAAGCCAGCGTGTTCAATTCCTATTTCATTTGGAGTCACGTTTCCCTTTGCTATTGAAACAAAAGCCACGTGTTATTGTGTGACAGGAATTTAAGAGCTGTCCTGTTGACAAAAGGGAGATGTGCAAAACACCTAAAACGGCAGGGGTGTCAGTAAATGTGTCACCAGTTGTTATAGCAACTATTTATTAGGGTGACATAATGCCTCTTCCATGTTAATATTGTCTTTACAGGAAGATGTAGAAAGCCAACAGGTCAGTGTATGTCTGTAGTGTGACTGCAGTCATTGGTTCATCAACCTTTGGACAGAAAGCCTGAACCTACTGGTCGGCACATTGTTGGGGTTACGTACCTCTTATGGCAAAAATCTATCAAAAACAGGAAAAGAAAAAGGTTGTTTATCTTTTTTAAAAATTTTTAGTAAGGTTGTTCCCAAAGGTCGGAGACGGACAACAAAACTAAGTACACCTTGAAAGTGGCAGGAGTTTGATGAGTTTAATTACAGCTCAGCACCTCACCTGACAGTCGGAGCTTCAACCTGCTGCTGGTGGGACCGAACCCTGCGGCCGCACGCCATTCTGCTCCAGCCGTCATTCCTCCCCTTTAAGCCATTCCGTCGGCGTTCCCCCTCTTTGCGCTTTTACAGTGTCAGCTGATTTAGTCCTTCATTCAATCAGAAATATTCACAGATCTGCCTAAAGGTGTAATCAGCTCACTTTTTTTTCTTTTGTTCGTTTTATTGAAAGAGCGGCGATTTAATGGGATTTAATCTTCTGCTCTTTTGAGCGTCGTGAAAGAATCTCCGCGGAACCATGAGTGGATATTTTTGTGCACCACTGTGTATGAACGGCATCATCCCTCTGCCCCGACTTTTTTTTTTTAAGTTTCTGAGGCCTCACACACTCTTTCCAGCTCATTTCATCTCGGATTAGTCATGGCTGCTCTTACTGAAAAAGCTGCAGTGCTGAGTGAATGTGAGATATTTTGACAGTATATTTTATAAATAGTTTAAGGTTTTTTTTATGTTGCTAACAAAGAGGGCAGTTCTTTTTTACATCTTGCATCCAGGACTTGCATCCATGGCAGTTTGTCATGTGAATTATAAATCCCTCCTTTGTCTGTGGCAGAGGAATCTACCAGCGTGAATGGGGGATATTCTAAATATGAGCATCTTTTTACTTGCAGAGATGATCTACATGGTGAAGAAGAGTTACTGGGATCTCTTGTCATTGACAGAGTCTTCGGGAAACTGCAATTGGTATCTTTGTGTTGCATTTGGCGCGGAGACTGAAGTGAGAGGGTGTCTTCTAGGAGAATAATCTTAGCTTAGTTTTACTGTCAGTTCTGGTTAAACACATTATTGCTAAATAATTGGCATCTTTCTGTTTGGTCTAAATCGAACACCTTACAAGTTAGAGCCGTTTAACACCTTAGCAGTGGTGGTTCTTGGCAGAATGGTGCCCTGGGCGAGCCCCTCCATGCTCCTCCCACAAACCAATTAACATGCAAGTAATTCAATGTTTTTGTTTGTTTGCTTGTTTTTTTCAGTAGAAAACAGGCAAGCTAGTCTCCTGGTACTCTCTGGTAAGCATAGGAAACATACTGTTTTTTCTTTTTTTAGTTCTTGGGTGCCCCATGCCTTTCTAATGTCGCCCTGGACAACTGCCCACACAGCCAATATCAAGAACCACCTCTGCACCTAAGCCACAGAATGTCCTTCTGGCCTCTTTTGTCTATTTTAAACTATTAAAACTTTACATGATGGATCACATGATTGCTTAGTAGAAGGAGAATGATAAACAGTAGAGTACGGGGTGCATTTGTGTTCACCCAATTTACATTGACGCCACTAAATAATATTCATTGCAACTAATTAAGAACCTCCTAATTAGTCAATAGAGTCCATCTGGATCTCTTTTAAGGCCTTGGAGGTTTGTCAGAGGATGTTACTGAACAATCAGCTTCATGTTTAAAACAGAAGTTTAAAACAGCACTAGGTTGAAAAAGGAAGGAGTGTGGCACAAATGCAGAGCTACTGAGACATAGCAGTCCAACCAAACTGACAGGCCAAGAGTTGCATCCACAGATTAGTTCGGAGAATCTGTCGACGGGACAATCTAAAAGTTAGACATTGCTCAAGTCTGGCCTTCGTGGAAGTGTGTCAAAAAGAAGGTAGTTATTGAAGGGAAGCCAATAGGAGTCTTGTGGGAGACACATTGAACATGTGGAGGAAAGTGATCTGATCCGATGCAAAATGCGTAGCAGAAAACCAACACTGGCACATCGCCCTGATACAGAACTTGTACTATATAACAGTCTCATGCTGTGGGAAATGTGTGTCTGCAGCATGAAGCCGATCAGAGCTCTTCATGCTGCATGCAGGGCAATCTTGAACTGAAACTCGTTTGAGGCTGCAAAGCCCTTTCAGAAGGATAACAGTAAGCATAGAGCCAGAACTACAAGGAAACAGTTTAGATCATGGTACATAAGCCAGATCTAAATCTGACTGAGAAAATTTGGCGATACTTGAAAACTGCTGTTTTCAAGTTCTTCGTGCAGTCTGTCTGAGAATGCGCTACTTACATAAAAAGAAATGGACAAAAGTGTGAGACCTTTGGAAGTGCAAAGCCCCAAAGACTTTCAGCTGTAATGGCATCAAAAGACGGTTCAATAAGGCATTGATTCCTGAAGGTTGTCTATAAATGATTGCCATAATTTTCTGATATTTGCATGTAAAAAAAAAACCTCGGAAACCCATATTCTTTTGCTTCTACTTCACATGTACACACTATTTCTTGTGTCTGTCTATTTCATGAACCCCAGTAAAACACACTAAAGTGTGTGTTTGTATGTGACCCGGCGTTGAAAAGCTTAAGGGGTGCACATAATTTTGCAAGGAAGTCTGCGTGTACTTTCGCGTTTCACTTTAGAATGAAAAAAAGAGTAAATCTTGGACACATTTTTCTTTTTCCCTTGGTAAGGGAGAGAACAAATTTAAGCACCCAATGTAAATACCATGTTCAAATTCAAAAATACTCCCAAAGAAAAATAAAATGTCATAGCAACTCATATTAATTCAAAACTCTCCAAAGTTAAGTCTTTTTCAGTTAAATCTAAAAAAGAAAAAAACCAAAACCTTCTTGTTAAACTATTAGAAACACTAAATGAGTGCTGCTTGACACTGTCAGAGTCAAAATTAACCTGGTGGGGCTCAACAGTTTAAGCCTGAGTTAATATATGGTTTGTTCCGTCATTTAGGTCATTTATTGAATGACTTTTAAATCTAGTAGCGCATAATTTGTAGCCCTGTGTTTTGGAAAGGTTTATTTTAGTGCGAGGGAATGAGTGAGAGAATGGGAGGCTTAACTCACTGAGGTGCAAAAACTTCAATATGCACAATTAAAGCAAGCCAACACTCATTTGTCAGTGCAGCCAAGCCTTTCAAATTGATCATGCCTTTTTCAATTTTGTTCATATTTCACCATTCTTGCTTTGCTCATGCATAAAACAGGTGGTTCAGCACTTTCTGCTTCCTTGTCTTGTTTGCAGTGTTTCTTATTTACTTATTTTTTTATGTGATGTTTCTAAAATCCCTCAGCAGATGAGAGATTGGAGAAAAGGAGCGCCTGGGACCTACAAAGATGTACTTTCTGGTTACAGTGTGTGCATGCGTGTGTCAGCAAGGCAACACGAATGCAAACTCGAAGCTGTCTTCGGGGCGAAGCCTCATGAAAGGTTGAAGTTGGCTGAATGGCGAGAGGGTGGACAAAATTGTATATCGCTGTCCACAAAAGGAGCAGCAGATCGCCACCGTCAGCCTCACAATGTGGATTTCCCTCACCTGACTAACAATACGTTCACACAATGGATCATGCATGCCGACACTATTGCAAAACCTCTTATCCAGTCCCTTAAAGGACTGTTGTTGTTTGTTTTTTCCCTCTTTGTCTGCCTCTGGCCCTTCTCCCCTGTGTGGTCATTAGGAGAGGTTAAGAAACGCTCCGCTTTTCTACCAGTAGATGGCGCAGGCGATCCTAAACCGGAGCTCCTGGAGGTAACCGGCTAAAAATATGGAGGGCTTTCTGCCTTCTCAGACTGTCATCATAATGATGTTACAGAGTTACATAAGAGTGCAGTATCTCTCGGCAGGCTCTCCATAAGAAATTATGTTTTAGATCTCAGCCCAAAACTCGCTGCTTTTATTTCCCTTTGTTGCTGCGCAGAGCAAGTAGCAGAGAGCCAATAAAAACATCCGCGTTTTCTCCCCTTCCCTTTTCGAGTGACAGAGAAATCCTGCTTTGATCACTGACCTAATTAATGAGGCAATCGATGAATATAAATACCAGATTAGTAATGCAAATGATTGCAGAAAAGGAAGCGAGTGAAAAAATGCATTGCCCCGGTAGGAAGTTTTGAGGGCACAGGCATTATGAATGCACAACACATCATCTTGTTTAGGATAAACTGTTAAAAAAAAAAAAAGCTAAACAGCTAAAAAAAATTACAGGTTTGAGAGGTTTCAGGGTAATATGTAAATACAGCTGCAGAATGACGTTTTTGTCTGTGCAATTCCTCCGTAAGCTAAGCAGAGGTATTCATTAAAACACTGATTTTTACACCAATGTGTTCAAAAATACATACATGGTTCGATGGACATTTTGAGTTCTAAATGGGCTGTAAGTGAGAGAATGTATTATATAAATGCTGTTTTTGCATCAAGTCAAAATCATCTCCAGTTAGTTAAAAATAGCTGCAAAGTCCTAATCAGTGTCTCTGCTGTACAGGGAAAAACGCAAGAGTTTGTTGGCTGACGAAAAAACTAAGACTGAGACAGTTTTATATTTTGTGATGATTATGTTTCATCTCCATGAGATGAAAAATCACAATAAAACTACAGAGTGCTTTGTAAAATGTACCTGTTAATAGTCTGTTATTAGCACCCCTGATGAAGATGTGTAAAAATCCTTGAAGTCATTTTGTTTTATATTGCAGTAACAAAATCTCAGCACAAAATAGGGGGGGGGTACTCCCTTAAATTGTAGTGTAATCCTTCTGTAATGGATATTTATTTCTGTGGGAGTTTTGCTGACGTTTTTACAAAATTTCCCCAGCGAACTGCATCTGCCAGCATTCATAGCAAGACGCCATTGTTCAGGGCGGCACAAATAAAGTCCTATAAGCTGGAACGGCCCTAACCTTCATCCCACGACAGTTATAATTATTAATAACTACATAAGCCATACATCCCCAACACTTGCATAAAGAACTTTGTGTTACCTTGATTTTTCCATTTTGAGAAATATTCAGAAAAAACAGTGTTTAGTTTATCTTATTACTTTACAGTCTCTGACCAAAAAAGGAAAATTGAATGCTCAACTGAAAGATCCCCAAAAGGGGTAAAATGCCATTCTTTACCAGATTTGTTAAATGAAACATTTCTCAGCCAGGAAAAGCTAAACTTTCGAAGACTTTTATTGGACTGCTACACCATTTGTTCTACTTCTCAAGGTTCCTGATCTATTTACAGTACCTTAAAGATTTTTCAGGTAGCACTGGCCGTTATTTGACAGTGAGCAGACAAGAAGAGGGCGGAGAGGGTCAGAGGTCGTAGACTAGGGATCGAACTTACGCTGGCTGTGCCAACCGCAGCAGCGGAGCTAAGCAAAAACCCCAGGAGGCCTGGTCTTTTAAGGAAAAACATTTTTTTAAAATTCAGCAAAACAACAGTGTTAATATGCTGTAATGGGTCAATTCAAAGTCAGGGGTTCATGACTTTACCTAACTCACTCAAGAGCGTCTTGAATTAATTAGACATGGACCGCAGGGAGTGGGACTGCTGGGTCTCCAGAACCAAGGGGAATTCCAACATGCCATACACTATGATCATGATGATGTTGAAAATAAGTAAATATGTATCAATTGTTTTCAAATTTAATCACAGAGACATATGTCATAGTTTGTAATGCCTCAGAAAAGTACAATTTATTGATTAAAAAACATTTAAAATATCAAAATAGAGAATATAATAAGTTGTTTCTGTAATGCTCAGTGAATTTTTTTTCCCCAAGTATTCATGCATTTATTGCCTTTTAATCTGATAAACATTTGTCACACCTTTTGAAGTGTAATCACAATTTATGGAGTAAAAACCATTTAGCAGGCAATTTAAAAATATGACTTATACAGACGCCCACTGTTTGGTCATCATCAGTACAGTCATAATCTGCAGACATTACCTCCTTTTTTTAAATTACATTTTAAAGTTTAGTTGTTTTTTTTGAGAGTCCAGCAGAACGCCATGCATTGAACCTGTCGACTTGGCGCTCTACCCACTTCAAGGCTTGAGTGGCCATTATCCACTGGTCATTAGAAGCAGTTCAGCAATGTGGAAAATAGCATGTTCAGTATTTCCGACCGCAGGTTCATGAAGCAGATGAGATTAGCACTCAATGAGAAGTAAGAAAACTACAAAGTTGCCTAATTAAAAGCCCCCAGCATCTGTTCAGTGAGCGATTAAATATGAGAGGCATTAGTGTGTGCTATTTAAACAGAGTTTTGGCACTATACTTTCTTTAACAGGTGATTTAGCAAACAGCTGTTGGTTTCCGTGAAACAAGCGAGATTTATTTATTTATTTATTTTAATCACTCTGCAGGGCCACTTTGTTTCGCTCTTAATTCTTACTTGGCAGTGACGTGTAGCTTAGAAGTTTGTTCTCGGGTCAAGTTGGCCGACCCGACAAATAATTATCGTCTCTGGACCGCAGCGTGACTTTACAACATGCTTCTGTTGTAAAGTCATAACGCTGTCCGCTGTGCGACTCCGTTTCGTATTTTTCAAGGTTATTTTAAAAAAATAGGAGAGAAAAAAAAGTGAAGTTCCTATTTATTGCATAAAAGCTTAGTTGTGGAAAAACTGAATGTGCATCCCAATAAATTGTAGCATATTAGAAAAGCTCATGTGTTTCAGCTATCAATTCAAATCATCAAATACAGTGCGGTTCATTTTAAGTATTAATTTCTCTTAACTTTTAACATCAAAGTTAGACCAGAAGTTATTGCAATAAACAATAATATTGTTGTTTTGAGACTATTTTCAAGTAGTATAATGGTAACGGTAATTTGTACAGCAAGAACAAATTCTCAAATGTCAATAAACTATAAATTCTAATAAACATTTAACATTGGCGCAAACAAGATTGTCCTTCAAAAAACGGGGCTAGCTAAGACCAAACCAACAGACTGAAATGTTTTGTCATCCCATTTTTGGCAGAAAGAGAGAGAAAGAAAGAAAAAAAAGAGAAATTATGCAAATGCAAATGATTGAGCTCGCTATAATTTATTATGCGATTAACTGATATATCAGCAGGCCTAAATGCAGCTAACTGCTGATGAAAACCTAAAATTGCACTATGTAAAAATAAAAGAAAGATAGAAAGAAAAAAGTTATTTATGTTCATCCACAGTTTAGTTAATGAACTCAATATTTGGTTCGAAATCCTTTTCCATGATTTTCTGCGTAAATGTTGCATCCAGGAACTCTTTGATTTAATAACTGACTCCAGCTCATCAGCATTGCCGACTCTGGTTACTCTCTTCTTCTTCTCGACAAAACCACTTGAAGTCTGCGTGGAGTTCAGATCAGGCCAGTTAGTCAGTCAGGCACAGTGATACCATGGTGATTAAACCAACCGTTGCTACTCCTGACAGTGTGGGCAGGTGCCAAGTCCTGCTGGAAAATAAAATCAGTATCCCCATAAACGTCATCGGTGGAGGAAAGCATGTTGTGATCTAAAGCATTCTGTTGGATGGTTGTGCTGTCTTTGGATTTGATAAAACAGCAGATAGCAAGGCTCCCCAAATCTTTGGGCGACTGTCACCGACTCGCTTTGACGAATTGCACAATTTGCTTTCGATTTCTGGTTCAGGAGTGGCTTAATACAAGAAACACAACAGCCTGGCTATGTCTGTGTTAGGCGGTAGGTTGAGTTTGTTATTGAAAAAGACTGATAGGCATCTTTGCATATTTTGATGAACATATTAGATACGTTCATCAAAATATCATGATGAACGTATTCATCATCATCACACAATGAATACGTTGATGAATACGTTTGATGAACGTATTAAATATGTTCATCAAAATATGTAAAGATGCCTTCCTTTCTTTCCTGCGCTCTGCTGCCATTCTTTCTGTTGTCCGCCATCGTGAAAAATTACTCACTGATGCTTATTGCTTATTACCGGCGATTAGATAGACATCTTCTCCTGCTCTGAGGAAAACACTGCTTGGAGTGCTGCGTGAGAGTTAAAGGGGAAGGCGATGGGTGACAGCGGTAACAGAAACACGTAATCAGTAAGTCGCGTTATTGCTTGGATTTGAGTGGGTATGTTTTTGCATTCAGTAAAAGCAAGAATGTTGGCAAATAAGCTGGACGATATACTGGCAATTTAGTGTCATTTGCACAGTTGTGGTCTTGACCAGTCTTGAAATAAAATCCTGAGTCCTCAATGTACGAGACCGTGATGGGACCAAATACGGTCGAGTCCGAGACCCAGAGAGAACCACAGAAATACACACAACACAAAAAAAAAGCATAATTTCTTGCCCTTATTTGCAAATTCTATGATTTTCCATGACCTGAAATGAAAATTCATGACGTTCCAGGCCTTGAAAATGGAGAAATTAAATTCCATGACTTTCCAGATTTTCCATGACTGGTATGTACCCTGGTATTCAGCATTGGAATTGTTTTGAGTTCCCTCCGCCTGGTGTTACAGTAAGATTAAAACTGAAACATTAACAAAAGTATTAAATTGCCACCGCAATCATAACTCTGAGTAGGAAACGAGTCCAAGAGTAAAATATAGATAGCCACCATATCCCTGATTTTCTGTGACACTTAGGTGAACACTGCTGCAGTGTAACTTTGTTTTTTTGACTTCTGTCCATTGCTCCACCACTGCAGAGTTATTAGAGAAGCTGTGCACACACCATGAAAAAAAAATGTGAGTGTAAAAGAAGACAAAATGTGCACAGCAAAGTCTCCTGTGGTAGTCCCCTGTTACTACCACAACATAAAGACTTCCTGAACTGCAAATACTGAGGTCTAGCTGTCTGACAGTTGGCAACAAAGAACGAGACTGTGAGATTAAATGTTATCAAAATAAATTAAATCTAGTTGGGGTAGATTAAATGTTATCAAAATAAATTAAATCTAGTTGGGGCAGATAGATAATCACGGTTTCACTATGTGTTTTTATATGTCGTAAAATCTCATCATGTATTTCTGTCACGTCTTGTCGGACAGAAAAAAATGCTAGCTGGTCTTGAGCTACATCCATTTGCTGTTCTCTAGTTTGCATGCATTGTGGACCTGTTCTCAACCCATGGAGTTTCAGCTACTTCTAAAGAAAACTATGAATAATTTTCAATTCCCTTCAACCACTGCTGTTTCTTCTCCACGCTTTTTTGTTCCCACTGATAAACAGTAAGTTCCAACATAAAAGCAGACTTGGTTGTGGAAGGTGGCTTAAATAAAAATGACAGTCGAAGTCAAAGAGGGTGAATGCTGTATAAATGCTATATCTGTAGCATAAAATTAGATGTTAAGAAGGTTTGGTTCGAAAACAAATAATTTGCATCAGGCTGCAGAAGCTAGATATGAAGGGACAGGGGTTCTGCTTCTGTTTTTAACTTGAAAACAAAATGAGTAAGTGATAAGTCAGGCATAGCCTCACCTGTCATAATGAAAAAATATAATGATAAAATAATTGATATTTCTATTTTCACCCTGTGTTTTGTACTGTAAATTATTTATTTTTAATTTAGCTTAACACATTTTATTATTTTTTCTTCAAAATCGCTGAATTTTCGCATTTTCCCATTCAAATGCTCGGAAGCGCCTGGCGAAGCAGCAGCAAACTGAGCCTCACCTGGGATTGATCAACCTCTCGCTAACTGCACTGGCTGCCACTCTATGAGAACATGTTCCTCTTGTCTGTTGTCAAGGAAATCGAGCTCATCCCACTTCCCCATGCTGGAGATTTTAGTTTAACAGTAACAATACATAAAGTTACCTTTAAAATTAAATCACACAAGTGACATCTAGGCCCTACAGTAGACTTAAACATCAATAAAATAAACCTGGTTGTGTGTGTTGTTTTTGTCTCCAGCAAACTTTGCTTTAATTCTACGTCTTTTTTCTATCTAATCATAAGAAATCATAGTCAGTCAGAGAGAGTCATGAAACAGGAAAAGCAGGTTTCCTGGAAAAAGAGGAAGTAAGTTTCCAGCCTGTAGATTTATAAGAATAGTTGAGACTATTCCTTATTTCAAAGCATGAAAGTTTTAAAGAATGAAATCTAAACATTTTGAGTAATTGGATAAGATTCAAAGTAAAATACTTATATTAATATTGGTTTACTTGTAATAATACTTACAGCTACATTTGTGGGAACACTTACAAGAAAAACAAGTAACTGTAACTTTGGTATCAAATAATTAGAATCATGGATTATTCTTGGTTTCTTTTCAGAAAACATCTGTAATAACTCACATTAAGATTATAATAAGTATAATTAATAAGTTATGGTTATAAAATTATAAATGAATGCTAAATCAGAGAAGCTACAGAAATTATAAATGTGATTTTGACATTGAGCTTGAAATGGTGTAAAGAAGTGTAACTGCAATTAAAGATCACTGATATGTTGGCGGTGGATGGTAGGTGAAAGATTAAGGGAAAAAGGGGAACTAACAGCTTTTGAGTTGTACTTCAATGGTTTTTCCCTTTGCTGTGGAGCACAGCACGAAATTAGTAACATCTACATGTCCAAGTTTAACTGAGTTAACGGAATTATTCTACTGCAGCAGCACGGCTATGGATGGCATGTAAAAGAATTGTCTTTTTGCCCTCCAGCGTTGTCCGTATGCGCGAAATTTCCTAATGTAAACAATGACATGCAGGTGGTCTACATTTGTATATTTGATTATGATTAAGTAGTGCCTCACCAGCTATGAACCTCACCATCAGTCACGGTCAGTGCGGTCATATATGTGTGTGTGCTTAGATTTCAGTTCACTGAAAAACCGTTGAAACTAGTCCACACTGCCACTTTCAAGATGGCGGTGACGTAAGTAGGACTCAGCGTATACGTATTCATGACTATTGTCCAATCAGCGATTACTCAGGTCTCCAACTGGGACATACCCTTTCTGTTTTGTTAACGTAGTGCTTTCGTTAATGTTGTTGTGTTTTTTGATTTTGCTGAAGTGGTTTGCACCTCAGGGCCACTGTAGGAATCAGCCCTGTCTACATGTTTCCTTGTCCTGAGCTAGAGTTCTTTGTCAGATTTTGTGTTGTGGCAACTGGGAACTTGCTTGTTATTGACTGCTCTCCCTACTTGTTTCCCATAAACCTTTTCTGAATCTCCATGGAGAGCGATTCCTCATCCTGGGCTCTTTCTGGGTAGCTTCCCAGAAAGAGCCCAGGAAAATACAAGCTGGTTTATTCACACGATGTTTAAAGCAACAATCAACAGCCTGATCCACCAGTCAGACCCACTGAGAACCCTGTGATAATCCCTTTCAAAGTATACTTATGTAATCCTTCAAGTAAGGCTCAGTATTATTGAGGAATACTCACTCTCTGTGTTAGCATATCATCAACCTATATCTGCATCTTGGTCATCTACAAACTTTTTTATAGTAGATGACGCTTTCATCATTCATGGACTCAACAATTGCATCCTTGTCACCTCTATACCTGGTCATAGGTGGGCTATCTGGATCAGATTACACTAATGTGTTTTTTATGACATTTATATTTAGATAAATACCATTTATAGAAGCAGTGGGAGTTTTTTTTTTTTTTTTCCCCATGTGGCACAGCCATCCAGTAAGAGTGTTTTGGCTGTCAAGTCAACAAAATTCAATCTGTCATCATTATCACTGCATTGTTCCAGCTGTGATTTCACACTGAGTCACTGGACACTCATGATGACTGATCCTGTATGAGTTAGTAAGTGAGATGAACAAGCCATCAATTTTTATGACCTGGATAAAGCCATTAGTATAACGTGATAAACAAGGCGCAGATAACAGAGCACAAACCCTCCTGCCCCCCTTTATTATGACTGGGGGTCTAATTTGGAGATACGGGAGGAATCTTTACATGGTTCTCCATCTCTATCGTGGGTCCTCCTGTGACACTCAGTAAGACAGTTCTTCTCCTCCTCTGCTGACATCCCCATTAAAGCAATCCAGCTGAAAAATGCCAGCCAGATTACAAAAAAAAAAAACCGGTGGTTTCATTTGGATGTGCTCTTTAGGCAGCACTCCAAGACAGGCCAAGCTTCTATTCCCTGCCTTTTAAATTATACCCTGTTTCTTCACACAGTCAACCCAGAACACCCCCCCCTGCACCTCATGGTCCATGGACCATGGACCATGGTTATTCATGGTCTATGAATAATGTATAAGGATAATCAGGACCTTTCAATGAATGCACTTGGAAAGAATGGATAAATATGGTATGGATTCGCTTCCTGTTTGCTGTATGATTAAAATGGTGAAAATAATTTATATTCGCTCGGGGGGGGGAAATATGCAACCGTTCAATAAGTCAGGTGTATTAATCAGGTCTTAAAGAAAAGAGAAATAAATTCAGAGTATCACACATGCATTTATTTTTTCTCCTTTTTTCAGACCAAAAACCTAAACGTTTATGTAATTTAGTAATGTTGGATTCAGGTGATTAACAAAAAGGCTGATTTTCTAATGTAGCATGAGCCACTAAATATTCTGAAAATGTCAGTCTAATGAGTAAATAATTGATAAGTAATCAATCTGGACCAATGAAGTGGGTTTCCAAAGGCACACTTGCTGTCTTCCCCCCGAAGCTAAATTAGGCTCAGAAGCCATCTTACTGCAACCCCACTTCAGTGCTTTATCAGTGCAACTAGAAGTTCAGTTATAGAGGAGGAGCAACACAGAGATATGCCAAAGAGGAGGAAGCTTTATCACAGAGCACCACCGTATTTCTGTCTTTGTAAATAAAGCCAGTTTAACCTCCAATCTATCAAACAAACCAGCCTGAACAAAATCTGAGTAGCCACTCTATTATGTTAGATCTGCCGCAAAGTTTGAACGGATTTTCATCGAGTCATTTTGCTCTAATTATATTTCCGGTTGAAATGTGAATGACTTTTAAATATTAGAATGTAGTGACCATTGAGTTACTTTCAGAAATTTAACTGATTATCAGAAATATACAGTGAAACCTATGAATAGGCACTTCATTCTAGGAACCAGTTTCACAACTGGAAAGAAAATGTACATAACTTACTTAAACTCCACACTTATACCTCGCCAAAAAATCCACAGCATGCAAAACAACAATCATTTTCAACACTTGCTAAACCTTAACTGTGATAGTTGTTGATCCTTTATAAAATCAAGACTAAAATTATTCATACCCCTGGCAGATTTAAATTTTAAAGAACTTTGTTTCTGATAGGGACTGAGACTGATATCTTTTTAAGTATATTAAAACATTGGAAAAGGTCTACAAATGTTGCTATGATTTTTATGTTCCCAGTATGCAGTGGGACAAAAAATGTTGACTGTCCTCAATGTAAAGTGCATTTTGTGGACAGTATGACTGAAAAAGTCCTATGACTTCAGTCAAATGATCAGTTACTGTTGTGTAAATTAAACTGTAGAGTTGTAGAGGTAACATGTCCAGGAGGAGAGACCAGACTTTCTACTTCCTTCCTTCCTCAGCGACACTCTCAAACTTATTCTGGGTAATCCTAAAGGCCAAGACACACTGGAGATGTTTTGGCATGCGATCTGATGGGAAATTGCAGAATTTAGAACAAATTAAAATTAATGGAGACTCAAAGACCGCCAGTGGTACCTCAGTCTGACCGACCAAGGTAGATCTGGGGTCTATTTTGGTCTGAACAAAGGAGCAATTCGACGAGAATCTCATGAGTGAGACTGGAAGTGAGCCACAATGGCAAAGTGAAATGTGTCCACTTTGGGGAAGGATACCAACTGTGGTCTTTCACTTGTAATAAAAGCAGAGTATTTGTGGTAGGAGCTCAGAAGTACAATAAAATATTACAGAGTAAAACATCAGTCTTGTTTGGGGTTGTTTGCGTGGCTTTGAGTTTACATCCAGACCAGCATGTGTTTATGTAAGCTGGCGTAAGTTGTTGTGTTGTGTGTTGTGTGTGTCTATGGAGGACCCATCTTTATTTGGAGCCTGTAATTGGGATTCAAAATTTGGACAGAAGCATGAAGAGCCGGACACAAACGGTGTGTTATGGTCTTATCAGTCTACAAGAAACATTCACTTTTTTCAAGATATTTCTAGATCTGCTGCCTGGTCAGTTGTTTCATTATTATTTTATCAAATTACACCTTGAGTTTGAGGAAATCTTAATCAAATACCAAAGACAGTGAAAACAACTTTTGTAGAATAAACATTGATTTGATATGATGAAGACTTTCGAGAGATTTTTTTTGTTGTTGTTGTTTTTGACATTAAAACTTAAGGCAACATATCATGGGTTGCTCTCCTCTCTAGCGCACTAAGCACTAGGTAAATAACACAACACATTTCAGGAGCAATGGCTCCTACACAACCATCACTACACGCTGCAAACAGTTGCATTGCCAAGTTGCTGTTGAAAAACCAATTGGTTTATAAACAGATACTACTGCCTGTTTTTTTCGAAATGTCAGAAAATGTGTCTTAATGCTGCACGTGTAACGCTGAATGAGACTAAAGCTTCGATGTGGACGGACGTTTTGCTCTTTTTGTCAACCGCCTACTCTTGAAGGGATTTGTTAAAAAGCACCTCTACCATCAGCTTCTATACTGTCATCGCAGGAAGTCTAATCGCAAAAAACATCAAGCATGTAGTAGCGAAATGGAGAACCCAACAGCAAAGTAAAGCCAGGATCATAAGAGAAGTACGGCGATCTCGATGGATTCTCTGAGTGCTCAGGTTTCCTTCAAAACCTGCATGTGTGTGGATGGTTTTTTTTATCCTATCTGTCACCTTGTGGCCCTCTGACGGACAGCTCACCTGTCCAGGGTTCATCCCACCTCTAGTCCACTGACCACCCTCAAGGACAGAGAGAGTACAAAAAGGGGATAGAAAATTACGTAAAACAAATCTCGTTTAATTAAAGACATCTCGACAAATGATATGCAGTATAATGATGCCAGAAGTTGTTTTTACCCCCCCTCCGCCCCCTTTCTTTGTGTTAGCTTCAGTCTGGAATAACAGAAAATGACAACTTGAATGATTGCTTTATGATATATGGCCTTTTTGTTTTCCTGACGCTGGCATCACTCATAGCCACCAGAAGGGCAGCAAAATGGATCAATCATCTGCCAAATAGTTGTTCGGAGGGTTGCAGTGAGCTCGCAGCACACGGTTTGTTTACAAGCCGTGACAGTCCGTCGCCATGGCTACAGACATTACTTCCATACTGGCACCGGGGGTTTGGTCCAGACACTGACAAACGACAGTGACAAACTGGTCACATGCACATTGATCTACATCCACAGTTTCCACCTCAAATTCAAGCACAGGCCTCATAAGAGCGTCGTTTGGATGTATATGTCTGGTCTTTCATTGTGAGAAATGGAGTCACAACAGGCAAAAGGTCCACAAAGAAGGAGAGAGACAAATTGATAGTTGCATGAATTTTGTTCAAATCGAAGACTTATTTTTCCTACATCCCATGGATTTATTTCCAAATGCTTTCAACATTTAATAATGGCGTTTCCAGCAGCAGAACTAGATTTATATGTAAGGGATGACCAAAGAAAAGGGTTGTAATCTAGCAAAAAAAAGTGTTCTGTTCCTTTAACCTGACACCTGGCTGGGTCTTGGTCACATAAAGAGTTGCCTGCCGGACAACTGTTGAATGGGGCGACACTAGGCAACTTGAGAAAGAAATAATAATAATAATAATAATATTGCATAAAGAAATTTAAATGAAATAAATATTAGGAGAAATGCGCAGGAAGGGTCATTTTCTGAGACCTCCATCTTCCAAATTGCACCGAGTGGAGCACAATCCATTCACAATGTAGCATAAGGTTGAAAGAGCAAGTGATGAATTTGAAAATAATAGAAATTGAGTTGCATACCAATGTGGCCGCTTTAAAGACTAATGCTGCCGGGACCCTCTCGTTTATTTTAGCATGGAATTTGTGTTGTTTTGTCGTTTGTCATCTGTTCCTTGGATTTCACCTTATGAGTCACGGAAACGTTCAAAAAGCAGAGTCCTTCAGGTCTGGCACGCACGAAGAAAGGGGGAGTGGGCAGAAGCGACAAGTAAAGTTGCTCAAGGTGAATAATTTTACAGAAAATGAACCTTAAACGCAGATAGAAGCTGTTACACCAGCATGTTTTAACAACAGAAGTCTGCAGCTTTTTCATACAGACGTCAACTGTGAAATATTAAGAGCAGCCTGCATCTCCACACGTTTAGTCATCATCTGATTCCTAACATCTTTTACTCTAATTAAACAATCCGGAGCACTTGGCACAACTTGATTGGGCCATGTGTAAATCTGCTTTGGTAGTTCCATGTTGCTGAGATTACAAATAAACCCTGATCCCACTTACCAAATACACGCCGACACACAAAGGACCATGGGAGCAAAATGCAATATCCATGCAAATTTTGAATATCCTTACAACAATATTTAAATATTCTGCGTGACTGTAATGGAAATCCTCTGTTTTTCTTCTTCTTCTTAACCTTTTGTTTTATTTATATTTATATATCTTGCAACCCACGATGCCCCACTCCCCCACCCCACCCTGGTGATCTCCACGTCTCCGTCTCTTTCTCATGAGTTATCTTAATGCAGGTTTTGTGCATTGACCAGAATGTGTGGGCACGGGGTTGTTTCACCCCCCCACCCCGTCCTCTCCTCGGTTCCCGTCGCTTTATTTATTCATGTGACATTCCGTCCTTTTGCCTCATCCAGCTCAGTGCTTTTGCAGGGATACAGATGCTTCAGATAGCAGACACATTTAGGTTGCTCAGGCACTGATCGTACGCCAGCCACTCAGACAACACCATTAATCTCTCTTATCAGCATCTCAGTGGGTGCTCTGGCCTCAGACTGGTATGTTCGGCGTCGGCCTACCATTACTCCACGGATGCTGAATAAACCGCGTTGCTTCGTCTCGATCGAGCCGCGGCGGCGCTGAGTTACACTCCTACGCTGAGGACGTGAAAAGGGCCACCGCTCTCCCAGTGGCATTGACCACTTTGTTATTGTTAGTTTCTCTTCAAAGCCTTCCTGGCCTCTTATGCCAGCTGCTTGACAATTTTGTAATTGCATTGTGTGATAAAAAAAAAGAAAGAAAGAAAAAAAGCTAATTAAGTTATGAAAGATCTCTTATCTGTTTTTCCTGTTCCTCAGCACTATGCAGGGGATGACCTTGATACGATCTCTTGGAAGCAGCGTGCTTCTTTCACTGGTGTTAATAGGGACATCGATAACTGCTGTGGATGGATATGAGAAAGGGCTCCTTGATGACAGCAAGCTCAACACGAGATACACAGATAAAGGCCGTGATAAAAAGCCAAGGAATGCCAGAGGGAATCCCACCCCCTGCCGCCTCCCCAAATAAAGTTCCAGTTCTTGCTATCCTATAAACAACTGATAAGACCAGGAAGCCTAAAGACTTGAATTATTTTACTGACACATGGAAAATACGGACTGACTGGTGTGAAGCAAGCAAGGCAATAGAAGTCAGGGTTGCAACTTTGCAAACAGGAGTGACGTAAAATTGCTACGTTGAGCCACAATAAACAGCAGGAGAAGATATTAAACTGAAACAATTCTGTTAACACAATGAGACCTCATTGCCATCTCAAGCAAAACCCAAAGCCACAATGGTTAACATTAACACTTAGCGTCAAGGTTTCTCTTTGGGAATTCATCCACCATTTTCATATTTTGTCACGTTACTCTGACAAACCTCAATGTATTTTCTGTGAGATTTGAGTGGTGGGTCATATATTTGTTCCTTTTTAATCTAACTCTCCTAAATACAATAAAGCAGACTCTACTAATAAGGTAGCTTCCTGCAGAAGTTACCTTATTAGTAGAGTCCAGCTTTATGTAAGATAATCTATATAAACACAGCTGCCCTGTGGAGGTTTGTCAGAGCTAACACCTTCATCACCAAGTGACAGAGCCCATGTCTTTGGCCCTGAGTCAAATCCTGAAGAACAGAAGAAGTGGAGTCTCCAGTACAACTTTTAGGGATGCAGTAAGCGATTTCTGAAGATAAAACAACAACAAAACCCTAGTCTTTCCCAGCTGCCATCATACAGAGCATATAGTGGTAAAACCAGCTGAACAAAAGTCAATGTCTTCTACTAATGAATTGAGCAGAGCTCTGGTTGCTAGGTGACGGCCTGGGCTTCCTAGGTGAGGGGCATTGGTCGCCGGTTGTGACTTAACATTTGAGAATTTAAAAAAAACCAAACTTGTTTCCCAGGTACCCAAAAGCACTAAGCTATCACCACTTTTAGCACTTGGACAGTTTCTAGGAGCTATAGAGACCCGAATGAAAGCACAAAAGAGTGAAGAATGATGAGTTTTTGCATTAAAAAGTGCTACGATGGATGGAGCTAACTTAAGGGGAATTTTTGAAGTAAAATATTTTTGATATTGCAAAGAACTCGAGACTTTGGCACAGCTTCCTTTTCCAATTTGTACAGTGAACCTGAACAAAGAGCCAGTGCTAAAACAGAATAGTTCACCTCAAAGCATTTTCTTATGTTGGAATCACTCAAAGCCCGGACCTAATTTGTTTTGAGAACTTGTGGAAGACTGAGAAGTATTCACGCAGGTACTCTCCATTCAATCTGACACATCTTGACATTTTTTCAAAGAGCAGATAAATGTTTCAGTCGGTAGAAAGGCAAGACTGGGAGAGGGATTTCTCAAAATACATAGCTGTTTATTGCAGCAAACTGAGGTAAGTATTGACTGTGGTAAGCTAAATACGACTTTTTTTAAAAAGGTTTATTTTTCAAAAAAAGCCATGGGATGTAATGTGGATCAGTGATGGCGTAGGCGCATCAGTGCATCTGTCCTAGGTTTGATTCCAGGTCGTTGTCAGTTGAAGCCATGCATAACTTTTGTTTCATTCTACAGTCGTGTTCTTTGCGTTGGCCTGTCACAAGTTCGAGTTCATAACTGAAAACAATCTGTACTAGTGCAATAGGTGTTACACGAGTGTATGGTAAAGAAATTGCAGTAAATTCCTTCCTCAGTCTGGTGATACCAGTGATTCTTTACCCCACTTAACCCTTACTCATCAACAAGAATAGTGCATTAAAAACTGTTTCTTTTTCTTTCTCCGTCTTCATCAAATGCATTTGTATCCATTGACAACAATTTTGTGCACACAGGGTTGTTGAGAAGTATTTGGTTACCTGGGTCTAGTCTTCCTGATTCAAAACACAAATATCACTTTGATTTTCTCCGCAAGCCAATTTTCATGGACTTCAAACTCCACAGGAAAACCTCAGGATTAATGAGCCTAGTGATTTTTCTCACATGTAGACAAAGTCATTTAAAAAAAAAAAAAAAAAAAAAATCATTTTTGTATTCTTTTGAAAGTCTTAAGAAAGTATATGGGGGGGAATTTGACAGTGCTCTCACCACGCATTACCTAAATGAACCGTTATCCTCAGAGCTCACCCAGACCTTGTTTGGTATTAAATAATTCAGGACGTTCTCTGCTTCCAACTGCAGCTTCATGCACATCACGTCTCCGCCTGCTGTCACCCCCCTGTGTTTTCCAGCTATAATATATTACGCCGGCCCATGATTGCCGATGTGGAGACTGTTGCGCATGCTGTATGCAACGTGTCAAACTTACATTCAACCGCCCGGCGGCGTGGCTGGGGCGACGGTGGGGGAAAGTGCTACGATCCCGCGTCATTTCTCTACCGTTTCCGTTGTGCGGAAAAGCAGCAGATGATAAAAAGCGTATTTGACGTGGTAAGAGAGGCTGAGCTGTTGCGAAGAGCAGAAAGTGCATTAAATGGTGGAGTCCAAGACAGAGGGGCAGCCACATTTGGAGGCAAATTACTTGAAGCTTTGGCTAAAACTGTGACACCAGGATCTTTTCTGTCCTCATGCATCAGGAGGTTTTGCTCTGTCACAAGGATTGCAACAAACAAGGACCCGTCTCAGACATGTCGTCTTGCCAAAATGTATCCTTCCAGCATACCAATTAGTTCTTTGACATGTACCCTTTTTTCCCTCCCAGAAAGAGAAAACCAGAGTTGCGTTATCACAGCTTCAAGTTGACCCGCTGACAGACAGTGCCAGAGACCCTGTTAGAATTGCTGTATTGATCAGACAGGGTAAAACCCCATCACAAAAGCAACTGACTGTCTGCATGCAAGCAGGCCTGCGAGGAGAAGGAGGGGCGGTCAATTAAAAATGCATATTATGAAAGCAAACGAAAAATCCTGCTGAAAGGACGCATAAAAAAAAAAACAACCTAAAATTTCAGCTAAATGTAGTGAAGAGTACACGCTATGCTTTCTTCAAATAACCGTTAGCTTCACATATAAACCCGCCGTTAATGTAAATGATCTCTTTTAAGGTGGGGTGGGCGGGGATTATGTACAGGGAGCGCAGCAGTTGACGCAGCATGGGAAACGTGCCCTAAAAAAGAACGCCCTCGGCAGTCGTGGTGTTTGTACTTGACAAACAGGCTCATTATCGGATGACTTAATGAAATCCTTCCATTCAAGAACAGATCTCGGTCCAAGAAAAAATGATGCAAGCATGGCGGCGAGAAATTAGCAGTCTGGGGAGGCGAAGCGCGGCTCTGTCACCATCCGCTAAATTGAACAAATTCCTGTATCCTGAAAGGGTAATGAGCCTCTATAAACACAGTGATTGTAATTATGATATTGTTTTGATCAATTACTCTTCTACATTAGCTGGTTTCAGTGTGATTGATTTTACAATATGATGTTTGCATGGAACAAAACCAACATTAGGCTGTCGTTGCACATTGCGCCGAAGTGCATGATGATACACGGGTTGTTGTTTAATAGTGTATTAAGTTAAATAAATAATAGAGAAAATGATGAAGGAAAAAGCATAGAGGAGTGGTGATGCATCCATTTCACAAACAGAATATTGGGTTCATGTAAGAGAGACATGCCAATATTTCTTTTGCTTCATTTTGGAAAACTAAGAAAACTTCTTTTGCTTCTGCATAAAAAATGTGTATGTAATATTTATGAAACCGTTTTTTTTTATGTTTGTCTTATTTTAAGGTGGTCACAATGTAAAAATTAAAAGAATTAAAGCTCTATTTTGTGTTTTCGCTAATACGAAAAAGCTTTGTGATCTTCAAAACATGTTAAGGGTGCCATCTAAAACTATCCAGGACAGCACCGAGCATCTAGTGTGTTGGTAAGTGACACTGATACTTTCTTAAAACAGAGATCATTTTAGTCTTAGGCTTCTGAACCAAGCACAGCTCAGATTGTAAACATTAAATGAGATCCTGTTTAGAAAAGCAGATGCTGTAAACTCAGGGCCAGCCCAGGCCTCCATGGGGCCCTAAGCCAAATGTGGTTTTGGGGCCCTCTAGTTCTGCTAACAACGTGGACGGGCTGCAATCAGCAGTCCGATCATTAGGTCATTCACACACCTGCTATAAACTTATTGCATCTCTGGCAGTGCTGTTTACATTATATACATGTATAATAGGACACATTTATTGGCCAACTGATTTATCGACCAGTTGATTTCTGGGCACCGATTTCCTTAATTTTGGGAAATCATGATCTGCTGATGCTTACACGTGAAGCTGATCTTATTGACGTAAAAACATTTTGCTAGACAATGACAAACATTGAGAAGTTTTAATTATTGCTATCAAACGTTATCAAACACGGAGTTTTGAAGCCAAAATACCTCAGAAATATACATACAGAGCCATAAATGAGAATCAACTCATTTAAAGTTTTAACTCAGTTTCACACAAACACAAAGACCCTAGCATAAATGTTTGGCTGTTGAACTGGACCAAATCTTTTACATTACTTTTTACATTACATTACCAAGGCACATTAAAACAAACCTTTATCTTGGCTTTTTTCTATTCTTCCTCTTTCTTTTCTTTCTCCCTGAAGGATTAGTCCTTTTTTGAGACATTGTTTTGCTAACTTCACTTCTGACCGGAGCTTTGGATGTTTGAATGCGCTCTGCACGGCAGCTCGTTGCCGACGAAGCGTGCTGTACCTACCGCGGCCACCAGGGGCCCCCCAAGAGCAATTTATTTTTTTCTTTTTATCAATAAAATAATCATTTCTACATACATTATCAAATATATATTATTGTAAAAACAAATCACTTCATAATGACAATTATAATGATATAGAAATTATTACAAAAAAAAATAAATAAATCAGCTCCACTGAGGGGATCCCCTTAGTGACCCTGGGGCCCCTAAGCAGCTGCTTAGTTTGCTTATGCCTTGTGCCAGCCCTGTGTAAACTGAAACACTTAAACTTGAAGACTTGAAGGCGCAACAGGAATTAGCAGTAGAAATGTATGCAGATTTATAAATGGATGCTTGGTTCGACATGCATGCTGTTTGTACTCATGACATGGAGTTAGCACTGTTCTTGACTAGAGAGACTGAGGAAAGCACAGAAAATGTGAGCATACAGAAGAAGAGAGAATCAAAAAGACAGCACTCAGCGGGCAGAGACTACTGTAAATATCAGAAGGTATTTAGTGACACAATACTGTAAATATGAACTGAAACATCATCAACTAACAATAGACTGAATGTAGTGATAGATGTATGGACCAAAAGACTATTTTGAGCTGTAACATTTCTAAAATCACTTACATTGTCATCCCTGTAAATAGCAGAATTTGGTGTGATTCATTTCAAATGTTCTATCGCTATTTTTGGGTATATATGAATTATATTTTAATTGTTCATGTGAATTCAATAGACATAACCAGGCCTTTTAATGAGCGAGTTCCTCTTCTAGAACAAAAACCTCAATAGATAGATGTACTCCCCTTATGCAAATTTGCTAAAAGTTGCAAAACTGTTTTGCAGCATTTCTTGTCTTTCTGAATTCTGACCTTCCAAATGTTGCACAAGTTACACATAACCCAAAAGTTGCAATCCTTCTGCACAGATAGAGTGTCGTTAGCATCTTTTATTTCAATAAAATTTCTCAACACCACTAATATTAAAGCTTACCATACAGGCATACCATAAATGAAACGGATAAATAAGTAGACCATTGAGTCCATTACACTCTGTGTTGTGGGTAATAAAGTAGGTCCGAATCTTTTACGAAACAATAATAAAAATGATAGGACTCAGCCAACAACTCAGCCTGCAGACAAACAGACTGCATCTTTGCTAAATTGTCCTTGCGGTCTATTAGGAGATGTAATAGAATCCGCCGAAACACAGTTTGTCCTGAGTTAGTCACCCAAATTGCTCACAGACACTTTACAAATGGCTAGTAAAATGCTTTCAGAAGAAGTGCTGCCATTTTGTTGCCGGTGTAGCGACGATTTGATCCTCTTATTTGCTCATCATAAAAGTGGGAGCAGGTTACCAGATGTGGTCTGTGAAGGTAGCTTCAACTGTGAAACTGTCATGCTTTTACACCGGGTGTATAAAACAATAAAAAAAAATAATAATCCAACCTTCATAGCTGATGTAATCTAAACATAAAACCATTGTCATCTTAAGGAGGTCACACGTCGGTGAAGCAAACGCAGTGTATTCATTTGTAATGACGGATAAAAGCGCATTCTTTTGAGACAATGCTTTTTAAAATGTTTTGACATTTCAAAATACCAAATAAGAGATTTTCAAAATATACCTACGGTTAAAAAATAGAGTTTCAACGTTTTATAGTTTTAACTTAAATTTCACTAAGCAGTGTTTGTGTAAATGTAGTTACTGGGAAGGCAATAATCCATCTCTGACATTTGTTGCAGAAATGGATAATAATTAATAGTGTATTGCAGACGATAGACAACCAGGAATATACTTGGAGGTTTCGAGAGTTTCTTTGCGCATTTTTAGACTTCTTTATCTCAAAGATTCTTACACAATGCGATCACAAAGATCACAAAGGTTATGGAGAAGAGCTAATGGAAACAGGACTCTCATGTTACACGTTTGCAGTATGATGGAGTAATGTTGGTGCAGTTCAAGACAGGAAGTACGTCAAACTCCAACAAAGAGCACAGGCGAAGTCTGTGACATTAGTGCCAGCCTAAAAAGTCAAATCGCTACATTTCTGTAGTTTTCTGGTTTTCATTATACAAACTTTAGAGTTAAAAGAGGAACACTTTCAGAGGGAAACTGAATGCAGGAGAAGGGAAAGAGAAAGTTATTAATATTAATGTTGACATAAATGACTTTGAAACTTGGAATGGAAACCTTCCTATGGAACAGTTCATCGCCGATGCCAAAATTGCACTTTTTATACTATGTTTCACATTAGCAGGTAAGATTGGCCACACGTCAATTAGTAGATAGAAACTGGACCAAAGAATAAGGCAGGCTACATCATTTTGCAAAGAGCTTTTGTGCTAAAAGTTAATTTAATAATCATCACGTTCATGCAAACGTTTGGGCATCCCTTTATAAAACAGTAGGAGAAAAAGGAATCATCTGATGAGCAACAGGTATAAATTTATACTAAGTATATTGTCTGGGAAAATTGCATGATTATTTTGGTTTTGCTTCGTTTTATAGTAAAATAAATAAATAAGTAAATAAATGAATAAGTGTAGTAGAAAAAGTTTCTGGCAGTTAGACACGTTTTTACCAAGCTTCAGCTTAAACACATGAATAAGCTAGTGTGTATAAGACTGCTTGTTTACATTTATTAAAAGAAGTGGCAGGTAAACTCAATCCTCATATAAAAAACATATCTCTTTAAACTGGTAACTACAAGCAGCAGCCAAATTCTCCCTCAATCAACTATTTGCTGCTATTGATGAGGGAGTATTAATGTATTTTTCCAGGTGCCATTTTGTAGCACAAACAAGCAGCTACGTTTCTATATAAGCCGTTATGAAAATACTGTGCATATCAAAAACAACTTAAATAAAATAGCCGTATTTGATGCCTTAAAATTGGCCTGTTTCTTTAACCCTCCTGTTATGTTCCGGGTCAAATTGACCCGTTTTAAAATTTACAAATTAAAAAAAAATAGAAGCATTTTTTTTTTTGCATGAAACGTTTTCTATTTGTCTTAATAGGTGCACTCTAGACATAAGTTGAAAATTTATTCATTTTACACATTTGTACCAAACCCTAGGTCTACTTTTTACATCGATACTGTTCGGGTCAATTTGACCCGGCAGTCAGGTTAAAGTGCAAAAAAAGATTTTAAAATGTCCAATTCTATATGTTTCCTTGCAGTTATGAACCATATTTCACCACACACACACTCACACACAAACACACGCAACCACACACACACAAGCCCACTTTCTCACTATTCTCTTTACTTCACTAGGAAACTGCGAGAAAGCAGGTGTTCACACAACCTTTGACGGTAATCTTTTCTGTTCCTGTGGACAAACTCCACCCACTCTGAGTGACACTCAGCAGAAGTGGATGAAAACATAAATACTCTCTGCATGACTCATTTATCTTGATTTTAATCAGCGGGTCAATTTGACCCAGAACAGTATGTGTGTCTCAAGTTCAATTATAAAGATCACCCTTTGGTAAAAAAAAAAAGTATAATATAAAATAATTTACCAAAGGTCAACTTCAAGGAAATTATTGTTTTTTTGTGTCTAGGTTTTTTTCAGTGGACATTAAAAATCTAAATTCCATTTTTTATGTCCAAATGAGTAAATGAGCAGGTTGTCGTCATTGATCCTTAATTTCTGAGAAATAATAAAACATCATTGCACAAATATTGATTGAAATGGTTAGTATTGGAGTTAATAATCAGATACAAAAATGTTTTGGAGGAATTTTTTGGTTTCTGACACTATTGCATGATTAAACACTCCCCGGGTCAAATTGACCCACGAACATTTTTGCTGTACCCTAGAAACGAACATAACAGGAGGGTTAAGGACTTACTACCCCTTACAGCACTCCTGCTTCAGCAACAATGCTTTTCCATTGATTCTATTTTTAATCGTTCTAAGGAGCATTGTAGTTTGCGTGACGCAATTCCACCAGATGTTTGGTAATTCCTGCTGCCGCTAGTCTGGGGGAGCAGGGGAGGAGTGCTCTGTGGGGTTGGAGCTCTGAGGCGGAGCTTTGTGTAAGTAGGCGGGGCATTGTAGGAGCAGCCTGCAATGGAAGCTTGAGCTAAATTTGGTGCAAAGCATCCTTCATTAATGTGTTTTTGTGTTTTACACATTGTCCTGTTTTTAAATAAACCAATAACGATAAATGTTTTTGATTAGGGAATGGCATTATAACATGACATAAAACTCTAAATTAAAGTCAATTTTGCATAATATGTCCTGCCCTCTCTTTAAAGTACAGAAAGGAAAAAGAGAGACAGTGAAGTTAAAAAAAAAAAAATCAAAATGTGCAGCAATTATTATTACATGGGGTGATAGATGCTTTTTTGCTACTAGAATGAATGATGCTTGAGAACCAAAACATGTAAACGTTTCTCCGAAGAGCATTGTATTACTTTTGTAGAAGCACATCGGCAAAGGAGGAGCATCATTCATTTCGATTCCTTTAGAAAGATTTTTTTTTTTTTTTAAACAAAAAACTATTTCCTCCATTTATTGTTCTTAAAGAGATACAAGTAGATTAAAATTGGAACCACCAGATCAGAATTTTACAAAACTAGTGATCAGGATTTGCTCTCAGGACTTCTTAAAAAAAGAAAACAGAAACAGGAGACAGTATATGACATTGCTCTGCCAGAACGCAGGTCATCCAGGAGCAAAGCCTGGAAAAGTCTTGACACCAAAATTGCTTTGCACCGCTTGATCGCAACTGACATCCGGCGATCCATGCCTCTCCTCCCACACTAGCAGTCGAGCTCACAGCAAGACAACAACATATTAGTCAGGTATTGTAGAAAAAAACAACAACCCAATACTTCTTCACCAAAATCTACAGTGATACGGTGAGTCGTCATGGGATTGCAGATGGATACCTTTGTTAGTCTCCTATGTTTGCTTTACTTGAGGACAAAAGGAAGAAACATGATAGTTTATCTTTTCCCTAACACACATGGATTTAGAATGACGGGATCAAGCCACAGTGGAAGGATTCTAAGGGGAGACTATGATTTATTCAGCCTTGTGAGGAAATGGGACGCTGCCTTATTTTTTTTTATTTATTTATTTTTCTGGCAGTGGTAGACAATGAGACGAATAGGCTGCATTAAAAGATAAAAGAAAGAGGACATAAACTGAATACAAAGGGGAACAAGAGCGTAGCTCCGGAGACGTGATATATAATTCTAGCTGTGACGTAAAAATAGACCTGTGGTAATATTCTTGCTCTCTCTCTCTCTCTATTTTTTTTTCCATTTATTTATTTATTTTGTGCCATTTTTGCTTTTCCTCTGCAGGCTCCCAGAAGTCCATACTGTACAGTAAAAATGCACCAAAGCCACATAATCTATTTGTCATTTAAAGTGCATTTGAGTGACTCTGCTTTATGATGAAACCCTGCATTGGAAAAACACTGCGGGTTTGTGTGTGAGTCGGTGTGTGTTGCCGTTACGTCTGCCGGGAGCCTCGGCTCTGACTAAACGCTGGGAACGCATTTGATCGTGATCTGCCTCTTTTGCTCTTGAACGCAGCATATACTGTAGGCCTGAACCTCAGCCGCCTTTTTGCATTAAGTTTATTTTCCAAAGTACCACATTTTGGAAGCACCACGGTTCCTTAATATGGCCGCAGTGATCTGCACAGTAAGCTTGTGTTTTCCCGGCTCTCGCTTCACCTTGAATGATGACTGGAGAAAAGCCAGATTACTTGTAACCAATTTGTGTCACACAAACAGAGCACAGTGCTTTCTTAATGGGATTGCCACACTGCTAGGGAGGTTAATCTAAAACCAGTGCTTTTCCAAACTGCTGATTACTCTTTAGTGAGTGTCTTCTGTTAGCGGCGGCTAGGAAAACCTGGTTCAAGTAGAACAACCCGAGTTCGGTGAATCACACGCTAGCTATCGGGACATGTTGCAATTATCTTGATTCATGGATTGAAAATGTGTATAGAGTATGATGAGTACATGTTATTCCCACATTTAATTATTCCAAAATTCAATTGCTTTTAAATGTATATTTAGCCTTTTATGGAGTATCCTGAATGATCATGTCTGCAGCACACTCTGGCATTGCAGATGTTTTTAAATTTAATCGTGTTGCAACCCAAAACCTCTATGTATTGGGAAGATATTTTTTCCCAATAACTAATGGGAAGAAAAAGGGGTAAATGAAGTTTCCAAATACAACCACAATGTGCATTTCTATTCAGCCCAATTTACTCCGATACCTATAAAAATAATACAGTGCATCCTATAAAAATTTTTGTAAATAGAGTTCACTTATGTGTAATTAGTTTTAAGTGTAAATCAAGGTTTCTTGTGACATTTGAGAACAAAAAGAATCATAAAGGCCAAGGAACATAGCAGACAGGTCAGAGATAAAGGTGAAGAAATTTAAAGCCGGGTTAGGTATATGAAGAAAAAACAATATCCAAAGCTGTGAATATCACTCAGACCATTCTTAGATCCATCACATGCACCCAAAATGACAAAGAGAGCAGTAATTAGAGACATGACCAACAGGTCTGTATAAAATCCTTCCGTACAACAGCTGTTAGCCCAAAAGCGGAAAGCCATAGAAAGTCCTGCTTGCAGTTTTTTCAAAAGCCAGTTAGAGGACATGGCAAACATCTCATCTACTCTGGCCAGATGAGACCTAAATTAAACGTTCTGGCCAATGCACAAAGGGTGGCCAGCACATCACTCTAAAAACAAGCCATCCTGAACAAGAAACATGCAAGTGGCAGTCTCCAGCTGTGGAAATGTTTCCCTTAAGCACCAACCGAGAAGCTGGTTAAAGTTAATATGAAGATAGGTCGATGTAAATGTGGGGCAATCTTGGAAAAACAAACAGTTGGAGGCAGCAAACGACTTGACTCTGGGGAAGAGGTTCATGTTCCAGCAGGGAAAGCAAAATGATGCAACACCAATGTCTCATTTTAATCTTTTTTTTCCTACCACTTCACAATTTTCAGTACGTTGTGTCGGTCGGTCACACAAATCACAACAGATTACATTAAAAAAATGTAAAAAAAAATTCAAATGGCTAGACCTCTTTGTTTGCGCTGCCATAACCTCAAAGCAAGATCTTAGATTCATGTCCCGACTTAAAACATTAGGTACATTAATCACTCTTAATTGTCCTTTGGGTGTATTTGTCCAAGGTTATCTCTGAAGGGTTAAAAAACTTAAAAGCAACCCGTGTACTGATATCTACGCTGGGTTAATGTATTTTACAGAACTGTTTAGCTCAACACACTCCTACACAAGAGAGGACAGAAATCGGAAGGTGAACCAGCCCTTATCTCTAACAGTAGCAGCCACAGGCAGATATGTAGCCTGTGTCTTGAGAACGTATACTTACCTACCCTCAAATCAACACATTCTCCACAGGGACGGCTGCAACATCTTATCTTGTGGCATCAAACATGGCCGCCTGTGTTACTTTGGCTTCACAAAGATGATTGTTATCTTGTCGGTAAGGGCACACATAAGGTCACTGCGCCTGCAGGCGATTCATGTGCCAGTCACAATGTCACTGTATATATTGTCTGTCAGCTCAAGGAAAACAGTGGAAGTAGAATAGGTGTGCAGGTCTAAAAAATTAAAGCTCCAAAGGTTCCTCCACATTTCTGCCATTGTTTTCTATCCGCATTTCTATTTCAAATGTCATAGTGTGCGCAAATCTTGCGTTGGGTTTCTGCGAAAAAAAACTATTTCGCAATGGAGGCGTTAACCTTAGATAAGAAATGAAAACTCATGGGTGCTGTGGTGGCGCAGGGGGGTAAGCACAACCCACACATGGAGGCCTTAGTCCTCGATGTGGCCGTCGCAGGTTCGATTCCTGGCCTGATGACCTCCATGTCTTCTCCCTTCTCTCATTACCCTCTTTCCTGTCAATTCACTATCAAATAAAAGCCACTTGAGCCAAAAAACACCTTTAAAAGAAATGAAAAATCACCGGGAATAAGCCGGTTCACTGATAAGTCATTAAAAATCACGACAGAGACGGATGTCAACAATTGCATGAGATATATTCATAAATCAACCATCTATCAGCCAACAGTTGGCGCAACAAACCCATTATTAAATCTATGAGTGGCTCTGTATGCGGCACTTTATGCAAATTGTAATTGACTGTTGATCACCTGACTCGTGTGATGCAAAAAAAATAAGTGTTATAAGTTTTGTGAAATGCATCTATTTCAATACAGCCGAACAGCGTGAAAAATATGTTTCTTCGAAAATGGTTTGTTTATATTAAGCTTCTTTATTTCCATAATTTCAGTTCATTTCAATTTGAGCAATTCCCTAATGAAAACGCAGCTAGTGGAAGTCAACATAACCACAATGGGACCACAGGTGAGGATTTTCCAGAAAACGTTTCAGTTTTAAAATAACGTGGTGTCACTTCAGACTTGGATCCCTTTTTATCCTTTGCCCCAAAACAAAATTGGCTTTCTTGTTGTTTTTTTTTCATATTCAGAGATTAAATCACCATCTGGGTGTTAATAGTTCAACAATCTATGAGTGACCCCAAGTGGTCAAATAATTATCAGCTGAATTAATCAGAAACTGGGTCAGGCTGCCTTCACGTCGCATATTCTGCAAGCAAAGGTAAGCTGATCTTTATTAGCACAGACAGAGCATTTGCATAGCATTGCAGGAGATTGGGTTGTGCTGGTGTTCGGGGTTATTGGAGCAGCCTTTCAGAAGCAAATTCTTTGCCAGCATATTTGTGATATAGATGTTCACCGTTGTGATAATCATGTGGTGGATTTTCTTTTGTAAACTAAAGAGCACATTGTAGTGGGGATTGAGTGGGAAGGTGATCCTGGAGAGGTGTTTACATCTTCCTACACCATGAAGACACAAAGTAGATACGCAATAGAGTGACGGGTTATAGGCAGGAATTTTCATCACAGGGCATTTTGCGCATTCTGAAACCAAAGAGCGATTACCGGGAAACACAAAAGCATTAGCCACTAACCTAGCTTAAGCTCTTATTTCAAGAGCTGGAGGTTAAAAATTCAAAGCAGAAAATCCCCTTGACATTACACTGGATGAAACATTCTGGATTTGGGCATATCAAATCACTGTTCGGTGTTGACAATATACCACATTCTTGAACAAGGCAGATGGTTGTTCTGCTGTATATGGGATTAAAAAAAAAAAAAACACTGATCGCTGTCTAAATGCTCTGATCTGATGAGAGGAAATACACAGACAGCTGAGGATTTGAACCTGATGAAACAATAACCACTTTTTTTCCTCCCTAGATTAATCTAAACCTCTGTTGTGCTTAAGAAGGAATTTCAAAAAGTGTGGATGCCTTCATTTTCATCCAGTCAATTTTTCGGAAAACAAGAGTTGCATGAGTGCATTTAGGTTATTGGTGTGATTACTTATACTATCAGAGACCTAATCTGTAATGTACAAAAGCTTAATGGTTGCATTAGGTTAAACAGTAGCACATTCCTAGATAATGTCTCTTCGACTGCAATGACATTTTAGCATTTAAAAAGATTTATGTTAATTTTTTATTCCTAAAAAAACAGCTAAATGAATTTGAAGCAACTTCCCTCTGAAACTGTGGCGCATTGAGAAGTTAGGCTTTTTGGTAGCACTTTATTTGAAGGGGTGTATAAAACTGGTATAATACTGTCATAAACATGACATAACACCACTTATGAACATGAAGGAGTCTTTATGAACTGCTGTCATGAAGTGTGGTTTGGTACACAATGACACTTTTAGAGCAAAGTTGACATTCTTAATGGACTTTTAATACAACTTTGTGCAACTTTGCCTTAAAAGTGTCATTATTCAGCAAATGACACTTCATGACAACAGTCATAAAAGTTCATGAAGACCCCTTCATGTTCATGACAGGTGTTATGTCATATTTATGACAGTATTATGTCGGTCTTATGCACAACCCTTCAAATACAGTCTTACCTGCTTTTTTTCTTTGGAATGGTTCAAAAAAGTAACAAAACTGAAATCGTTTCTACCAGGATGTTGGACAACGACAAAACAAAAACACACAAAGAAAAATGTGCATGTGAAAAAATAAGACGGTCCAAATAAATGAAAATCTGAGAAGTGCTGATCCACCCAATCTGAGAAGTTGAATGCTAGTTTAACTTTGCAGTGGACAGTTATTTTAAACGCATTTATTTTTCTTTTTTAGTATATAAAATAAGTCATTTTTTGCTACTTGATTGCAATTTCTTTTCGCAACTAAGTTTACGTCAAAACAAACTTAGTCCCTCTTTGCAAAGTAAAAAAAACAAACAAAACAGAAACGTTAAAAAAAAAAAGTCCCACCTTTGGGGATCATCTGCTCCAGCTTCTCGCGCTGCAGTAAAGCCGACAGCTGCAGCCGCAGCGACTCCCCGCCTGCCCGCATTAATATATACATCATGCGCGATGAGTTGGAGTTGGGGAGCAAAACACACATCGCATGCCTTTTCTCTGATGCAATTAAAGAGCACCAAACCATGAGCAGTAGCTTAAGTCTGTTCCCTAACCATGAAGCGAAATATTAGATTTGCCAGCTCCCTGTGCCTGAGCGCTGAGGAAGCGATAAGGAGATGGGGAACTCCCTGCAGAGCTGGAGTCAGGCGTGCACCCCGAGTCTAAGAAGCAAGACTTCCATGGCTGACTGTAGAATTCAGATCAAATTACTGTAAATGTTGCGTTGCACGAGAAATGCACGTCTTTTCTTCTCGTCATGGATATTGTGAGGCTACCATGTTGACTTCAGTGTGTGTTTAACCATCCAATAGATCTGTCGTGTTCGGTTTCTGAGGTAAAATTGGGAAAACTTCAAGCATGTGTGCATTAGTGAGTAATTTACCGTTTGCCCACATGGTAAATAGTGCATCTATTATGGGCTGGTGTGAATTTCTTCTCAGTAGAACATCTCGTTGTCACGTCAAGAGAGAATTAACTCAAGTATTTAAAACAAACAAAAAAAACCATAATATTTTTATGTGATTACTTCTGTATGAATCAGAAAACTAACAAATGGTCTACTGCTTTGAAAATATTCTAGCAGATTATAAAATATGTAATGTTAATGGTATCACATGCAGCCATGCTCCACAAATTACAATGTCACTGAAATGTCCGTTTATTTCAGAAACTTAGTGAAAAACATAATGGAGGTTACTTACACCCAGACTGATGTTTTCCAGCGTTTGTTCCTGTTAATTATGATGATTTTGTGCTTGCAGCTAAGAAACATCCAATATTTCAGATCGGAATAACATATCAGAACAATAAAACGAAACATTTTTAATATGGTGAGGGTAATAAAAGTGTGTAAGTATGCAGAAAGCTTATTTTCAAGATACTTTGAATCTGACAAGCGAATCTCATCAGAACCCATATTCTAATTTACTGAATATGAATGTACTCATTATTTTATTTTTTTATTTTTATTTTTTTCACTGCAGACAAAATTAAATTACAGAATAAACACCCACTTAATATATTTATAGTTGAGAAACATATTTTTGTGCAGATTAACTTTGTTGTTTTGCATTCAGCGTTCCTAGTATAACAAATCTGTGTGCAACTTGCATACAGCTGCTTATGAGGAAATATTATTATCCTCACTTTAACCCACTGTGAGATGAGCATGTACTTTTTTTTTTTTTTTTTTTAAACTTTATTTATTGTAATAAACAACAATACAATTGTACTGTGAACAAATCTCAGGAAGATAGCAATAATTTACCAGGGGGAGCATAAAATAAAGCAAGGAGATAAGAAAACGACAATAAATATAAATATGTATACAGGAAATAGCACAAATTGTGATATGTGTGCCAGATGTCAGTGCATTAACATAAAAGATAATCCAAAATTCCAAGTTGATTACAAGCCTGTATTGTTGATTCTGCTTTTTGATTAGTGGAGGATTGAATTGTTGATAAATAATGTTTAAGTTCGATCAAAAAAACTAAAAAATTTGGTTTTTTCTTCAAAAATTTGCATTTATGTAGGTGAAATTTAGCCATAATAATTAGTAAATTGATAAGGAGACTCTTTACACTCATTCCTCCATTTTGTTGAAATCCAAATAAGACATTTTCCCAATATAAGTGAAAGCCTGCTGAAATTTTGGAATCAACAAAGTTACAAAAATGTTGCCAAAATATTTTAGAATGAGGGCACAACCAGAACAAATGAGTGACCGATTCTGGGCAAACAACACAGAAGGAACAGTTCACATCAATGTTAGAATTGAATTTCTTTAAATAGACTTTAACGGGGTAGATTCGGTGAATGAGTTTAAAAGAAACTTCCTTTATCTTGTTAGAGAGAAGAAAGAGATTAGGGAGCAGCCAGATAAATTTCCAAGACACAGTAATATGAAAGCGATTCCAATAATGAACGACCACAGGAGTAGAGGTCACGTCCTTCAGAAACAGGGATCTGATTGACTTATTATTGTTACAAGGAAAAGGATTCAAACAAATTTTGCCAACAGGAGAATGTATGGGAGATAAAATAGGAGAGTGATAAACGATTCTCGGCTTCTGCCGAAATAACATACAGATCTTTGTAGAAACGGCACCAAAGACTTTGGCATATTCTCCAGGAGAGACAGGAAAACTGAACTTACAGAGAAATTCTTCATAAGTCAACAACAGACCATCACTGCTGAACAATTGGTCAACCAAAACAATGTTATTATTAAACCAAGAATCAAAAAATATAGTTTTCCTCTTATATAGAATGTCCTTATTATTCCAAATAAAGTATCGGTGAGGAGAGAAGTTATGCTTGTAGATGAGTAACCATGATAAAAGGGCCTGCCGATGAAAATTAGAGAGTTTAATTGGTAGTTTCGTTATATCAAAATTACAAGTTAGAAAGAACTTTAGACCACCGAATTTGGAAAAAATATGAAAGGGTATAGTATTCCAGAAAGACGCTGGAGAATTAAAAAAATTACGGATCCAATTTATTTTAAAAGTATTATTTAAGATAGAGAAAGAAAATCAGTTAAGTTCTCCGTTTTCATATGAATTCATTAGAGTAGATTTTTTAATATAGTGAGTCTTATTTTTCCATATGAAGTTGAATAGCAGTTTGTCAATTTCCTTCTCATTTTTCTTGTCAATGTCTAATGACTGTGCAGCATAAATTAGTCTGGAGAGGCCTTCAGCCTTTGTAAACAGAATACGGCCACGCAAAGAAAGATCTCTAACTAACCATTGATTAAGTCTTTTTTTAGTCTTTTGAATTAGCGGGTTGAAGTTTAGGGAGCTTCTTTTTATTTGATCCTTTGTGATGTTTATACCTAAATAAATAACCTCATTCCTAACTGGTATAGCTTCAATTGAGGCTATAGAACAGTCCTTAATGGCCATTATCTCACATTTTTTAAGGTTAAGAGAAAGACCTGAAGCTTTGGAGAAAGTACCAATCTCCTTAATAGCTAAAGAGATTTGGCTCTGGTCTTTTAAAAATAAAGTAGTGTCATCTGCCAGTTGTGTTAAAGTAACCACTCTATCAGCAACAGTGATTCCTTTTAAAGGACCAGTTTTAATATGATCGGCCAGAAGTTGAGATGAGCATGTACTTGATTACAAACTTCGAACTTCAGTCACAGCAGATGTGGGTGGAGTCATCTTGAAGCAGCCAATCAGGTGTCAGGATCTCTGTAGAAGCAGCCCTGATCCCACCCACTGAGTTCGTGAAGTTTAAGTTAATTATTGATGTGCTTCAGCACGGAAACATGAAATAATTTATTAAATCATAAAATAATTACATCTACTTTTTAAAATGAAATCAATACATTCAACTGAGGCACATATAATAAATTCTAGGTTTAATAAATTATTTCTGTACTTATTTCCCGTCTTAAAACGTGAATGACACATTTAAATGGTTATTTAATAAATTATTCATTCATTACAATTTGATACTCATCACTCTCCATACAAATTAGACAAGCATGTGAACTCCCATATGTGTCCTAGTCAACCCTCAATGTACTGAATATTGTGCGACACTGTTGTTGTCATGAGAACAGACTTATGTCTGCATATGCATAAGCTTCCTACTTATGCATTCACATGTCATAAGCAGGATGTAATGTCACATGTGTATTAGAATCAGTTATTGTAAAATAACCAGGATGGTAAAAACATGAGGGAGGCTCAGGTCAGATTTCCAAATCAAGTAAAAAAAAAAAAAAAAAGCATGCGTGAACAATAAAACATTTTAAATCAGCTTTTTGTTTTTCAGAAAGGGAAAAAAAAAAAATGAAGCCTAGGCGTAAATTTAAACTGGAAGACTCTCTAGCCCCACGTGCATCATGCAGTCGACGCGTCCCGCTCATCAGACGACCTATCAACGCTGGACCAAGCCACGTCACGGCCAATCACCGGCCAAGCCCCAGTTGATAAGGACCTCCATCCATGGCATCCTCCGCTTTCCAGCTGCGCTCAACCCTCCTGCGCCCCTTCTCCACCTCCACTCTCCCGGCTCTCCAGGCACACATCTCCACCGACCTCCACCACCAGTGTACGGGCCCCGGGGGATGACATTCCTAATCAGCATCGGGAATGCTCATCCGAGCTTATTGCAATTCACAGTTTGATGTTTTCAGCCGGGGCCCAAGCGCCAAAGAACTTTAATTCATATATGTCAATAAACTTTTGTAATAGCTTTCTTTCTCCATCTGAGTCTCTCCAGATTGAAATAATAATTCAATGGATTACCTATAAATGCTGACCAGAAACCAAACGTTCTTCTGGGGCCACCCTCCTCCTTTCAAACATTTGTTCTGTTCTGTTCTGTTCTGCAGGTCTTTTGGCAAACACGATCAGCTCTTATTTCTCTGCCAAAGCGTTCCGAGTCACGCTGCGGTCTGAGGTGTAAGGTAATCATTGCAACACCTTGTTTTTTTTTCATTTTTTGTTCCAGGCATTCAGTAAATTTATTGAGTGCTGCTTCTGCTGTCGCACAGATGACCTTATATTTGCCTCCGCGACACATTGGCTTACAGAGGAGTTCATGGCTTACTAAAATGAGTGCAAGGACCCGTGAGTGATCTGAGGCTGCAAAACAAGCACAAATCACCAGCCCTCCACCACTGTGCCTGGCAGATCAACGACATGTTTCTACTGATACGCCATGTTCGCCGTTGCCAAACGCAGTGGATTAACGCCTCTCTCAACCCTTCCACAACTCTATTTGTTGAGTTTTTTTCCCCCCATTTAAATGGCTAAACTAGTTTATTAATGTAATTAAAGCTATTTTCTTTGCATTCCCTCCGCCCCTCCCCCCACCACACACAGCTGACGGGGTGAATGTGCAGGGATTTCCAATTATGGGAATGTTGACAATCGCATTGCCAGTAGCATCATTTTTCTTGCCGCTTGATATTTTCCCGGGTACGAGTGTTTCTGATTCCTGAGCGGCGTTGACGTCTTTCCTCTTATGAACTGAACTGCCTATTGCCTTTTTGTTATATAATTAACACAATAAAGTAATAGTTAATTTAAAAAAAACCAAAAACATAGTGCCTGGGAATTTAGTTTAGAATCTAGACCAACAACTACCACTACCATATGTTAGACTGCTGGTCTTATGTCCTTTGAAACTCTGACATTGTTGTATTGTTTTATTGTTGAATCACGAACTGAAGCAAACACTTAAGAGTCTGAAATAAGTCAAAAACAAAAGCAACATGCAAAGTGGCCAACGTCTTTTCACAGTGCTGTGACCAGTGGGTGTTTTTTTTTGTGAGGGTTCACTTTGATTTGAGCTGACATTATCCGACGCAGCTGATCAGCGCAGGTATTACTACGCGAGTCATTTCGTATTTGTAAAACTGATTGGACAGAGCCCTGTATAGTTGATATGCACATTTTGGATGCTGGGGTCAGATCATGCTTTTCATTTCTAAGCCCAGGGTCCTATTGGGATCTGACAAAAGAGTTATTAAATGCAAAGACCAGACAACCCATCTAAAAAAAAAAGAAGAAAAGACTCAGCTAAACGGCAGAGCTGTTTGAAGACTAAGGCCAATTAGACTTGATATGCAAAGGGGTTCAAGATTAACATTTTCTTCCACTAAGCAACAGATGGCTTTAATTCTGTCTTGACATCTTAAAATAATTACAAGCCCTTCACTTACACTGAGAGAGAAACAGACAGAGAGAGAGAGCAATCGCATCACTGGGATTTTCAAAACATATTTACAGGGGCTGATGCAGTGAGCGTATCTGTGAATATTAGATTTTGCTGCGGAGGGAGCAAATGGGTCAGAGAGTAAGATTGGGCAATGAGAAAACAATGGCAAGAGAAAACCAAGATGGGGAAAACATCAGATAAATAGGAATAGCAATAAGTCAGATATCAATGGAGTCGATAAAGAAAGAAGAATAATGATAACTTGTACACAGTTTGTCTGAAACACTGCATGAAATGGGCTTGAAACGATCTTTGTGTGGTATTTTATCACAGAAAGACGCCCATGTTAAAACCTCAGAGTGGTTTTGACTGATTATACATTCTGGAATATGACAATAGCAAAAGGTATATTTCTACTAATGTACTGCATCAGCTAGTTTTTAACACTCATTAAACTTTTCAGACAAATTTTATGTACTTTTGTAGCTTGCATCAAATACTAAAATAATGTTTTAGGTTGGTTTACAGCACTGGTGAAATCTTTAGCTAGCTACATGTGGATTGGATATCACAAATATATATATATAATATTGTCATAAAGTCAGCAAATTAATTACTTGAAACTCTTAAAGAATAAGACAAACACACATCGCCTTGTATCAGTGTCCTAGCAGTAATTGCGACCTGCTTTGCCGCCGTCCAATTAAATATTTAAAACAAATGAACATTTTGACCTCTATTCTATAACATACCACCACCTTAAAAAAAAATCTTGAAAATAAAAGTTTTTGTTTGTTGACAATCCACACACACTTTTAATTTAATTACATACATAAGAGATCGTAACTGATTGGCATTTTGATTCTTGTAGGCGCTGGAGCGGCTAAGGATTTGATTAGGCTACTTCAAATGCAACCTAAGCTAATTTTAAAAATATTTCTGATATTGCCTTACATCCAAAGCTTCATGCTATTTGCTAGTAGGTTCATGATAATCACTAGCATATATTAATTTTATTGTTTCTGATCAACAATAAAACTGTGTGAGTTTATGATCCATCTCTAAACATGGCCATATTATTGCCGACATGAAATAAACTTTGTCACTCTTAACACTATTACGAGAAATATTCTATAAATGGACCATACGACAAGGATCACTTCTCTTTTTCATCTTAAGGGCAGGTTCAATAAAGTTAGCACTTCAGTGAGGCGCTCCAGTGAGTGTTGGCACTGATATATGGTGGCGCCACATTTAGAGCTCATTTGTATCTAATTCATTTCTGAAATTAAGCGCAGTAAGAACTTAAATCGAATGCTAAGCTAATCCATCACGCCACTGTCAGAAGTGTCAAGAGGTACATTTGTCGAAGTTGCCACCTCCAGCTCCCCGAGTCAATAATTAGAATGGCTGTTACGGCTTCATTTTGTTAGTATTTAATTCACTAGTGTCTATCAATTTAGTGGTGTTTTAGACAGTGGCTAAATTATTTTGATCTGAAGAAAATATCCGCTGCTTTGGCTTCATCTCCATCACCATCCAAGTCAAAATGAGATCGCTGTTTACTTATGTCTCTCTTTAAAACCTGCCGTCAGATTGCACTTTGACATAGTATGTAAATCTTTAGGCTTGTCGACACATCAATATAATAAATGACTGTAATGCGAGAGTGACAACAGAGCCAGGCCTCCTCCTTTCTTCCACCTTCACGACTGACCTTAATCTCGCTCAAAATGAAGAACTCGATGAGCTATCATCTCTTTTACACTCATTTACGAGGACAAGCATTCAACGCGTCGCTGCAAACTATGCAAATGAGCGCCCCAGTCACAGCACAGCTGATCACTGCTTTGCATAATGAGTACCACTGAGATGCCGCTTGGATTTATTTATAAAACCCATTTAACCCACTTGTCACAATGCACTTTACAAAGAATCAGAGGATACAAATGTGCATGAAAAAGAAGTTGGAACTCCCCCCCCCGTCACATCAGTTGGTGTAATGTCACACGTTGTATGCTGATGATTGTTTGCGAGCTCTTTTGTAACAGCAAACATCTCAAAGCGGCATCAGGAAGTACATGACAGACTAACAAGAGGACCTGAAAGGGCCCTTAAGCAACAAAATGTAATAGCTGCACGACAACTGTTCTGTAGAGAGCCCCAGAGTTTCCTGTCATTTCATCAGACGAGCGCCGTGGCAGCTCAGAACGGGCCTGTTTGGAATAGGGTGATTGCAGCTTGCAGCTGTGTGCTTGTGTGTGTCGCTATGATAAACAAAAAATAAATTAATTAAAGAAGGGGGGGGAAAGAAGCCCAATGCGAGGTTTATGCATGTCGAAAACCCACAGTGGGATAAAAGTTGCACTTTTGAAAAGAAAAACAAAGTGAACACGTCGCTTGATAATTTCTTTTAAAACTGAACAATACTGACTAATAATTTGGATGAAAGTCTAACAATGTGAACTAAAAAAAATTTAAAATAATAAATAACCACGACTCAGCAAAGAAGCCAGATGTGATTTTATTTGTAATATTCCCAAAAGATTTTCTGTTTTGATTCAGGGTTTTTTGATTCAGTGTTTGGGCGCGGTGTTTGCATTTGTATGACACAAAAAAGATACAAAATAAAATAAAATAAAACAAAAAGACGGAATCAGAGTCTTTTTCAACACTTGTGAAATGTGAATTGTAAGACTTTTTTAAATTTTGAAAGTATGCACATATTTGCAACAATAATATTTGATTTTTGGAATTGCTCTAGTGCCAACATTCATTTTAGCATTTCAGATTTTATATATGGACTACTATTAAACAGCATTCATTAAAACAAAGAAGCTAACTGCTAACATAGGATGCTAACAATTAGCACTTAGTTTAGCCAATAGTTTTAGCATTATTAACAGTAAACACAAGTCCTCATATGCATTCCTAATAGAATGCAGATCCTTATTTTAACAATGGAATTTGCAAACGGCTACCAACAATTCCTATTATGATGTTCAATAAAGTTAGAGAAGGATAAAACACAAGAAAACTGTTCAATACAATAGAAAATTATATTTCTTATGGTCAAATTATATTTTTTAATTAACATTTTATTTTGGTTACTATCTGTTTTTTATTATTAAAACTGAAACATTTGCACAGCCTTACCTCTATTTGTACATTCAATCAATGCATTTTCAGTCGTACCTCCTTCACCCTGCTGTAAAAATTGGCCTTTTTTGCCTTCATTTTTAAAACAATTAAAATTTATTAAAAGTTTTAGTTGTATTAGTTCTATTCCCAGTGGTTTTAGTCTGCTTTTCTCCTCTGCGAGAAAAGTAGCTATTGGCTGTCCCAAAAGTCACCACTGTAAAAAAAGAAAAAAAAAAAAAAAGTTTCTAGTTTACGGTCAAATCTGTGGTTGCCAGAATTTTACCTTCTGAATAAACCATATACATTTATATGGTATTAATTTACCCAGTACTCCCAGTGTTAATCGTAAGGTTAAATTAATACGGTAACTACTGGCAACCACAGAATTTTACCTTATAAATATGGATTTTACCACATTTGCATGGCACTTTTACAGCTGCCGGTATTTTACCGTAAATTAGAGACGTTGCTAGACGACGTCATTGTCCAAGTTGCATATGTAGTCGTGTGACAGGAAGGAATATCAACGCTGGCAAACAAAAAGCTATTTAAAATACTACAAAAAAACCAACATTTAGAACTACAAATTAACTTTATAAAATAACTGAATAGCGTAAATTTAGTATTGTAAATACTTTGCCTGAACCTACACAAAATTAATCTGTTTTGAAAATTACCAAATTTCACAAAAAGTTAGAGGCATACAGAAAGGAGGAGGAGAATAAGTGAGAAAGTCACACCTTAATTTTCAGCTTAAAAAAAACAACATAACGTTTGCATAATTTTGTGCCCAAACTACAAGAACTCTTAATCATAGGTTCAGTCTCCCTGCGACCCGATGGGTTACAATAAGAGGAAGCAAGAGGAAACTAGATCAGATGCAAAGTTGGTGACAAGAACCTTAGAACAGATGTAAACATACACGCCAAGATTTTGGTTTTTTAGAGCCAAAGCAAACCAAACATGCACATTCACCCATATGGAGTCCACACATACTGTAGGTCGATTAATGGCTTTGAGATCTTCCAGAAAGAATCAAAGCCCTTTGCTTTTGTGGTGCAAAGAGTTTTCAATGAAACCCCATTCAGAAGGGTGGGGAGCGGGGTTGCACATATTGTGGGTGCCTTAACAATATATGGCAACTGCCAAAGAAAGTGATAGGCACAAGTAGGAGAGTAGTAATTAGAGGCACAGTGGAGTGCTGAGCCAATAAAGGCAGATAAAGAGCCCCTTTGCCCACAGTTTTCAAGCTGTAATTATAGGTAATTGTGATTTTTTTTTTTCTTGTGGACGTGCACGCGTGCGTGTGTAGCTTCTGAGCTGCTCTCAGCACCACCTTCCCATCAAATGAGTCCTAGGAGGCTCACCTTCACTTTCCCTGCTCAGCACTTTAACACCCCACCCACTGACGGCCCACTCCAGCTCATTATTGTCGGGGCCATGTATGGTTGAGTCTTCACGCCTACATACCTACATACCTCTGCTGCCACTCTAAACTCCATCAGCTCGGTTTAATTAAATTTTAGAATTTGCATTAGAGGGACTATAATCTCTGCGCATGTAAGATGGAAATGCTGAAATGGTGAACCTGCGCTGTGGCATTTTTGCAGAAACGCCGAAGTGAACTCACAAGGACAGGGGTCTGCCGGAGTCCAGACCCACATGACTGCAACGCAGTATAGTTCAAAAACGCGGGGGAAAGGGGGGGAGAGGGGGGGATAAATTAAATAAAATAAAATACTGAAGCGAAAATTTTGTCTCTCATCAGTTGGAACAGAAACAGTTTTAGGTGCAGGTGGAAACAGAGAAAAATAGGAAAAACAAATTTGATTTTGTGCCAGTGCTAAAGTAGTTCCATTATCTATAAAAAAAGAAAATTAAGAATAATAACATCAATGCAAACATAAATGTACCTTTAACTCTGTATGGACTCCTCTGCTGGTTTAAATACATAATAACTTTCCCCCCCCGCTTTGTCTTTGCTCTACTGCTGAAGCGTAAAGACGTTGTAATCTCATAGCTACAGGTGGTTCAAAATAATCAACTTTGTTAGTATTGGTTCTCTAAAACAAAATCTTAATTGTCTCTTTTTTCCCCCCCATATAAACATTTTGCAGGGATTCTAAGAAACTGCTACAATGAAGTCCGTTTAATTTTATAGTTCTGATCATTTTTCTATTCTTTTCAAATAGGCAATAGGATGAAGTGGTTTTTAAGACTTTTGACTCTTGCTACATATACCAGTTATTTTTGTAAAACGCTACAGAGTCCATTTTCAATTTCACAGATTTCATCCCCCAATTTAGTCAAAGATAAATCTATTCCTGCTCACTGTATTTGTGCAGCGTTATGGGTGATGGTGCCCATCTCTGGCGATGATTCTGCGAGAGAGTACGTACACTCTGAACTAGTCGCTAATCCGTCACACAGCAGCACAGTGACACACAGAACAAGCAACAATGCACACATGCATACTTAGGGGCATTTTAAAGTATGCAATTAACCCAGCAGTCTTGGTTTTTGGCTGAAAGGAACCTCTGGAAAAACATGCAAACTCCATGCAGAAAGAGCCAAGGCCGAGATTTTACTGCAGGACCTTCTTAGTTTGAGGCAACAGTGCTTACAACTGATCCACAGACAATATCGTAACGCTCCGACATTGCGCTAATCTTTGTCAAATCTCTGCTCACAAATGAAAACGATCTTACTTGCTGCTTTGCTCCGCCTCAGAATGCTTCCACGCCGCAGCGTATTTACGGCGTTCGGGCGGCAAAGTTTGTTCTAAGGAGAGATAAAAACAAAACCTAGAAAGAAATTCAGAAAGCGTAGCCGCCTGGTAAGCAGAGCTGGATCCTGCTGATGGGAAGCATCGAGTTTGCTCTACCACAGTCTTTCTGTCAGGGCCTTACAGTTGGGTTACTCTATAGAGCTCAGGCTCTCTTTCATGCCATCTGTGCCTGGCTGCAGGACATGGCATTCAGTCGGTGCACAGAGCAGAGCATGTCTTCTATTTCATTCTACAGAGACTGGAAGCTTTCACACACAGCGAGCATACCTCAAGTCATATTCCATACCGCAGGAAATAGATCTGGCATTAATAAAACCAACAACAAGATCGGCAGCCACCACCTTGCGGTGAATAGGTTGTATTTTTCATTGCTGTTAGTTTAATTGCTGAAATAATTTTTTTTTTTTGGGGGGGGGAGACGCTGTTACTTTTATATATAAAAAAAATACATTATTCGACATATAGTGACAGTTTCAATAAATATGTTTTGTAAACGTTACATACTGCAGCTTTAAGCATTCTTGTTTTTTTGAGGAGTTGGTGCAGAAATGTTGGCATAAAAACAGTAGATGGGAAAACAAACTTTAATTAAAAATCTTCTGTAAAATCAGCAGGCGCCTTCCTTTTTTTGAACGCCGGTATCCAGCATCACGTTTCCGTTTAGCAAGATGCTTAGAGAACAAAAGCAGGATAGCCGCCTGCACTACGCTATAGTGTTTCAGCATCTATAGCTCCGCATGGGTCCCACTAATCTAGAAGAAATCACACAGTTCTGACCATTTCTGAGAGGTCTGCAATTGCCTTGAAGGCCGCCGACTGGGAAGGTTCTCAGCCCTTCCCAGGTCCCAAGAGAAAGTTCGGTCTGGAACAGTTCAAATTTCATAAGTATAACTTAAAAAAAAAAAAATGAAAAAGCAGGTTGATGCTGACATGTTCATACGTTGAAGTAAACGGACGAGGATTACAAAACTGCCAAGAAAAGGCGACTAAAATTTCAATATGAAACAAACCACACAATCTTGGCGTGAGAGGAGTCAATATAAATCCGAAACATGCCACGTATTAAAAGTAAAAAAACAACAAAAAAAAGATACTTGGTTCACTGGTACTGCTAGGATCAGGTCGACCCAGATTAAATTACTTCTGGATTGCGATAGTTTGGCAGCAGTGTGTGATTAAGGGCGATTCCTTCACGCCGTTTGTGTGGCATTTGGGTTCCTCTAGGAGAGAATGCTGCTGAGTCAGACAGGGTGGCGCTACGAGGTCGACTGAGATCTGGGGGCCACATCTCAGGGCTGCTGCCTTTAGTGTGCATGCCAGCTGCCTGCCAGAGGCCCAGCTTCATTAGCCGAATTATCGAGATCAAACAGAAAGGCCTAGGAGCAGAAGAAAGAGAATCCGCTGTCCCCTCTCCAAGAGGGTCGGATGAAAGCACGCAGGAAGAAAAGTGGAGGCAGCAGAAGATATTGTGTAACTGGCTGTGAGCTCGAAGGATGGGTTCTTTGATTCTCCCCCTCTGCTAAAAATGAAAAATGTGTTGCACTTTGATGGGCCAGCAAAAGGTCTGTCTACATTGTAGTCGGGTTTGCTGGTGTGTTCCTATTAAAAAAGGATATTAGCTTCGTTTTGTCTTTTGTAACAGAAGACATGACAGAGAACAGTGGCTGAAAGGATTTTGATTTTTTTTTTTTTCCAAAGAAACTTTGAAGTGGTTTGTGAAAACTTTGTACATCCATATGATATCCAATATAAAATATATTATAAAAAGATAATATAATTCAAGTTTTCCAATCACTTCCACTACCACCAGTGTATAAAACCAGTAACCTAAGCTTGGGTGTTGCCATCACTGTGCAATTAATGCGGTGAAAGATAAAGTTTATTTGCTACCAAGTCATCCACAATCAGCTTTTAGTGATATTAGGTCAACATGGGAGTGAGTGGTAATCACAGCAACTCTGATATTTAGTAGTAGGCCACATAAGCTATCAAAGTTTAAAGCTTCCTGTTTATTAATTCATAAGAAAAAATATTTATATGACAATGAATCAATCCACCAATATTCTGTATTGCTGTAGTTAATGTCCTGAACCCCTCTGTGCTTGGTGGCTCTTGGACCTCTAAGTCTGCGTACAATGCAAATCCTCCGAATCTCCTTCAAACTCTTGAGTGAGATTTCCTCCACATTCCTCTCGAGGTAGCTGTTATCACTACATTCACTCAACTTTCTACCACTTTGCATCTATGGGAAGGTTTGTGAACAACCAGCTTTCTCAGCAATAACTTGTTTGTTGTCAATGCGGCCACATCAGTAGTCTTCTGTCTTGCCAATAAGATATCGATTCTGATTTGAAAACATCTGTGTGCAAAATCCCAATTTTCTGAGAGGTTTTCATAAGTTTCAGAATTAACAAATAAACATTTAAAATATTTCATTCCATTTCTTGGGTGAAAATAATGCGTCGGTTTTAGAATCTAGTTCCTGAAATAAAATTGCTTCGGTCGATTCTATTTGTTTTTAAGAAGCACTTGTAATATGATGCATTAATTGCTTCCTCTTACTCTGAATTTTATGTTTCAAACAAAATTTTGAAAAAGGTTTGCCAAATCAGTTATATGATCATCTACCCAGGAATCGTCTTATGATGTTTTCACACTCGATAGTCTGGGAGGCTCATTTGTTAAATTTTCATTTGCTGCTGTTTGCTTTTACACCGTGTCAAATGATCTAAACCTTTTGGAAAAGCTGTTCACTCCATCTCCTGTTGTGGCGCTGCACCAAGAACCCCTGGAGGAAACATGAAAACCTCTGAAGACGACGTTCCTCTTTCACAAAATGTAAACCAAAATGGAGAATCATCAGCTGTAGGATTTCTCTCGACTTTGGTGAAAGACTGTAAGATATTGCTACTGCTAGAGCTAAACGTGTTTGTTTTGGTTGTATTTTCCCAGAATGCCCTTTGCTGTAGTCCACTTCTTGATTTTGTAGAGGTCTCCAGTCTGCTTCACATTCACAAATGCATTTGAACCGCACCAGAGTTCACTTCGACCAAAGCATAATGCTCGGTCCGCATCAGAATTTGATTGGGCATTCACACCTTCCCAAACGAACTGGACCTTCTAGGCAAATAAACTACAGTTTAATTAAAGTGGACTAAACAGGGCTTATGTGAAGGTACCCAAAGTTATGCCATAAATTCTGTATCAAACCGTACAGAGTCAGACATTAAATATGTTTCTATTCATTTTCCTGTTAGTGGTCGATGCTTCGTTTGACAATGCTGTCAACCCAGACATCAAAAACTTTCAGCTTTCATAGAGTTCCTCCTGTGAAATAATCTCTCACTTTGGGAATTTAGACTCTCTATATTTATAACTTTTCTTTTTTTATAGAGTAGTTTGTTATTGTGCAATCATTTTCATTCTATGGAGCACCGAAAACCTCCCGTTTAAAGACATTTTGTACATCACTATTGCATGCCTTTACCATCTATCATCCTGCTTTTATTTATTATCTTTTTCCCCTCTTTTCGTACCTTCCAGAAAGCATCTTTGCCTCCAGAGATGAATATTTCTGGCCTAAACAAACTGCCCAGTGTTTATTGTTTGTTGTCTCTCTCTGTACGGTTTGTTTCTTGCTGTCCCCACACCCCAACTGGTCGAGGCAGATGGCTGCTTTTCCTGAGGCTGCTACTGCCAAAGGTTTCTTGCTCCTAAAAAGGGTTTTTTCTTTTCCTCATTGCTCCTGCCAAGTGCTCGCTCAAAGGGGATTTGTTGGGCTTCACTCTGAGCAAACTGCCCTGAAAGGGCTTTTGTCTTGAATTAGGGTCTATATAAATATAATGAAATCGAAGCGAAACCTCTCTGTACTTTATGGCGTCGTTGGTCTTCTACTGATCACAAACATTTAGAGACGTATAGATTTTATTTTTTTTATTGCCAAAAGAGTAAAGTGTAGATTTATTCAATTCCGATGACAGAATAGGTGTAGCGTATCAGCTAAGGATTTGGGGGAAAAAAGAGAAAAAAGAATATGCTGATTAAAAGTCATAAGAGGCCCAAAGAGCAGATCAATAAGTATGCAATCACTTGTGCAAGTTGTGTGTGGATATCCTGAGCAAACAGACTCCAGAGTGAACAAATAATGATTTTGTTGTCATTTTATTTTGCAGGGTTGCACACATAAATTGACTACATAGAACTATGTTATGATGTATGTATGCCCCACAGGCAATTTTGCAAACAATCCATGAGCTAATTACTTCTGATGTGTTTGGCCCATTTATCTGATCCTGCACATTAGAATGAAGAAAGAGATAGAGACAACTTGGCGCCCATGAGATTCAACAACAAGGGGAGAAAAAAGAAAGAAAAGAAAAACAGTTTAGACTCAAGTGAGCGACTTGTAGTGGGAATTCATTGAACTTTTCTTAAGCCGGAGAGGTTGCAGCATTAATCTAGGAGGGGGATTACATTAAGGCGTAAAAGACACTAAGGTGGTCCAGACCTCTGCTCACCTCTCGCAGCTTTGACAGCTTAGGGTTTGATGCGTATAGACACTTTTCTAATGAAGTTCTCGCTCGCTTTTAGGAACGTAATTGATGAGATAATTGCATGCCGGTGTGGGTCTCTTGCTAATTACTTCTCTGGAGGATGTTTCGACAGAAAATAGCCTTAGAACAGCAGTTCTAGAATAATGATACGCCTTTGTTTCCTACACAAAAAGTTGACCATGTCGTTTGAAAATAAGAAATATAAAATAAATTGCTGAGTAAAGAAGACAAACACAACCATCCCAATGCAAACAGTCGTTTGAATGCTTAAAAAAAGATTGAGGTGTATCTTGTGTCTCTATGTGTTACAGCTTACATATAGAGACACAACTATTAAGTCATTTGACACATTCAATAGCCAGATAAATTTATACACAAAGTTCTTCAGTAAGGCATGAAATGTTAATTGGTTATGACAAACATTTGACCATCATATCTCCATCTTTGAAGTCTGAGCAGGATTTCTGATAAGCTACTTGCAGTTTCTTTATCATGGCTTGATGTAGGTACACCACAGGTCAGCCATATAAAAAATGCATCATCATCATTATCTCAAAGAACAACCCTTAGAATATGAGCTAAATATTTCTATGGAATATTCAACTTCTGATTCTTCTTAGTTGTTGCAATCGTAACCACAACCCATCTTTTCATCCTAAGGGTTTTATTGGCTCTGGTGGCCTTTATTTGAGAGAGGTCAGGCAGGAGAGTGGGTAATGAGAGAGGAGGAAGACATGCAGCAAAGGTCATTAAGGTCAGGACTCGAACCTGTGCACCTTGACAATTAGTCAATACTTGACAAATTGTTGTGGTATAATTGTCAGACAATTTGTCAACCTTGACAATTTGTCTGCTGCAACAGAATCTGTGATTCATAGATTTCAAATAAGTTTATTTTTTAGGAATTGTTCAGATCAAAATGAGGTTGAAGTCGTAATATTCTAAGTAATAGTCACTGGGCTATCAAGTCAGAAATTAAAGGAGGTTTTTCACAACAAAACACACTTAGTAAGTCGTAATGTGCAACTGGATTTTTCAAAATCACATACAAGCTTTTAGTGGCTTTAAACCATGCAACACAAGAAGAACAAAAAGAAGAACTGAACTCATAATGTAATGTTAAGTTCAATTCTAATGCAATGTTGTTGACTGTGTTCTATGACTTTGTATTTTTGTGGTATTTCACTTTAATCACCACAGCAAAAATTTGGTTTGCTAAGTAAAAAATTGAAATTCAACTTCTGATTCCTCTTAGTTGTAGCAATCGTAACCACAACTCTTTTTTTTTTTTTTTACCCAAAGGGTTTTACGTATTGGCTCTAGTGGCTTTGAAATGCCTTGTTATTGAAAGGTGCTATACAACTAAAATTTGATTTGATTTTAATGAATTAAATCTGACCCAAATTAAGGCTCATCACTGAGTTCCATCAGCACATTCCTTCATGTAAAAGAAAAACAATTCTAAACAATTTGTAGAAACCTATTGAATGATCTTGAATAAACACCGAGCATCCAAATCAGGAAAGCTGTGCACGAGATGTCAGCCAGTGCAAACGAGTCTGTCTACATCAAGCGTTCTTTTGAACAGCTGCTTGAGAAAGTAATTAATAGATGAGCCTCCTAAATAAATCGCTAAAACACAAGCCAAATAAGTAGACCAGGAAATCTTTTGATGTTCATAGCCAAATATTCATATTCATATGGGATTCATATTTGCTTTATTAAGCCCCAATAAAGCAAAAATCCCCCAAAGCTAAGGGATGAAGACCTAACACAGCTTAGCTACAACAGAGAGCGCTAACAGAGTCAGCAGAAAGACCATTAAGATCATTGCAATCATTACGTTTCACAAGTAAAAGAAATGTGTTGCTTTCTTGGCTTTTTTTTTTTTTTGACTTGTATGTGTCATCTGTCACTGCAACGTACCAGCTGACACCCACAGACTGCTTTGTTAAATTAAATCAATAACCACTGCTAAAAATGCTATCCCCTATTTACCAATGTTAATTAGCAGCAGTGACATAAATATATACTGTATATACAGTACAGAACAAAAGTTTGGACACACAGTTGTGTCCAAACTTTTGGTCTGTACTGTATATATATATATTTTGTTTCTGTAAGAACAGATTTGATGTAAGTATTTGACTTCATTCCCAACTTCCACATTTGCAGCGTCCGCTTGTAGAGACTTGTTTTGGGCCAAATGACATGTATGTGGGAGAAAACCAACTGTATATAGATGTACAGCGTTAGAGTGTTGTGGCAGATGGTGTCCTTGGTATTATAGTAGGACGGCTACTTTAGTGCACTTAAGCCCACATGCGTAGAAATATATGCATAGTTGGTAAATGGTGGAAATTCAGACTGTCAAGCGCTGCCATTCATTGGTTCTTTGTTTTTACACATCCACTGCATAGCTTGCCAATAATAAAGTGTTGGTGTGCACATTAGAGTAATAATCCGAATCAGAACCGGGGCAGTAATTGCCACGTTAAATGTTCTGCTGTTAGATTTTTATTTTTTGTATTGCATTTTTTCCTCATGAACTGTGGCTAATTACTACTACCTGGGCTCAACTTCGGGAGCTTCTAAATCTGTGGAGAATGCCAGTCTGTTAGGTCTCTAAAATATTCCTTTCTGCAATTCAGTTGGAGGTTTTTCTATCACAACCTTTCGTCTTGGGAGGGGGAGATAAGAAAGCTATTTGTATGTTAGAGGCAGACATATTTTTATTACATATTTTATATTTAGTCATGGTATTGACTTACGATATTGGTAATGAGTTATATAGGATTCGAAACAGAGATGGATCAACGTATATTTGGATGTTTTGAAATGCATATTTAATGATGGTTAGTCCTTCATTTAAAATGCAACATTTGCAACGTTTATCTCATAAAATACAGCTTACATAGACATTTTTCAATCCAACTTGCCATTATTTTGATGCAGATTCGAATATGCTAATCTGGATGAATTGGTGTGTGTTAAACCTTTTCTCAAAATGTCTGTTGCAATCCAAGATAACTAAAAGGATTTACTGCCCCCACTGAAGATAATGAGCGACTCCTTTGTGATCGACCTTCTTATTTTAACCTTTACCCTTCCAAAGCCGTTGCTCTGAATCTCACACACGTAGAAAACTGTCAACTTTCCAAGACCTGTTGCGAGGAAAACACTACGTTAAAGACTCCTGAAGGAGAATAACGTCGCTGTCAGGTAATGAGAACTCAGGTGGAACAAATTCATTCAAATGCACGACAGTGGAGGATATGGAAATATGGTTCCCAGAGAGCAATACATAGTAAACAGCATTCATTTTCTAATACATCAAAATGCATTGTAAATCTGCGAGAAATCACCTATAACTGCACCACACATCTCATCTTCAAAACAAGCCATCAGTCGGAGGTTGCTTAAAAATGTTTGAAACTTCCAAACCAATCACTGTGTCAAAGGCACCACCGTGAGCCGGTTGTCTCTTTAGATTCATACCTCTAAAATTCAGGAAACAGAAAAAGATTACATCTTTAGCCTGCTGGCAGGCATTTCACTCCGTTATCCATCATGCTAGAAGTCTATTAGTGTCACATGTTGACAGAAAGCTATAGGTCAATAGTATGACAAAACACCTATCGCCGCTTTGTTTGGAACAGAAAATACTGCACCTGATTAGTCAATCTTTGCCAGACAAAGATTACGGCGCAGTCACTCTAAGCCTTTCACAGATATCTGCACATGCAGATAAGGATGTTAAGAATATGTAAATGAGCCACCATGCTTCCTTACCTGAGGGTAAGAAGCCTGTTCTTCTTTCAGAGCAACAACCAAAGCGGAACTGTTGACTCTACCTTCATGTTCTACTACTGCAGGCTCCGGCAGCCACAGACGCGCAGCAGTGAACCAAGGAGAAACCCCAAAACACGGGCTGCAGTACAGGCACAAACATAAACTCTTCATGGTTTCTGAGGAACACAATTTGTGCAGCATTGTGTTTTGTTATAAATCAAGGATGCATATTTGATCTAAAACTTTCCTTTAGTAGCTGATGAGTTTCAGTCTGGACAACAAAGGCTGCTGATTTCACACAGTTCCAATAGTGTGAGAAAAAAAAAAGTGTTCTCAAACATATTACACACACATTGTATCCCTTTACATATGTATCTTCCAAGTAAATTTTGTACAAGCTCATTTAAAGGATGACTCATAACACCCCAACTATGCTATAGGCATCGACAGTGGTAAAGTGAATGATTTGTAACATCTTTCAACATTTGGTGCCACACAGTTCTTTTTTAAAAAAAATAATTCTTAATGGCTCAGTGTGATTGGTAAAAACGCTCCAGAGACAAATTTACAAAGCTTTGCACATATTGTGCAACTCCAAGAACAATTCCAAATCTGAACCTAGATGTAAAGCCAGATCTGTTCCTGTACCGGCTCTACTCAACAATTAACATAATTAAGTAAAAGAAAATTACAAATGCAAATGCAGATTTAGCACATTTCCAAGGTTAGAAAACAAAACTCAAATTACCTCTTAATTGCACAACTTTTGTTAAATTAAATTGCCAGCATGTCATTGATCGTTTGACGAGTCGAGTGCATCCGACGTCTCCGGTGCTCCACGTAGACCTTGAGTGTAAACCACACGCGCCCGTCACTCAAAACACATTTGGAGTGAACCACCATGAGTCTCATTGTCCCCTCCTCACCACCTCGTACTCCCACCCGCTCTGACAGCAGCACCGGACGACAACATTTCCCGTATTCTCAAGTCCAAAACTTGACAGGTATGTTATTTTCTGTCTGATATAAACTTCTGTCAGGAATGAGGGTTGTTGTTTTTGTATGGTTGGTTTCTCTTTGGTTTTCCCTTAAGATTCCAGGACACCATGATGCAGATCCACCCGTGAAGGCTAAGCCAACCAGCAGGAGGATAAATTGAGTTGGTTGTCAGTCACTCTCTGTTAACAGCCCCGGTAACCCGAGCCCTCCGTGCTCTTACAGGTTCTTTAAGATGTTTTCCAGCCTTCACTATTCGACTTGTTGTGCTCCTTGTTAATGGTTACCGCTGAGCTGCTCATTCAATCTCAGCTCCCCAGGATTTCCTCATCGTTCAAGGGTGTGATAGTTCTCCGGATCTTCCTCTGAGTTTCATCATCCCCCTACATTCCTATGTCCAACACTTTCCACATTACCTGCCCCAGTCCCCTTGGCTTTTCACGTTGCTAGTCTCCGGAGTTCTCGTTGGCCTGCCAAGCCTGGCAGGCCAAGTTCATTGGATCAACCACCACACACAAAGCCAACGCACTCATATTACACTCGCTTCTTCCCTTGCATCCTCCATTGCGCTCCAACCAGCAAGGCCTCCCCTTATCTCTCATCCATCCATCATTCACAACCTCACACCTAGCTTCTTGTTTCCTTGCAAAGTTCCAGTCTGCAGCATCTGTCCCAGAATTCATTCATATTCTAGTTTGTAAATAAATGTTTTAAAACCTAATTGTCTCCTGAGAGCTTCTGAACATGTGGCTCAGAAGCTTAGGACACATTTAGGACAGTTTTTTTTAGTGAGCAGCACCTCCTTTTACCAATTTAGAACATGACTATGACATGGTCCCTCTTGTCAGATGTTCTTCCTAATGTCCTCTTGTATTGAAAAAAAGAAACAAACTAACATCTGTGTTTCTGGTTGAAGCAAAAGCACAATGCTACCTTCTCCTGGTCCTTTTGGTTGCGTTTTCTATCTGCATAAATTTAGTACAGTGGGCTTTGTGAGACAAAACAAATAAAAATGAAACAACGGAACAAACAGAGGATATTGTAACTACTTTATGAATAACCCCCTTGTTGTTTCATGATCATTAAAACAGAGTCAGGCCTCGTTACAAGCTCATCACTAGTTTTTTTGTGAACTGAATCAAATAGCTTAAAGTCAAAACATCAAAAATACTGTTCATTATTCCTGCGTCCAAATATGGACAAGTACCGGTAGTTTCCAAAACATTAGAGTAACCAAATCTTTCTGTCTGCATTCTAGTATTGCCCCAGCTGTCACATGAGAGCACTCAATCCAAAAGTTCAGGAACGACTGAAATTGTTTCCTCCATTTGGTAAAACTGCATATAACTTCCTGCAATTCTTGCATTTGAAGAATAGTCTAACAAGAGTGGCACTTTGACGACTGGATGAAAATAAATAAAACAAATATCTCATTTGCATATTTAGTCATTTTAGTGACTCCTGTGAGAAATGTATGCTAGTTATATATACGTACATATATATATATATATATATATATATATATATATATATAATAGATATAGATAAAATTAAAGATGATCAAGATTTGATTGATTCTGCAGAACAATTTGTAAGTTTTGTTGATTTCTGTCTGATCTACAGGAAAAACAGAGGTCAGAGTTGTCAAAACACATTTTACTTCCCCATTAATATCATTATATTCTGACACAGCTACTTTTTAAAATAGAAAGCTTTTTGTATTTTTACTATGTGGATTTTTTTTTATTTTTTACTGCTATCATTTGCTCATTACACTAGAAATTGTTCACGAGGATGCTTGAGACACCCATGAACACAGACAGTGGGGGAATGTCTAAAGATCGGGAAACTAAGGCGAGCTTCTAATTAATCTCACTTATCGTTTAGTTGTCAATCAAAGTGAACAACAGAGGATGTGGAAGGAGGGCAGAGAGGGAGGGAGAGGCATAGCTAACATAAGCTGGTGGAAGAAAGCATACTCTTGTTCTAGCAGCACTCATCAAGACAGGTGTACAAAACTGTGGCTCAAGAAAAGAAAGTAGTTATTTGATTTAGATATTAGCCATTACTCTAGATGATATTCAATTAGTGTTAATTTTATGTCTGGTTGTAAAAATCTGAATCCAAAAATGGCAACGATAATGTTTACTACAGTGAAACTTCACAAATTCTAACAAAGTACAGCCATGCCTAAACTGGGATTACAATGGCTAAAGCTGTATTGGCATAAACATTCCTCAACCTTTTGCTGAGATGCACTCTGTGAACAGCCAGCTTCGTTAGCAATGACATCTAGCCGTTTTACCTTCTGGAGGGCGTCGCTGGCCGCTGAACAACTTTTAAGTGAAATAAGCGTTTCTGCATAAAACCTTTTTTTTTTTTTTGAGAAACCGAATACAATTTTTTCTAGCTCTAATGTTATCATTCTAAAACCAAAATCCATTTCTCTAACAAAAGGAATGCAAACCTTTTAGAGGTGTTGATGCGGCTCATGCATACATAATGCACACATTGTTGTGTTTAGGTCGAGATATTCATACAGCAGAAACAGAAAATTCCCAGTGGGCTCATAAAGTTGTGGTTTTTTTAATTTTTTTATCCTTTTTTCAACTGTATTTAGATGTAGGGACACAGGCTTTGGAAAGTGTCAATAAATTCATTTGGGCAAAGTGGCTTTTTTTGCTGAAAAAGAGCAAGACTGGAAGTGGTTTTTTTTATTATTGTTTTAATATCAGCATACAGGATGGCGTTAATGTGCAACGCTTGCATAATACAAGTCTGGTGAGTAGTACTGTCAGAGCCTTCTGTCTCAGAATACTCCATCATAAAAAATTACACTGGAGCTCTCGCTCCTGCAATAAGAGTCCGTTTTAAATATCAGACACCATTTAAAGATTCTGCAATCCAGCAAGAAGGCCGAGCTCTCAGTTCAGACCGCCATCACATCATTTTTTATCTACCGTACTCCATCATCGGAAATTTCCGTTTTTCCATGTCCATCAAGACCTTTGCTGAGCACTCAATATTCACACGATCAATCTCGTGCAGTTACAAAATGTGCAGCCGTTTCCGAGGGAGACGAGTAAAGCTGGAGGGTTTTTTGTGTGTGTGAGCATGTGTATGTTTTATTTATTTATTTGTTATTTTGTTTTTACAACCTAATATATGTTTTTCCTCAAAAAGCAGAAATTCAGTTGGTAAAAAATATATCATTTTGCATGCATGTCACACGTAAATTGATACGGACGTGAAGTAGTCTTTCATTCACGCACTTATGAAAAAACAGTCATGCTCCGGCATGTCAAAACAGAGATTTCCCTGGATGCATCCTTTTTTTCAGGTAACATTTTATATGTAAATCACTTGAAAGTAATAATCGGTCTTCAATTTTCCTGAACAAGTATTTGCTTCTTACCTCTGCAACACAGCAGCAACGCTGAGACGCAGCTAAAAGTCAAATGGTTCCTTCTGGCTGTAACTACTGTCTCTGCTTCTTCTGGAATAATAATAATAAAAAAAATACAACCAACCAAAGACTGAAAGGTTAATCAAGAATAAACAAACGCTTAAAGAAAATGTTTGATTTCGCCTGTCCAGACTACGTGACACACGAAACATATTTCCGTGTTCCAGGAACAACTCGGCTGGAATCACAGCGAGGCATTACAGATAAATGCTCGAGCAGTTTTTCTGTCTGAAGTTACAAACTGTTTCTTACAAGCGCCCAAATCAAGCCAGATGATTAAACATTCAGTTTCCTTTGTGTGCTGTAAGCATCTAGTTAGCTGGAAGCAGATTTGTTCCTGAAGGGAGGAACAAATCCCCCAAAAAGTCCAGGAATGTTTGCAGCTTGTTTCATCTGTTCCAATCTCAGAAGTGAAGAGTTCCAGCCCTCCGTTTCCGTGCGTTTGACAAAGTTTGCTGGGAGCCATGGATCCTGTGAAATTTGGCGACTGACAAAGACCGTGGAAAACGTACGCTGCAGATTCACAGCAGATGATCATCGTTCACTTTCTCGCAAGTACCATTCTCTGCTTTGCTAACATTTTCTTTTCCTGAGCTCCTGTGAATGGAGCAAAGAAAAAACTCTCCAAGGCTCTTGAACGTAGCTTGGAATTCAGTTAAATCCATTGTCAAGGAAGCGATTTGGCATGTCTGGAAATCTGCTTAGCTCAGGCCATCATTTCAGACAGAGTGACTGATCAAAGAAGAGTCTAATCCTTTAACAGGCCACCAAGTCACCATGACTACACTGATTACTTTAGTCAAAAAGCCAAATTTTGTTGATCGAAGTTGATTTTTAAAAGGAATTAAAAGGACAAAACACCAAAGGAGTTGAATACTTTTTATAGGCGCTGTATATTTTGTGTTTGAACTACTAGAATAAGCTATTAAAAGTTTGTTTTGGAGTATTCTAGTACTCAGAGATTTCAACTGTGTATACCTTCACGTACACCAACGGAATAGACTGATGCACTCGCGGTACAAAAACCGCACACAAGCGGTTCCTTTGTTTTTTTGTAAAACAAAAGTTGTTGACAAAAGTATCAAATCTGCAGAGACGTGAAACTGTGAAGGAACAAAATGAACAGCAATCTTCAAGTGTATTTCCAAAGCAAAAACAAGTGTCAATCATAGACAATTTCAAGGTGGAAGAAGAAAACCTTTTGACAAACTGCAAGAAAAGAAAGGATCTTCCACCTGCCAAATCAAACAAACTCGATGGAAAGGAGTTTGTTTGATTTGGCAGATATTCCTGCCAAGAATATCTGCCCTCTCTAATCTCTTAAAAAAAAAAATTTCAAATATTTTTTGAAAGAAAAATATTTATACAAATTAGAACACAAATTTAGTATATATACAATTCTAATATGAGCCAGTAAATGTGTGTTTCTTTTATTTTGAGTGCTGCATTTTGACTGACGACTCCAAACTGTTATTCAGATTTGATATGTTTGAAAGGTATTTATTTAAAATGAACTGTTTATTGGAACACTTTCTGGTATGATATTCACAAAAAAAGGTTAATAAAACAACATAATTTAATTGATTTCATAGAAAACAAAACAAAAAAATATTTTAAAAATGATTGCAACTAATAGTGATTATGTTATGCTGTGTATGTCGTTTGTATGTATTTCTTTTGAGCCAGGAAGTAGCAGAAGGGGGAGCGCTGAGCTGCTCTCGCCTCTCCAGTCAATCTGGAACCTTCTCTGGCGTCTCCTGAGAAGAACTTTAAAACTAAAGGAGCGGTATATAGGAGACATTTTTTTTAGCAGTTTTGAAACTGTGACTTTTGAAAACCTATTACTGGCAACTGGTCAATGTCTACTGACAAGCACATCAATATGCAGACAGGTTTCAGTGCACACCAAAAGGCATGCGTGCGTGTAACCTGTGGGTGTAAAGCAGTCAACCTTGGATGTCTGGCAGAACCAACCTGCCAAAAAGATGGGAAACCGTAACTCAATGGTCCACTTCAAATTTCAAAATGGCTGGTTTGATCCCCAGGCTTTTTAGCGCATTGTGAGCACAGTGTGAGGCACACTGTAGAACCTAGATAAGGTTTACACACCAAAAAAACACCAAGGATTTTTACATGGCGTTTAGTCAAAACTGGTTTGTTGACAAAAGTAATGGCATTTTGTTCACTATGAACACAAGATAAGTCAGTCTAGTAAAAAGGTTTAATGAAAAGTAATGATATTCAGCCAAGCTGCTTACACAGTACTTCTTTTTTTTTCTTGGAGCTAAAGGGAAACCAATTCCACGCATCTTTACATTATTATCAAATATTTCTATTAACACATAAATATAAGTGTTGCTTTGTCTTAAAGCTGACGTTTATGCCTCTGGCATAACTTAACATTTATTTATGTCAGAGGCACATAAACTAAGGCACATGTGAGAAATATGTGATCCCATGTTGAATAACCTATGGATCACATGAACAACATACTTTATCACATGTGGAAAATGGGAACCACATGTGATCACATGTGATTTTCATGGGATTTTTTTATAAAGTGAGGGTGAGGGGGGGAGGGGACTGAGCCCCACCCCTTTTATCCTTGATGCCCCTAGTGCCCTTTTTGACCTTTTCTCTAATATTATTATTATTTTCTTTTTATCTGTGTAAGGAGGCCTGCTTCCGCTCCTCAACAATAACATTTAGCTAAATATAACAATTTAGCAAAATAAATGAGTCTGGCAGCCCTAAGGTCTAATAACGACTGGGGATTCTCAGTTTCTTTGCCTCCATGTTGTTCAGACACCGGACCCATGGTGAGGAGGAGGGGAGCAGATCTGCGCCCTCCATCTATCAGATTATGGGCAAGAATTATTTTTTTTCTTCCCCAAAATACACTTGTGAATAAAAACTTAGGCCTCTGATGTTGACGTTAGAAAAAACTTTTCTATTTATTTTTCGTAATTGTCCTTGTAATAGAGGAGGAAAAACCAGACTCGCCCCAAAACACAGAAATGCTTCAGCTGCAGAGAAAACTTCTGGCTTTAATTTCATGATTCTGCCCCAGTGCTGGACTAAATGCCCGGTTTGCTACAAGCAGCCTTTGTCTGTTCCACCGCTGTGGGTCAGAACCAGACATTCTGATATAAAGAAACGGTACTGCGACTGTCACCTTGACGCAGCTCAAAGCCCCGGTACCGCCTGCTCCCTGTTCGTTCTCGGCTTCACCTGTACGTTGTTACCAGGCTGCTGACGGGATCTGGGCTGGAGGGGAGCGGCTGTGAATAGAAGTTACTGCAGAACCTCAACTGCTGAAGGAAGATTCAGCTCATAGCATTTAGAGTTCACATAATCACATAAACATCAGCGAAAATACTCTACCTGTCATTTGAGCCACAGAATAAAGCCAAACATGCCACAATTAACTAAATCAAAATGTCCCAAAAGCAGAGCAGGAGCAAAGGGTCACCTGGGGATTCCAGGTAGATTCCAGCATCGAGACGCAGCGCAGCGGCTTTAGCTCTTCATGCAGGGCCGGGCCAAGGTAATACGGGGCCTTACACAGAATCATGATTTAGGCTCCTCGCCCCCCCCCACCTCCTACTAAGAACCTCAGCATCACTAACAGGATTTCAACATAGATTTAGTGAAGTCTGTGAAAGGGAGCACAGCTTAATTGGCCAAGTTTAAAATCAATCTCTGATTATTGGTTATTACTTGCTCTGATATATTAGTGAACAAACCCAGCTCAAACACTAATATTAATAACCATGACATATTGTAGTCATGGTAGCACAACAATCAAACTATGGAGACGATTCCTTGTGCTCTTAAAAAGCAAACTTCTAATGCTAAATATGCTCCGCAACAGTTTGGCAGGATCTGGCGAGTTGGAGAGGTCGAGGGCGACGGGAGATCGGATGCATTGGCCAGCTTGAGTTGGTCTTCAGTCAAAACCTCCTGGTCGGAACGAGGGGAGGTCCAAGGTCTCGTCCCTGCGACTGCCGACCGACCAGATGCACAAGAACCTCAGTAATTTGCATCATCGGGTGAGGACTGATTCGATTGGTTTTCTTGGTGTTCATTATTTTTCTATTTTTTTTAATATGTATATTTCTGCTGGGATAGGCTCAGGCTGCTGGTGCACTAAGGTAGGGAGTAAGGATAAACTATCTAAAAGGTAGCTAGTGGGTGTTTATACTTTTTTTTCACCTTTAATCCTTTGATCCGGAGAGAGAGCTAGTGAGATGGCAGCGAGGTGAACAGATTTGTGTGGCAGGTGAGAGGGGAGGAGAGGAATCGGGGGCGGGGGGCGTTCAGCAGAATAGAACAGCCGTCACGTCAATCACGTTCGCCGGAGAGAAACCTGCAAGCTTCAGGTCTTAATGAATCAACCGGTGTCGCCTTTAAGAAGACAAGCATGTGTACCACGCTTGCGTCTTGTCTGGTTCAATAAACAAGAGAAGCCGAAAAAAAAAGACGAAGAAGAAGAGGAGTGATGCGGAGAATCTATTCTGGCCCTGAAAGTATCTGACGAGATTTAATATCGATCCGCGACGAGGAAGCGAGCCGCAGCGATGAAGTTAAGATGATAAGATTCTTAAGTAAAAAGGTGATTTTGACAGTTGATGGAGGTGAAGGTGATGGCAAGCTTTAGGGTTCAGTATTTCTGAGCACAGTGTTCATTTAAAAAAACAACAATAAAGGATTACACACAGTGAGAGTGACAGATAAAAACCGTCATATGTGTTCAGCATCCGTTGTAAAATCATCTGCGTGTTCACATTTCTACTTTTCTACAGAGAAGACGATTCACACAATTTTCTGTGATTTTTCAAACGAGCTCCCTACCAAGGGCGAGATGAGATGAGCTGTGTGTGGGATAGAGGTTTGTGTCACTTGTGCCCCTTTTCACTTTTCTATTTCTATTTCTGCATATTTATTCAATGAAGACTTGAGCATTCAAATGTTTTTCCCACAGTGCACACAGTAAAAGAAGCAGTTTTCTGCATCATGGCTGACAAACGACGTTGAATCCGAAGTCTGATATTTTGATTAAACAACTTTTTTTTTTTTTTCTTAAAGAGAAAACTCTATAGTTCATTTCCAGGTTAAAACAGAAGTGATTTAACCTGAATAAAACTGAACTATCTGCATCTAAAACAAACAGATTATTCGAAGCACAGTTTGAGATTTATGAAACCTTTTGTTTTGATAACAGGATTGTTTTTCTGTGCTTTTCTTTTTTTTTTTTTTTACACATTAACTTTAGATTTAGGAGAACAAGCAACATGTACTGCTCACCCAGGATGCAGTACATGTAACAACTGCAACGTTGAGCTATTTGGGCATGACGTGTATTCATCCTGCAGGATTTAAAGATTTCTCCCAATGAAAGCCAACAGTTCCTCCTGCGGTACTTGGGGGGGATTCCATTTCTCCAGCTTTACTCTCGATTCTGGGTTTGTGTGACTTCAGTGTCTGGTGTCCACTTAATATGAATTGATGGAAAGTCATAGAGTCCCTTTTCCAAGGTTCATCGCGGTACAGATCATCCTGCTCTTTAAAGGGCTTGGAGCCCAGCGCCGCCAATAAAGCAACAGAAAGACGTTTCGCTTTGGAATCTTATAAGCCGTTTCCTCTTCTCTGGCAAAGAAAATGGGGATTATGCAGCTGTGGTATTGTTTCTACTTTTCTTTTTTATGGCTGGATTGCTGAAATACAGAAACTGCTGAACCTGAATAAACTTTCAATGCAATTAACGTCTGTCTCTTTTCTTGTGTGTTCGCCAAAGAACTCCCGGTTGTTCCAGCCCTCGAAATATGTTTTAGGCACTGAATCTGGATTTGTAATTATAGTGTGTTATGACATAGCCTGGAGGAGAAGGTGAAGCATTTACATTTTTTGGAGTTGGTATTATTAATGTATGGCCTTATCAAAAATATTTTTTCTACTTCTTGCCATGAAAGCATCCCCCAGTGTTGTGTGTTTATTTTATAAATCTGCTACAAAATATGTCACTCATGATAAGAAACACCAACTGTGTTTTTTTCCTCTAATATTATGATTTGGTTTGTTAGATATCTTAGTCAAATCAAGAAGCTGGGTGTTTTTTAAGAGGTCAGCTTTCTTGTGCCTGAAGCATTATTACATTGACATAGCACAGTATATATTATTAAATTACAGTTGCACAAAGCGCTGCAAGAATACGCTTAAATATAAAGGCGCAGCAGGCAAAACGGCTGCCGAGCCTCTTCTGCAGGCAGCGCCTCTCCTCTGAGCTAATGCCAGGGTGGAATTTGCTTTAACAAAATAAAGAAAGAACAAGCAAAGTCAATTTTGTGTCAGATAAAATCAATTGCCTCATTAAGGGAACAAGAAAGATGCGATTAGCCTTAGTATCACATTAGGACAGAGTTAGTTTTTTTTGTTTTCTTGTGTTTCGTTAGTTTTTATTATTTATGTTCTTGCATCATTCAGGTGCACAGCGGGGAAAGGGATAAAGTAAAATTCATCTAAGACACATTGAGGCAAGATCTAAAGTGCTTTTTTTGCTCATTTTTGGGTCAGTTCTTTTAGCAGCAAAGGGCTCCTGGTTTAGGGGTTAATAAGGAACAATTAACTGCATTCAGCTATAAAGGGAGGATGAAAACATGAAACATCTGGAAAAGAACAGATCCAAGAATTACAGCTGAACTAGCAACAACAAGCCAAACAGAACTACGTGCTGTTTTATGAATTACTTTGCTGGCTAAAAATTTGATTTATTTTACGAAGAAGTAATTCAAATTGGCCCTTAGTTTTTACTTCTTATGCTAAAATCATTCATAATTCACTGTTGAGTGACTTTTCTTTAAATAAAGTTTTTTTTTCAATCTTATTTTAAGTTTTTTTATATATTAATGTCAGGTTCTGGACTGAAATACTTTTGCTTTAGTAAATAATGCCTTGGAAAAATATTAATATTGAACTTTTCTACATTTGGACACATTGGCAATCACAAACTATTTTATAGATTTTCATTTGATAGATCAATACAAAGCATCACACAACCGTAAAGTAGTGAAAGGAAAACGATACGGGAACTTCTGTTCAATGTGCGCATTATTATTGAAAAGCAATAATTGTTGGCCAGTATATTTTACAAAGTTCTGAAATTTGATTTTTCATCCTAATGCAAAAATCTGCAAGTTGGACAGAAAAACGCAGCAGCAGAAGCTCACAGTAGACACAAACGACTTTGCCAAAAATGCAAAAGGTGACAGAGTAGGAAGCACAGATTAGGAAGAGAAAAAAAAAAAGAAATCTGGCCTTTAAGGAAGCCTTTATGGAAGCATGGTAAGAAAATAAAAAAAAGTTATTATTGATGAAATAAAAAAATACCATCAGAAATACTACTTGTAGTTTACCCCGAGCAGTGCTGGGTTCACAGGACACATGTAGGAGAAGGTGCAATAAATAAAACTGATGCAAGGTGGAAATCTAACACTACACCCACTTGTCATGTGATGAAATGATGGGATTATTAAAAGCCGGAGAACTTTAAACATTAAAGTATGATGGTGGCAGTGTCATGTTGTAGGGCTGCTTTTGCTGCAGGAGGAACTGGTGCACTTCATAAAATAGTAACCATCACAAAGAAAGAACATTATGATCGATGTTGGGGTGATCACCACACGGTGTTGAAGCTACAGCCAGCCTTTCTTCTCACTGGGATAAAAATTAAAGCCAGGGATACCTGAGCCTGGATCGACTCCCTAACCTCTCCTTCCCCCCCAGAGTTAAAACACTCACTTCCAGTGGGCTTGACTAAGCTTCTGCCAAATCTCCAGGAGTCGTGGGGAGCCACCGCTCAGCTGATTTCCTCCCTACCCTTTTCTCAGACACCACTTTTGTTTATTCGCCTTCAAAGTAAATGTTGCACAAGAACAAACAGGCGGGCGAGCTTCGGCACACTCCGCATTCCAAACACAACGGGCTGTACATCAGTCAAGACATTTCATATTAAACACAATTTATCACAGGGATGAGGGGAAAGAAAAAGGTCGGATGGAATAATAAACAAACGCCGCACGAATCGGGAGTCGGCAGTTTGGGCCACGAGCTCGAGACGCGTCACAATTTCAATCTCCAACAGTGGGAGGACAAATCGCCTGAGAGGAGGGATTAGGCATGTGAATCACTGATGGAATAAAAGCCTCTTCTTGTTGCTTTGTTATTGTCACTGCCATATTTACATGTTAAAAAATGGAAATCTTTTGTTGGGTGCCGGCGTGAAAACCGCTCTCCTATGAGTCAGCAGCGGCGGTAAATATTCATGAGCTGATGCGGAAAGCGGCGTTTAGGTCCGGGACGCCGACGACGGAAGCAAAGTAAAAACAGGGATTAGTGGAGGTGACAGGGTTGATGAATTTGAACGTCTCAGAGATTACGCGTTTGATTGGAATAAAGCTTCGTAGGCAGATTTATTCAGAGCACTCAGTGAACGATTGGATTCGCACTGGTCGCCCTCATCATCCATACAGAAGTGAGGCTCCCCAGAGCGAGGGTGGCATTCGGTTTTCTACTGTCGAGGGGGGGAATTGATCCACAAGGTGACACAAGTAGAAAAACTGTCAATAGAAGGTCAGGAGCGCTCTACTGCCGAGCATACAGAGTGTGTACTAAGCCTCATGTGCAGCCATGCAGCGTTGATCAATTTCATATGAGAGGGTTGTACACATCCAACTGAATCACCTTGCCGCTTTGCGGTGGATCGTCACAGACGCTAATTCTCGTGTGTGTTGGGTGAAAGAAACGTGCCTCCAAGAGTGGATTAAAAAGTTTCTGACAGCCGAATACAAATGCGGTGCTTCTAAAAGGCGCTTGCTCTATAGGGATGTCTCACATGTGTGTCAGATCATCAAACGCATTTTCACATCAGTAACAATCTGCGCAAAAAAAACGAAAACGCAACTTCTAAACAGTTAGAAGTTGGAGACACACATGCTAGAATTCAAACATCACAGAAAACCTAAGGAGAAAAAAAAAGGTATCCATATTAAACTAAACGGAACTCCATACCTCTTTAAATCATTAGTGTGGTTAGTGACTCCATTGTTAGTAGCCTCATTCAGCCCTGTGGAATCAACAAATTACTAAAATAGATCAAATGCAACAACTCAAGTTAGGCAAAAATATCTTAGGCCATAAAGACGCCTTACCCTAATACCGTACAATAACAGCATCCAGAGGAACATCAAGGTAAAGACCACTGATGACCAAAAAAACTCTTCCCACACTAGCCAGGAGCATCTTGTTGACTCCAGAGAGGTTAGCTAAAATATTCAGTGAACAGATGAAGTACATGTTGAACTTCTTGGAAATTGTGTTCTCTACCAGAACAGCTAGATGGATAACGTCCAGTCATCAGTTCAGGAACTGCACAGTTTGCGCAGGAATACAATGCTGAAAAACCGCACCAGAAAATCCACCTCTGAATGGCTCAAACAAAAAAAATGAAGGTTTGGGAGTGGCCAAACCTAAGGTTCATCTTGAATCTAATGAAGACGAGAGTTCTCCATTGTGGCTGAATTGAAACAACTCTTTAAAGAGTAAAATTTCACCACAACTGTATTACATACTCACTGCCAGTTTTTGCAAATGCCTAATAGTAGTTTTGTTGCTATCAGGAGTGGCACAACCTGTTGAAAGGCTGAAGGGGTAATTACTTTTTCATATAAGGTAAGATTGATGTGGATATTTATTTCCTTTTTAAACAAGAATAAGATCATCTTTTTAAAGCTGCTTTTAGTATTTCTCTTGTTGTCTTTGCCTGACAATAACATTTGTTTTATGATCCGAAACAGGTCACAACAACCAAAAAGGAAAAAACTAGACAAATTTGTAAGGCTGTAAGGTTTTTTTTTCCTTTGTGTTTGTTGCAGGGATACGTTCTGTTCACTTGTGTAACTTGCAGGAAGGGGAAAAAAGACAAAAGTTTCTTGATAAAGACAAAAAGACCCAGTTTTGTTTCCTAGACATTGTCTGTTCAACAAAAAGTAACAACTACATCCAAAAAAAAAAAAAAACAGGCAAAAGGTGCACACGGTTACAGTGAGAAGAAAGTTCAGGTGAATTCCTCTTATTAATGTCTGACTTTGATCTGGTTTATTTGATGTGCGCCACTGAAAGAATGAGTTCCACCTTTTCTTCTCCCTCTTTGACCCGTTTCCTGCTGACATCCTGACATCAAATAAACTGTCTTCTTGCGGAGGAGATTGAAAGGCTGCTCTACCATAGTGTGGTCCAAATAAGAGAAAATGTCCCTTTTAAATTGGCTGCAGGAAGCCAGTCGCCTGATTGCTACTTTACTCTCAATGACAATCATGGAAGGAAAATGAGTCTAAATCAAAGGAAGGACCAACCTTTTAGACATAAATGACTGCTTCTCCCCCCACCACCACCAAATTGCATTTCTGATGTTATGCAGAAATAAACATGGAGACTTTAGCCATGGCAACAATACACTGAGGTTTAGAGTTCGCTCAAGTCGAGATCATTGTGAAGATCTAGCAATACTTCACAATGATGATATTGTAGACCGAAGTTTGCTTCTCACAGTTAAATACAGACAGTTATAATACAGCATCCATATGAACCTTCTCCGACTGATACTCTCATGCAGTTTTGCGTTCAACATATTGTTTATTTATAGTGTTATAGTGGTACTAGTATAGTACTATTGATATGTGTCAATGTGTGTATATACATATACATACAGTACAGACCAAAAGTTTGGACACACCTTCTAATTCAATGGGTTTTCTTTATTTTCATGACTATTTATAAGGCAAGAAATCCCACTTATTAACCTGACAGGGCAGGTTGACCTATGAAGTGAAAACCATTTCAGGTGACGACCTCTTGAAGCTCATCAAGAAAATGCAGAGTGTGTGCAAAGCAGTAATCACAGCAAAAGGTTGTTACTTTGAAGAAACTAGAATATAAGGGGTATTTTCAGTTGTTTTACACTTTTTTGTTTAGTGCATATTTCCACATGTGTTATTCATAGATTTGATGCCTTCAGTGTGAATCTGCAATGTCAATAGTCATGAAAATAAAGGAAACTCATTGAATTAAGAGGTGTGTCCAAACTTTTGGTCTGTACTGTATATACTGTATATATATACAGTATATACAGTATATATCTATATATATACATATATACAGTAACTTCCGGTGTAACAAATTTATTTTTAGAATGACTCTGAACAAAAAGCACAGTGTGTTACAGCAGCTTCTCCTAATGTCTATCGTTGGCTGCTCCCTCAGCTATGGCCAGCTTCTTCTGCCACAACAACAGGATCACATTACATTTTCACCGCCAAATACAACAACCAAAGAGCAGCACAACAGTCGACAGATACCAACACTACTGGCATCACTGTACATCTACTCCAGCATAAATAACTTTCAGTAACTGAACTCAAAATACATACAGATAAATCTCGTTGACACGCAATATTTCAGTTGCCAAAGAGACCAGTCTAAAACAACATGCAACGTCTTGTCATTAAACCAGACAACAAACAATACAAAGGGTTAAAAGCAGAAGGCACTAGAAGTAAAACATTAAAAACAGGAACAACCGTCTCAGTTAGAACAACCGTCTCAGTTATCTTTAAATGGCTTTGAAATCCTTCAGTTTAATGACAATGCACAACCTCAGTTTTTTTTTTTTTTGTTTGTGCAAATGGGAAGGAGACGTAGGAAAAGGCATCCCCCCCCCCCCGAGTACTGTTTGTACTAAAGCGACAAACAATGCAGTAAGAGTCTGAGTGCAGTCGTTCTGTTTGACTAACATATGAAGCTCTGAAAGATCCTAAGGACAATTTGTGTCATTAATTTTTCCCGTTATTATCAAGAAATTTTGGTTGAGTAGAATGAATGTAGCTCAAAATTTCCAGAGGATATATTTCTATGTTTAAGATTACGTTTTGGAATATTTGAGTATTTAAGCCCGAACCAACGTGAAGACACCCAGATATATATATAAAGTAGAAAACTGATCAAATTCACATACAGAGTAACAGGAAAACCTGCAGATGTTTTTCTTTTGCTTCAAATACTGAGGTAACTGTGTTTGCCATGAATAACCGCCGGCGCCATGTTTATGGAAGGCTGCATCATTACATTCAGTTCATGAATCCTAATCTTAAAGGTTGGCTCTCACATACAGCCTTGGGGGACACCTTGTGTAATATTCAGGTAACAGAAAAAAAGACCACTGAGATAAAACTGTGCTCATGACCAGAAATATAAATTAATAATAATATCTGAAAGTCTCTTTAATATAATGTCAAATTTATAAGTATTGCAGCAAAGCAGTCCTTCACAGAGTCTTTTATAAAATGACTTAAGACTTTAGAGGAAGTAATTATAGTGCAACGACTTTTCCAAAAACACAATTTATGAGTGAAATAATATCAACATATTTTCTTTAGATGTCCATTCACACGTATGATTATCCCAAAGTAGATTAGATTTTTACACAAGGAAACAAATATTGGTATCTTTTTCTCAAGTGTTTAAATTAGATTTCAACAAGTCTACAAAGAAAACACAAGACAGAGTGCAAAACAAAACTTACGAAAACATGGAGATGCATGTACTGTGATGGGAAAAAGTATAACGGCCTATGAAAGACTGTTTTCTGTTTTTAACAACATAAGGAAAGCGCAGGAAAACATTAGTAAGAAAAGCTAAGCTATGCTATATTGCTGTAACTTTTCTTCCATGAGTAAAACAGTTTCAGAGATTTGACCTCAATATTCTTCAAATTTCTACATGATATATAAAAACGTATAATGGTGTGACCCCACACGACTGAGAGTGTCCGCATACACTGGCCATGCCAATCTAGGCCAAGAGGGGGCAGGATGTATGGTGCACTAGTTACTGGTCTTTTGCCACACTAGGGTCTCATCTGCAATCAAAACGCACTTAAAGCTCTGTTCAGTGTTCCTTCCTCTGTTTGCACTGCATTGTTAAAAGCATGTCTGTATTCTGACACTGGATGGGGTGCTGGGCTGAACTGTACGCCGTGTCTTTCAGACAGATGGGTTTATTTGTATGCAGAACACATGGAGCCGTCACCTGGGGAGCAGCTGGGCCTTGGAGCGGAATGGAAAAGTTCAAACTGACTCACATACACCAAAGAGACACGAATATACTGTTCGTGCACTTGTAGTGCTGGACCTAAAAAGGATTGCAGAAGCATACAGAGTAATTTGCCAATGAAGAATTTCGTTCAGTTGTTCAAAATGCTTCTGAAGAGGAGGACGCTCGGTGCCGAAGACAAGACAAGAGCTGTGTAGAACAGAAGACGGCCATATTGCATTAAAAAGTCAAGATTGATGTGTGAGGAGGGACCGGCATGCATGAAGGACACAGACCTCCTCCTCAAAGACAACAGGTAGTGTTGTAGCAGTGAAAATGGGAATTAGCAGAATTATTCAGGAAAGTGGCTGCTAGGCTCTCTGTCAGCACTCCACAGGCTGAGAAGGACGAACAGTAGCATCTGCTGCTTACAGTGCGGTTCCATCAACACTTCTGCCTCAACGGTTCTCCAAAATGGCCACCTCGTTTCAAGGTAAAGCAGCAGCAATTTATTACTTAGGTCGGTCTTGCTTTCAAAGCTCCTCCACCTGTGATCTCAGCTTCACGGCGGCGGAGTCTCAGTTAAACAACTTAAAACTATGACAAAATACTTGCGGTCGCAAGCCTGAACCGTGGGTGAGAGTTGAAACACCAATCCTCCTGTCAATTTCACATTCCTCTTACACTCACTTATCAGCACAATGAGCAAAGAGCCAATGTACTTGAACTCCTTCACTTTGAGTGGGAGCTCGAACATTACCAGAGGGACTCAATCTGCAGTTTTAGAGAGTGCCGAGGGTACGGACCAATTTGAAACTAATGACTTATTTGGTGACTGCTCATACGTGTTGAATTAGGAAACAATTTTCAAGTTGTTTGAAATCTAACTGTATGTACTCACTGAATTGTAGCATGGCAACAGCGATTCGTTCTGAGTGTGACAGATATTAACCCATGTAAAAGCTCATGGTACCTCATAATTTTGGTTCTAGTTTATAGTTTGAATATCTTAGCATACCTGAAATAAGACAAAACGAACTTACAAGTAACTTTTCAACAAGACATAGGTGCTTGTAATAAGTCAATATTTATTTGTATTGATGTAAAAGTACTAGTTCCATTGGCTGTTTATCTCACTTATAACAAGATATTTTTCCCATGTTATAGGTGAAATAAATTGCCAATGCAACTAGCACTTTTTCATCAATATAAAGGAATTATTAACTTTAAAAAAGCTCTTATAGCTTGCTGAAAAAGTACATTTTTGTCTTATGTCAAGTGTACCAAGATATTTGCACTAGAAACTAGACTAGAAATACTTGGTAATATTTTGTGCTTTTGAAATGCTCTCATTTCTAGGACTTAAGCATTTTTCAGACATTAATTTCAATGTAGATGAGTTTGTATTAATTCACAAACCATCCAACTTTTTAAAACAAACTTTTAAATCAAAATACAGACACCTATAATGAACTTGTGAACTGTTCACAACCAATAAATGGAACAGATTTTTGTGGAGCATTGGATGAGCAGTCAGGACCAGAAGAGGTGATTGTGATGTGATGTGATGCACTTCAGTGACATTTATAATTTTCAGCCATTGTTTACATCCAGATTTAGTACGCCTTTCTTCTTCTGGTACACAGTTACGATGCATGTCTCCCATCAAAGGCATTAAGGTCGGATAAAATGTAACATGAAAATCATCGGATCGTGTCGCATAGTGGCACGAATCAGATTTTTTGGAGGGGCATGAAAATATCAAAATTCGTCCACAATCAAACTCTAATGAAGTGGACCAAACAGGTGAACTCTGGTCTGTGTAAAAACCTAGATATTGGTTCGGTTGAAGTGTATTCTGGCCTGGTTTGTGAGAACGTCAAGCAGACCGGAGACTGCTCCAAAAGCAGGAAGAAAACTATGGCGCAGGGCATTATGGGTAAATACAACCAAAACAAATGTGTGAGTCTAGCACAGGGGTGGGCAATCCTGGTCCTCGAGGGCCAGTGTCCTGCAAATCTTAGTTGTCTCCCTTGTCTATCACACTTGAATCCAACAGCTGAATCACCTCCTAAGTGCAGCCAAGTTCTCCAGAGTCCTGCTAATGACCTCATTATTAAAGTAGAGACACATCTAAAGTAGAGATGCATCTAAAAGTTGCAGGAGTCCAGCCCTCGAGGCCTGGAGTTGCCCCCCCCCTGGTCTAGCACTAGCAGGAGAAATGGCTTGTCGTTTTTTACCAAAGACAAAAAAGCAAACCTACACACACTGAAATCTGATGTCACTCCATTTTTGTTTTTTTTTGTGAAGAAGGACTCTACGTTCACCATCTTCTTCTGTGGTTTTGTGTTTTCTTCGGTAGTTCTGGGTGCAGCGCCACCATGGGGGTGTGAACAGGTTTTTCAAAGGGTTTGTTTCATTTGACAGCGAGTGCTGTGTTAAAGTGAACTGCAGCAGCTGGAAATATTACAAATGTTTCAACTTTGGTACAAAACCGAGTCTACTGGACTTTCAGATGTGAAATCACCCTAAACCCATGTCCACATGAAGCCTTCAGTCAGGGTCTGTCGGCTCTCATGGTCAGCAGACACGTTGGACAAAAATTAATAATTCCCCTAAACAGCATACATAAATTATTTAGATTTATTTTGTACTTGGAGAGAAATTATTACGATAGATATGCACAAACCATGTGCGGACACTGTGTAAATATTCTTTACTGCCATTATGACAGCAGTGTTTACAGACTCAGGGTGATTCTTGAGTCTTGTCTTTTGTTTTTTTTAAGGTGACTCAACTAATTAGACTACTTAGGTGGTGTGGCCCCTGCAAACAGGGTTTGATACAGTGCAAATGATTGTAATTTTACTGGGCCAGCCTGTGAGACAGCTTTCGCCTTGACTTGCTGATTGGTGAAGTGCTCTTTAATTGGTTTAAACTTTGCTCTCGCTGCTCAGGGATCTGCGCGCTTAATTTCAGCAAAAGGTCAATATCAATAAATCTGGATGCTCAAGAAGAGAGGAGGGCGAAGGCTCGGAAATAAAATGCACCGCGCTCTTCGGGCTCGAACTGACCACGGGGAGAGGGGAGGCGAGCTGACCCTGGTAACACAGTGAACCAACAAGGTGCTGAGAGAAAATTAGAATTTGAGGCTCCGTCGGCCCACCCTCTTGTCAGATGTTTATTGCCCGTGACCCCTGCGAGATGAGGTCAGATTTTCATATTATCGCAAACCAACTCCTTTGGCACATTTGGTTGCAGTATATTCAACAGCAGTACAATGAAATGGCCCAAATGGATGGGCCTGCGTCGGAGGGCGAAGGGAGACGAGAGCAAAAAGAGAGTGAGCGTCGCCGAAGTGGAGAAGGGTTTGCAGGATTGCAGCGCGGAGCAGATGCAGAAGGAATTAGAGTGACGTGGAAGAAAATCTACTCTGTTTGCACCTTTCTTGTTGGATCTACTCTTCTTATTTGTGAGCTTTCCGAGGTTCAACAAATGGGAGCCCAGGATGTTGGCCCCCTTAGTGCGCTGGGTATCCACTCTGTCCCCCCCCCCGGGGTTTAACACAACCAAACGGAGAGATGAGCAGCTCAAATGATTACATGTCTAACACTTTCTACGGCTCATCACTCTCTAATGCCCAAGTGGTACACTTTCACAACACTCATGTCTGTCTTCACACACACATAATCTCTCACTGACCAAACAACAACTGAAAGATCCATCGGTTGGGGCGGGGGCGAAACGTGACATTCAATCAAAAACACGACACGCATTATTGTCCGGGTGAGGTTTGAAAATTAATTTTCACAGCATTCCCTGCACTTTTCGCTCATCTGCGAGCTGATTGGTCCCAATTTTCGAAGCCAGGGCATTCAGCAGAGCTATGTGCTTCTCCTGAACAATGGGAGCAGAAATTGGGTAATTATTCCGTCTGGTCACCATGCATCACTGCTCCCATAAAGTCACGGAAAGGAAACACCAGCCACAGGGTACATAAAACAAAATGAAGCAAATGACAAACAAAATGAATGCTAGAAGTGCACAGCACCGGCCGGCCAGTTTTCTGTTTTGTTTTGGGACTGCGTCCAGTTCTTATTTTAATGCCAGCAGAAATACAGCCCGCGTCTTTAGCTGTGCTTAAAAATCTGTCCTGTCATCAGTAAACAGACTGTAGCTTCCAAATGCATTAAAACGAACACTGCACAGTTAACTCAAGCTAAATGGGTATTCTGGTGCTGGAGTATGTTGCTGTTTAATGTTGCAGCACACAGTGGGGCTGTGTTGCATTAGCAATGTCACAATAAGCAAGATTAAGAACTGATTCAGATAAGTCATTATCAAAAAAGGTCGTCCATCATAAAATAAAATAACTATTGTTAGGTTTGTTTTAAAAATCGTATATGTTGTTGACAAATCCAAAATAGTTTTTAGTTCATTTGTTAAGGCATTTTTGAGCATTAAACCAGAAACAACAGAGCTTCAAATAAGATCAAAGTTTTGGGCGTGTCAGCAATAACGAAGACTGTGAAGAAAACCATTTAAATGATTGTGTGTGGCTTTCAAAGCAGGTAAGGTCGTCAGCAAAACCACACAAGAACTTTACACTACATTGCATTTATCAACATCAGTGTCGACTATGTTCTGTCCCCCCTACTTTCTTGGTAAGTAAATAATAATAATAATAATAATAATAATAATAATAATAATAATAGAGTAATGCCCTGCGACAGACTGGCGACCTGTCCAGGGCGTACCCCGCCTCCCGCCTGGAACGTAGCTGGAGATGGGCACCAGCAACCCTCCCGACCCCATTAGGGACAAGGGTGAACAGACAATGGATGGATGGATGGATGGATAATAGAGTAAATAATTAAAAGTAAATAAGTAATAAAAACAAGGTCTAAACCCACTAACAAGTACTCAAAATCACCAAATGTCTACACAGAGAAATGAAAACAAACATGCATGCATTGTTTATCGTAGAGGAATTGAGATTTTCAGATTCGAAATACGACTGTTGTGTATGACAAAAAGGAAATGCCTTCCTTCTTGGGTAAAAGGAAGTTAATCCTTCTTCAATTGCAGTTCTGCAAAGTAGGACATAAAAGAAAAAGCTCTGGTCTTAACAGCTTCACCATTTCTGACAAAATACACAAGCACAAACTCTTCATGCTAACCACCAAGGATTGTGGTGAAGGGCTGGTGATTTGGAATCGCTCTGCAGCCTCAGGATCAACCATCATTTTATCTGATGCATTTTGATATCAAATGTGAGGTAACCTGCCTCCGCTGATGACAGAACAATGATCCCATATGCAGCTGCAACTCCATGGCAGAAGGACTAGAAAAGGAACTTCCTGAAATTTTGCCGCGGCCTTGAGTGAACTGGGCGTAAATAAATTCCCCCAAACTACATGAAGCTAAGGCAATGCCGTCAAGTAAAGTGAGGCTCCAAAATGATGAGACAGACGACAAATCCCACACACATCCCAACTTTTCAAAAGTTAGGGACTTCTAAAGTGGTGGTAAAAGCTTCCGAATCACGGCGTGTGTTTGGTTTTTTTCAAACAGCTTTCTCAACGTGGCCTCGGTTTTGTTTAATAAATAATGACGAAGTAAAAACTGTTGTATACACTTGAGATCAGGTTGAAATTGTTTTAGAAACCTGGTTAAAAAAAAAGGATAAAAAGCAGATCAAGTTATGCATTAATATTTTAAACCCTAACCATTAAAAAAGTGTGTACTTTCTTTTCAACATGAGTGTATATTAACATCCTTGTTAAATAATTCAGCTGTAGTTTGATGCTGCTCATATCAACAGTCTTTTCATGACTTCCCTCCATTAAAAGAATCACAACCGGATAAACATTTTTAATTAGTCTGAGCTTATTTTTTTCTGCACAGAGACATTCCCATGATAATATCGGCACTTAGCGACCCAGAGTGACCCAGTGTGAGGGATCCCCTAGTAAATTGTGTCAGGGCTAAATCTAAAAGCATTGTAAGTTCATTAAAATATTTCTGTTGATGCAGTTTAAAAACCTGTTTGTCTGAACATCCGAGCCACGATCCCCCTGATTATTATCACGTGAGATTTGCTAACTGTGTTTCTGCAGGCAAGTTTGTCTCGTTGACATGATCAACTTGCCTTGCAAAAGTGTTTCATTTACAGCTAACAGCACAAAACCATTAGATAACAAATGTTTCCTTTGTTCTAAGTTACACTTCTGGTCAATTATTTGTTTGTTTCTGTTATACTCACAATTTCTTTGTCCCTTTAGATGAGCAGGTGTGGAAGGGAGGGGTCGGCCCAGCATTTCCTGTTTTAAATGGATGTGTGATGTCACTGAGCGCATCACTGGGTTCTACCAGGAGGAGGGTTTTCTTTTCTTTCTTTTTTCTATTGTCTGTTTTTCTTTAAACTGACCTTTCTAGTTGCCTTGTATTAAATGTTTATTTTCAGACCGTTCATTAGTGTAGATGAGTTTGTAAATTAGATAAATAATCTAATTCCTGTTTCTTTGTTTATATTTTGGCGTTTGGTTTGGCCTGTTTTATCAGGGTGTGGTCTAATAAAGTGCAGGTGTGTTGCCAATCTGATATTAAACCAGTAGAAATTTAGATGCTTGAGCAGGATTTAATAAACTAAAAGACGTTAAACAATAAAATCCACCAGAAGGACTTGGAACTGCCTTTTTTTACCCTTTGACTACACGACCTCACAACTGCTTCATGAGATTGGTCATGCAAGTGCATAAGTCTTTTAGATGTATTATTAGTTAATAAATGAATTACGATAAATAATTTGTACTCCGAAATGAACAGATTGTATCTAAATCCCCATCACAGAGCAGTGTGTAATTTGGGGTGCTGCAGTGGAGCAGAGGTTAAGCATAAGCCACTGTCAAGAAAACTGGTATGGGGTTTGAGATCTTTCCAGGTACACGCAGAAAAAGGGCATAAAGGCTTAGGAGAAATAAAGCAATCTTGTGTTTTGATTTATAATAATTAAGTTGAACATGTATGAGTACAATTGATAATATGTGTATGTGTATAAGTAATCACTGAATGATCCTGAAATGTATGAATAATGATCTGTAATGATAACAACAAATAATTATGGTTGATGAGTTATAATCTGAAAGAGATGTAAGTTTTAATGAATATTAGAGCTGAGATGATTTAAATGATTTCAATACTAAGTTGAATGTGGTTGATAATGTTAACAAGACAAAGAGGGCAGTTATAGAAAAGAAGGAAGTTGGAACAATACAGTCAGCAGGATGGGTGAGGCCCGGCTGACAGGAAATGTCGCAAGTTGGAAAAAGGAGGAACTTTTTGCTGGACTCAGTAAACAGGATGGGGGCCGGTACTTTCCACCGGAGAAGCAGCAGATGTTCAGGAAGTCATGCAGACCAAGCTGTACACACACACACACACAGAGGAGAACAATATAAAAGGAGGCTGAAATGAGAAAGCAAGGGTTCTTTGTCCTCGGCGCTGGAAAGAAGTCGATACGGGGAAGCAGATTGAGGAAACAGCAACGGACCACACCCTGGAACCACGGGAGACTTGAGACTCCGCGCCGCCAAGAAGGGACAAGTACCGGACGCCCAAGCCCTGGTTTCTGATTCGATCGTCGGTCTTGCCTCAACCCAAATACATTGCAACAGACTTGGAGAAAAGACAAAGTTCCCGGAGGGATAAAGAGCTGGGTTTTTAAAGGATTTAAACCCGTTCCACTTTGCTACTATTCTAAGGAGGATTTTTCCACATAAGGACAAAGATTCTGACCAAGGCTTCTGGATGTTCCTGTTGCTAAAGATCCATCAGCAACTGGGTGTGAGTTGAATTTGCCCCCAAAAATCTATCTCAGAACTTGCGACATAAGTTAGGGAAAGGAGACAGCATGGTATGGTTATACATGTGGATCTTATTATACTGTTCTCGAATTTATATACAATTGATTATTGATTTGTATGTCACATATCCCTGCTTAAGCTTGCTTAATAAATTTATACTCTAAAATTCTAATGAGGTTGGTGGACATTGGAATTAATCGAGTCGTTTAATCATTTTTCAGTTCTTTTAATAAAGGTAAAACTAATGTACATGGTTCTAGTAAAGAGGAGGCTTCATAATTTCCTTTGGTGAGAGTAAAATAATGACCCAGGGACTTATATCCAAGTCACTAAACTTAATCTAGCCGGTTCCAAGAGCGAGTTATATTTTAGAAAGCGAGCTACCGTTAACAGAAGTGGTTATTGGAATTATGCAGCTGTGAGGGCTACTCAGCTGATTGTTTCTTAACTGAAAAGGGTCGTAGCTTCTGGATTGGAGGTAGTTAGAGCTAGACGAATCGCTTTCGACACCAGTTTGAATAGATCATCTCTTATAGATCTCGTTTAGGGTAATACCCAGGTCTTAGAGATTTTCCGGACCTGTTAGACAGAGAACTGGTCAGTAGTCAGCCCCGGAGGGTTGTGATGAAGTGGGCGGGGCTAGCTATTGTAGGATAACGGACACCACATAAGGAGGCCTTAGTCCTCCAGACGTTGTAGGTTTGATTCCCGGCCCAGTGACCTTTGCCGCATGTCTTCCACCTCCCTCTTTACCTACTTTCCTGTCTTAGCACTTTCAAATAAAGGCCACTAGAGCCAAAGACACCTTTAAAAAAACAGTGTGCAATTTAAAAAAAACACCAGCAGTGCTTCTCTAGGTTTCTTTCATTCATACACCAGATGTGCAGTGCAGCATCAGGTAATCAAACTAAACCTGTTAGATGTGAAAACACATTTAAATCTCATCACCTTTTTAATAACTCGGCTTTTCCAGGTACCCACTGCCTGTAAACTACCCACTCAGTTAGACGAGCAACACTCCGACAACTTCTCTCCTTGATGCCATGTTGCATGCGTGACTCTGGAGTCCAAAGATTTGGATGAATTGTAGGTCTGAATGTGGTAAAAAATAAATAAATAAATAAAAAGAAAGAAAGAAAGAAAGAAAGAGGAAAAAAACTCGCCTCCTTCTCACACATGACCATAAGGAGGCACAGGATGAGGCCGTGGTGCACAGATTTCAGCTGTCAGAAAAAGGATTTCAGCATCATCTCAAGCAGCGATGATAATCTCACGCTCACCTATCACTAACCCGGAGATGAGAATCTGTAACGACAAGCCCCAATCAACTTTAACCGCCTTGGCTGGGGGGCTAATAACATTTCATGTCCAATTAGGTTATCTGACACAGTTGTATCTCCCTGCAACGTTCTCCTCTCTGCGATAGGCGCGCTCTGACTCAGAGGGATGGGGTATACCTCTGACTGGGCTGACAGACTGGGTCAGAATCAGCGCCGCAGCGGGTTAAGTTGGGTCCGTCTTCCTGTATAACTGAGCCGAGCCTCGATACAGCGCAGTGGTGAATCACAAAAACCGAAAATGATCATTTGGCCATTGATGGGAAAGAGGGGAACAACCAAAAGAGGCTATCTGTGTTTGAAGCACAAAAAAACAGAAGCTAATCGACGCGATGTGATAAAACACCAGACCCGTCCAGCGGCGCATGGGATGCAAATAAAGTTTCTGGGACTGGGAATGTGACTGAAGGCAAAGTGACCAAGCTGGACACAACCAGAGCCTCCAGCTCTTAGGCTGGCGCTACCATCTTCTCCTTCTTCCTCCCCGTTGCAAAGCAAACACAGAAGTCGCTGGCTTGTTTGAATAGTTTCTCCGGGGCTCTGCAATCTCGTCCACATTTCCCCAAATGTCAGCCGAGTTATCTTTTGGAAAGAAAATTTCAGTCCTGTGAGAAATTGCCTTTATTTTTCAGACACACTGGCTCATGTTTCAAGGTTGGCAAATATCCAGAGCGGGGAGGGGGTCTCGATTTGTTTTTTTTTGTGTGTTTGTTTTGCTTTTTAAAGAAGAGAAAAGCAAAGTAGAAAGGATCTAGTTTAGAACGTTTTTTGTTGTTGTTGTTTCTCCTGTGAATCTGTTGTAATCTTTAAATAACAGAAGTACAACATTGTCTCCTTGTTCTTTCTAAGAACAAACCTGAGGGGAAAAAGCAGAAGAAGCATAAAACTCGGTGTGTCTAAGCCGGATGGAGCTCAGTTCAGTAGATATTGCCCATCACCAAGTCTCCGAGGTCCATTAGCATTGCTTATTTAAACAGCTGTGCTGAGAATTGTTATTTTAAACAGAATAAAAAGTCCCACAACAGGGAGATGCACTTCACTTCTTTTACCAACCGTTTCTTACTGTTGGTGAGAAACTTTGAAGTGTTGCGTAACAGTAAGTGAAACAGACTATGTAGCACTGCTGTAGAATGATAATGTAATATATTTACATTGGCAATGAGAGAAGTGGATACAATTACAAGCACAGAGCTAATTATACCTTCGTAGTTTTATTACATTCTTGTAATTATTAGTTTATTAAAGACAAGGAAGCTGAGAATAAAAAAACCAAATGATTCTGTTTTTCATCATTCCTTTGCTGTCATCAGGATGGATGTGGCAGCGAGCAGGAATATTTTTACACACTATACAGTTGAAACCAGATATTTATATACACATAAAAATAGACACACTTTTTTTTATTTTTATTTTTATTTTTATCCTCGCTCTCTGAAGTTTGTTACAATTACCAAAATTATTTCCATATGCTATATTCCGGAGATTCAAGGCGGGTTTTTTTTGTTTTTGTTTTTTTAACTGTGCTAACATTGTGAAAATGTGTTGCTAATTTTGAAAAAACATGACAAAAATAGATGGTTTTTGAAAAATTTAGCTTGCTAGTCTTTTGTTGGAATAATGGAAGGTTCCAGGACATTTTACCAAAGACAATAGTGGTTGATAAAAACAATAAAAAAAATCCTTGTCTGACTTGAGCTGCGAACTTCCTCAGTCATAAATTCTACAGTCATGGCTAAAACATCATTTGAATTTCTAATGTAATATAGAGGTTCAGAGTTTACAGAATAATGACTCTGCAGGAAGGAGGAGGATGCATGGATACAGAAAATATTCATAATAATCCAACACAGAAGTATAGCTTGCTTAGGGGTGTGTTTTCTGTAACTAATTTCACCGCATGTATTTTAATCTTTAATCATCACTTCCAGCTATGAAGGAGAAAAAGTTTTTTTTTTAAAATTATAATTCCTACTTGTTATCCAGCATAAATACCAGCACTTACATGTGCACTGCTTCTTTAACAAAATAAATTATGCCAAATTTCAATCAAGAACGGATGACCTTTTAACATGTAAATATCACTAATGCACTAATTATTTGTAAAGGGCCGTAAGATTATGTTAAATATCTTCATGGATATTTAACATATTTAATATGCCCTCTAACTATTACTTGAGGCTTAAGCAACATTTAACTTAAATCATAAAAACTATGAAGGTGTATTTTAGTAAAATGGGGCAAATGACGTTTTTGTAAATAGGGAAAAATAGGACAAGTCTAAAGCATGATTTCTGAACCATCTAACATTACTGGGATCAAATGAACAAGAATGTAAGCCTGGCAAGATAACGAATCTTGCTGAGCGATTAATTGTCTCAAAAATTATTGCGAATAATTATTATTAAAATTAGTTAACTGAACTTGTAGCCATTATTTTGTGCCCATTGTTGGACACCACACGGCAGGATCGAACCGATCGAACCGTTATACCTAGGATTTCTGTCGGCTAAAGTGTGATCTGTCAGGTTTTGAAAATGGGCCGACAATCGGCCGACAGCTCTAAGATCGTGTCGTGTGCGCTGGGCTTTACACTAAGGAAATGAGGAAGGGAGGGTCAGTGGAGAGCACCGGAGTTGAGCCTTTTTTCATTCAGTGTCTTCAACAGAAAGAGAAAAAGGCCGGAAGAGACGATAAAGCCGATAATTAAAATAAGGTCGACAGTTTTAATTTATCGATTAATTGATTTATTGCTTATCACAACGGGCCTACAAGATTGAGTTGATTTCACAGCAATTTCACTTCCACTGAAACAGTTATATTAAAAATGCAAATAACGGCTCACAGGGATCTTAAAGTAGAAAACACCATTCATAGGACCCACAGAAGCACTGATAGTATTATCTGTGTCCAAAATATTTGGATCTTCCTCATTTGTCAGCCATCTATATATCCTACGGTCTAAACTGTGGAATGGGGGAACGTTCAAGACGCCACACATTCAAACTCCTATTACCACTTTTGATTAAATAAGAAAAATTAAAAAAAAATTATGATTATTATTAAAAGTAAGAGGCTTTTCAGTTGGAATGTCTTAGAGTAGCATTGATGGTTTGACAGGGGGCAACGTCCAAAGACAACAGTTGTCAGGGTGTCAGGTGAAGCTTTTTCTGCTCTGGTTAAGTCGACAGTTCTCTCTGCTCTGGCTGGTCATTTCCCGAACAATTGGTAGTGTAGTTTTCCTCCACAGAACACTTTTACTTTCCCTGACTGCACTTTAAATTGAAGTGGTGCTCCAGTGTAGGAAATACACAAGAGACTAGTTGGACAGACAGGCGGATGGACGGATGGATGCGTGGATGGTATCATCTGAGATGACGTATGGGATACATGAAGAATAGTAAATGGTGGGTACAAATATATTGTATTTTTTTTTATATATATATATATATTTTAAACAAAACGTTACATAGCTGTCTGGAAAGCTTACAAAGAACATTGGCTTTGCCTCTGAGCTATTAGAACAACAAAAAAAGGAAACAAAAGGCTAGCGGTCCACTTTGGTCCTTTCTGGGCTGAGAGCCGTTTCAGACAGAGTAGCAAAGAGACGGAGTCAGACAATAGACATGATGCCAGATTAATAGAAAGCATGTAATTTTAACCAAATGTAACTTATTTGGGGGGACATTACTCTGTCTTTTAATACATTAACACAGCAACATCCATTTTGTGTTTTAAGGGCTTTGTAAGTCCGTATAATGTGCCACAACTATGACAGAGCACGCTGTCTGTTTTTAAGTTAAAATAAAAGGTCTCGTGGCAATGTTGTTTTTTCTAAAAGAAAATTTAATCAGCGGAGGGACATCTTTGAACCAAAAGTTGAAAAGAGCAAGCTATTATGAATAAAATTTGCCTATTTTTATTAAAAAAGTAATGGCAAGGCGTGATTTTATTTATTTATTTTCACAAATCATTTACAAAGTTCATTTTTGACAAGTTTGAATGAAATTGTGGGTGGTCATGCCATCATTTGAAGATGATTCTTGTCGTGGTTGAAGACATTACAGTCCCAGACAGTATATGTTCAGTTGCAGTGATATGTCTTGATACGACTATATACCCGTTACCATGGTTACCGCACCCAGCTCTATTCATCTTCAGTAGGAAGCCTCCTTTCATTTCTTTGCTTACATTCACTGGAGGGGGGGTAGGGGTGATCTTATAATATGTTGGCTGTTAACTAAAACTTTCTTCTGCTCGCTATGATCTTCTTATAAATCTTCAGAGCTGTACTTCTTTGCTAGTAGAGCAGCGACGGCCTTGATCCCAGAAAGCATAATGGAGTGCGAGACGAGAACATCTACACATGCCAGTGATTAGATTTCACAGGGAATTTTACTTGGTGGCAAGTAAGTCAAGCAAATCCACACATCCCTTGCATTGGTTTTAGGCATCTATAATGTATTCATTTATTTATTTTTTAATATCAGTTCTGGTTACCAATGTTTTGTACCTTTGTTGAATCTTTCAGCACATGTCGTGGGATGACACAAGTGTGAGTTCATTTGACTCTACGTCTTGTTATTCCCGTCCAATTTAACATTAAATGATCCTCTCCCTTTTCTACAAACTCTTAACCCCATTGAAGTTGCTGTTAAAGTTGAAGTTGTGCCTGTAAGCGGATAATTTGAAGGAACAGACAGGGGAGGATGACCAAGTCCCAGGGCAGAGGTCAGTATCCATTAAAACCAGAAGAGCCTTTATTGACTTTGGTTCGGCTAAGGAAAAATTGTTTAGAGCCACAAAAGTACCATCAGTCTTCAAAACAAATTAGCTTGTTTTTATCATTTGTACAATAGGAAATTGGGCTTTATTTTTAAATTAAAAACGGTTTTAATTAAGAGCCACAGTGGAAGGTCCAAAAAGACGCAGGTTGCAGAGCCTTACTCTAGGGCTGTGGTCCTCCAATCCTCTGCCCTCGATGGCCAGTGTCCTGCAGGTTTTAGATGTGTCCCTGATTCAGCACACCTCAGTCAAATGGCTGAATTACCTCCTCAGTATTCAGTCAAGTTTTCCAGATCCCTGCTAATAACCTGATTAATTGACTCAAGTTTACTGAAGGAGAGACACTGTCTAAAACCTGCAGGACAGCAGGTTTTAGAGGCCAACTGTTTTTCAGAATTAATCATTTTTAATCAAATCAATCCTAATCCACATTTAAAGAAGTACAACCGACTTTAAAGTTTTCTGCAGGGAAGAAAAGGCACACATTTCTCTAGATGTGCATAGCTGGTAAAGACAAACCTTTAAAAGAGTTTCCACTCTTACAACATTGCATTGGTCTATCAGATAAGACCCCAATAAAACTGAACCTTGTGATTCTAAGTTGGAAAAAAAAATGTAAAAGAAAACTTGGAGGGCTGCGCACACTTTCAAAAGTCAACGTGCATGATCCACAGCGATGTGGCTTTGAATTTCCTCCAATTCAAAAGCTTTTCTGCAATTTTCATAGATTTCCAAAGACTGCTGTCAGATTGTGTCTCAAGATTTTTGCTGGAGAAGAAAAATGAAGAAGAAGAAGAAGAAGATGTCTCCACACAGACAGGAGTGATATAGTCGCTTCCACTAGGCCCCCGGTACTCTAATCGGCTTTGAGAAGAGAGACGGATAGAGGACATCATTGTCTGCTTCTTGGCGTTTGAGCCCTGGAGGCTTCAGTTCCTGTGTACCAAGGCCAAGCATCTCTGTGTCCTCTCACAATTCAGGCTGTGTGAAGCGAGGTCTGTTTAGTGCCCAAGGGACCTAGCAACTGCTGAAGCTTACCAAAGTTGCTAAAGTCATCCCAGACTCACCACTTTCGAGTGTGAACGTCTAAAGGCCTCCGCAGCCCTTTACAGTCAGGGTCGCCTGGCTGGAATCTCACATTTGTTAATATTGCAGATCTGCATTTGTTTAACAAAATGGAGCCCTTATATAAAAGCATATTCTCCCAGAGTTAAATTCCTGCCCCCCCCTCTTTTTTTTAAATATTGAATCTCATGAATTGCCCGCACTCAAAGTAAGTGTCCCGTCAAGCTTTCACTTAAATTGTTCTCAAAAGCATATGCAAAAGGGTTTTTTTTTTGGAGTGGAGGCGGGGGGTAAGATCCTGCCATTAAAATCTGTCTCAGCAATTCTTCTGGCTTTTAAAATTTACTCTGGCTTTTAGAAGTATGCAATTTTTGTATAATGAGGAGAGGAAATTACACAGTCAAGTCCCATTTCACTGCCAGAGACAAAAGTCTGCATTTATTATTAATTTTACTGCATTTCACTCGCCATTTTGCCTGTTATGTCACCTTGTATTTTGCATTACCAGCACTAAATCGGACCAATGTGAAGCCTGCACTTTCCTCGGATTGCTGTGATGGGATAAGTTGTTATTTCAATAATGTATGCTTTAGTAACTCAGAAATGCATTATGCTTCAACATTAGAGAAGTCTTCTTCACTGGTAAATCCTTTAAGATCAAACCCAGACTTGCTTTTCAAGGACACATTCTCCCACAGGCTTTAAAATCCCATCTTTCATAACACACAGAGTCACAACTTTATCTCTGCCACATAGGAGATGGCATTATCAAATATAATAGGCAGGCTCCTATGCTTATTTAATAAATACAAACTGCATTTTTTTGGAAAGCACTTTGGCAGCCATTGTACCAACAGATGGAAAATAAATATATTTTCTAAATTTTATATGGTAGTTTCACCTTAAAATACCCCAAAATTACCTAAAATCATGACTTGATTTATGTATATTTTTTCCCTTGTTGCTGATTGGCTGTGCACCTAATTGTAGAAATAAGGAAGACAATACATACAGCATGTCTATGTGAGACCAGCTGACCAATCATAGGACAAAACGATTAATCTAATCTAAACAAAAAACAAAAGGTGAGGATTAGAAGATTTTAAATTACACAGGCGTGCAACAAATGCGACAACACTATGTACAATATTATATTCACAAGCAAAAGAAGAGGTTGTATTATTTCTGGGAAAATAATAAATTCCCTTTCTTTGATTTAACAAACAGTTTAAAATGATTTATTCTACATTTAAATAGTCTGACTTTTTCTTTTTACACTTTCTTTGTGTGTTCCTTTACTCTCATGTCAGCGATTTTATATGCCTAGTAAATGTAAAATAGTTTAGTTCAGGTTTGAACAGCCTCTTAGATTTTGTGTATTTTAGATTTTGATGTGTAGAGGTGTAAGGTTGATGCTTACCTAAAGAACAAGAAGGTTAAAGTTTATTTTAGCTCAGTGGAGAAGCTGGACTGAGGCATGCTGGCCAGGAAATATATCTAAAATGAATGTATGTAAAACAAATGTCAACCTGAGGAAAGGATGACATGCTACTTATTTTATACAGATCACTCATTGAGTTAAAACATTGCAAAGTTATTCAGTTTATACTAAGACTATATGAATGCATATGCGTTTAAATTCTTTTTTTTCTTTTGCTTTTTAGCTTCTAATATGAGACATTTATCTGAAAATACTGATGCTAAACAATAACATCTTTTTTAAACCACCGTTTTCAAATATGCCAGTGTATATGTAAACATACCTGTCTGTGAAAATTTACATCTGGCTGCTGCCTCGTGTGCATGTTGGCGTGGGGGGGGGGGTGCGTGTGTGTGTGTGTGTTGCTGCTTTGCATGGTGACTCAAGTCCAAGGCTGAGGCTGAGCACAGGGTTGTCCTTGGCTGTCACTACTCATTATTTGCCGGTCAGTGACACCGCTGAGCAGTGTGTGAGCAGTGAGGAGATAGCGAGACTCCTGGTGATGAGTGACAGACTCATCAAAGAGTGGCGTTGAGCGACTGCACCCGGTTGGCATCCTTGCGTTCTTCGTGGGGAGTCTGACCCTCAAGCGGTTCATAAAACGATAAAGCATAACGCTGCTCATCTGCTCGTGATGCAGGGAGGTGTATGCAGAAGTGTGAGCTAAGAGAAGAAAAAAGAATAAATGCATTGACTTTTCAATAACCCCGGTGTAGACACACACCGACAAATACCACTGTTGTCCCTTTTGCTATTGACAATAATCCCACAGTGGGGCTTCCTGCACTTACAAGTGATCACAGGCTTATTTAGCCACCTCCAGTAATGGAACTGTGCAGCACTTTTCAGTCCCATCCATGTCTTTGCTCCTTGTTTTCCATCCTCTTAGGAAATACGAATGCTCGTCCGAGAGCGGTCGCTCGCTTAAAAAATGCAAACCGTCTCACATTAGCAGAGCCAGAAAATGCACACCCAGGAACATTCTGCACTTCAGCAGCACAATAAACCATCTTTAAGCTGAGAGGAAGTTCAGCCAAAGAGGTCTGTGATTAATGCAAACCTTATACAAAATTCATAGGGTGCTATAACAAATGGTTCTGTCCCAGGATTACTAGAAATAAGGGGGAAAAAAATGGTTTTAACATTGCTGTCAGCAAAAAAAATAAAAAAAATAAAGTGCCTTATATCCGGATCTTTCCCCAGCAACATCATCGCTTAGCCTGTTGCTAATACACAGAGGGCTGGAAACAGGAAAGGCAGTCGTACCTTCCGGAGATTTTGCGGTTAGTATTGAGGTTTCACAACAAAGTAACAACAAGCTCCTGTGTCCATGTCAAAACCTAGCTTCAGATAACATTGTGGTGCTCCTTATAAAATTAAATAACAGATGCATGTAGAAGGTACATGTAGGAGAAGGCCAATAATACAAGGTGACAGATTTTTCAGATATTTGGGATATAGAGGTCAGTGGAAGACACAACATACCACTTGGATAATGTCCAATACATAAAGATCGAAGGACTAAAAAAACCACAAGCATGCATATGGCTTACAAATACTAATCAAAAGTACTGAAACACTTTGAATTTCACCTTTCACAATAATGTATTTTATTGTATTTGCATTTGGTACGCTGCCCAAACTTGTGCATCCTTGTCAAGCAGAAGAAAGTTGCAGTTATGTATTTATAAGGCCATGCTGCAACATTAAATGACTTATTAAGATGGGGGGGTTCCTCATAGATTCCACTTTTGGTGGAGAGGAATTTCTTCATTACAATGTATGGTATATTTCATAGTGAAGTGGAATCAAAAATGATCCATGAAGAGAGCTGCGGAGAGGTTTCAAGCAAAGGATTAGTTTCTAAAGAAATCTCCCAAAAGTTGTGCACCTCTCACGGAGCACTAACACAGTTGCAGACCTGCCGAGACGCCGTCCCCTATCTTTAACTGTCTCCGAGTTAAAAAATTGAATTCTTTTTCTTTCATGCTTTTTAACGACGACATAACTCTCCGCCTGAAGTCGAAATCTGTGAGAAATGTTGTGTGAGCTCTGCAAAAAAAAAAAAAAACATCTTGATAAGTCATTTAATTTTGCCGCATGCCTTAAAGTATGATTTATAAGTAAATAACCATGCACCTACTAAGCCGGCATCTTTAATGTAATCTTGGTTTCCAGGGGAATCTTTAAAAAAAAAAAAAAAAAAATCTATTTAAAAATATATCAAAGCTACAAGATAAATTTTTTAGCAGAACGCTGATAAGGTGAATGTTTTATATGCCTGTCATTGTGCAGGTGGAAGTGGTATTTCTTTGCCTGAAAAATTCTCTAACTTCCTTCATTTCTCCAAACCCTATCACTATATCTTCTTTGACAGTCTTCACTGTAGGCTGATATTCAGCAAATATATTCCACTCGAGAAAACCCCACCCCCCCAGCAGAAACGCTTCACTTTATTTTTACTTTGCTCACAACGCAGCAGAAATGTACAAGTTGTGAAAATAATCTGATGTGGATCCTTTTTTTTTTTTGCTCCGGCAGCATCACAGCAACATATTGTACATGCTCCTATATATCCAATTTAAATATTGAAAGGCGCTCGATAACTGTAAGACTATGATAGCTCCGTAGAAGATGAGATAATGACACAGAGAAATGCCTCCATGCTTCTTTGAATTTGGCTTTTATTATTCCTGACCTAAAGTTAGCTTAAGCATAAATATTTAATGCAGTGGTTCCCAAATATTTTCTTTGGGAACCACTGTGGGAACCATTCTTTGGGAACCCCCCCAGTGGTTCCCAAAGACTTTCTGGGCCCCCTTATGGATTACAATAAAATCCCCCCCAAAAAGAAAAAGAAAAATCAACTGAGCACATACATTGTTCAACCAGACATAAACCTATACACATATTTTGTTTTCAAATTCCACTGAAGTTTATTTCACACTTCAGGTTGCAACAAAACTACAGACCATCTTTACAGTGAACCACTTTTGTGTAACTGTTTTTTTTTGTTTCATTCATCCATACTGCTTCCCGATCAATGGCACTGCCCCCTCCCACCCCTCAGGGGGCGCACCCCACACTTTGGGAACCACTGATTTAATGATTAGTCAGACATTAGACGGGCCCTCCTGTTCAAATGTCCTATTCTGTTAATCATTTTCCATGTAATTCATGCTTTCATTAGTATCACTCAAGGAAGAATTCACGTCTGCTCCATAATCTCTGGATAATTTTCATCTGAAATCCCTAAAGAAAACACGCAGTGAGCGCTAATCTTCCTTTTGTGTTTTTTATTCAGTCACCTGCCGTGACTGACAAAGAGAAAGAGACAAACAGAGGCGTCATGTGGAGTAGTAGGTTTGTTTTCGAAAACTTACGGCTGAGATTTCCCTAAACATGTGTCAGATATTAACGGAAAAGCTCAAGTGATGGAAAATAGTTTCTTGATGAGCTGGTTAAATATTTGGATGAGTTCAAAAGTTTATTTATAATGCACGACGGGCACGCCAAACACCAATTTTGCTGGAATTGATTGTCCGTGTCTGCAAGAGCTGGTGTAGCAGAGTTAGGTCAGGATGCCGTCTTGCTTATGGATTGCCTGAAAATATTTCTCTTTAAGACTGAAATTGGAGTTTTTGTGATGACCATTCTAAAATATTTACTTTGCTGTCCTTAAGCCACTTTGTGACTAATTTGGTGGTACGCTTCAGATCACACTGCCCATTTGGTTAACCCATTTGCACCAAAACTTTCAAATCTTGCCTTGAGATGTTATTTTGACATTATTAACAATGTTCTTTCCGACTGGAGCCATTTTCTTTGCAAGGTGTGCAAGTTGCTTCTACAGCTAAACACCTGAACTGCATGATTCTGCCACCCCAGTACTTCCAAAGTGGGGATGTATTATGCAAATTCAAAAATGGTCATGAGGACCAAACATTTTTTTGGTTTTTTGGATAAGGACCTGGGACATGTCTCCAAAAAATGTTTGTTTTTTGTCAGTGAGTGCCTTTTCAAAAGGGAATCCTAGTGTTCTGCTTTGTCATAACCAGGTCTGTTACTTTTCCATGGTGTCACATTTATTTTTTTCATGATTCAGGATGAACTACGTTTTTGCGAATAAAGGTTCAATGCTCTTTGTTTGCTCCCAAGTGGTCAGGAAAATGTGGAATTCATCAGAAAGTAAGCAATGGCGTTAGTTTCACTGTCAGCTTCCACTATCTCACATGAGGCATCTTCATAGCTCAGTGTGAGATTTTGTGGCGTCATATTGATAGCTGTGAATATACAAAAGATAGCTGTGATATCTTTTGTATATTCAGCAATCCTAACAGACCTTCAATTGTTTGGTCTAATATTGTGATGCATCGTGCCACACATTTAATCAAAGTGATCTCAGTGACAATTGAATTTTTGTACGTCTGCTCGCCAGGTTTCATGTTTCCTGGTAACGTCACACCGTTAAAACAGAACCACCCGGGTGGCTCTTTTCTCTTCACGAGAAGGCGCGGGGACTTTTCAGTCATTTTGCATTTCTAATTTATTGGCTTGCCTCCTTGAGATTTCAGCTCATGAAATAATTAACCCGTAAAGTGCAACTCAACTCAAGTGCTAATTGAAACGCAATTGGAGTTGGGTCATATTATGTGTGTTCTTATTGCATGAGCAGTGACTCGATAACATTCAGGCTATTTTTTTATTTATTTTTTTACTGTCAATTTGAAAGTCGTGTTTAGAAACAAGATCATACAGTGGATGTTTGACTGAGCACCTTGATCAGTTAGAGCTGGTTGGGTTGTTAAACAGAAGTTTGTTCGTTCAGAGGTTGCAAGGGACATGTTTGAATAGAGCCGTTTAGACTGTATACAACATACATGTTATTATACAGTTAAATGTCAAGAGTACGTGAACGTGGTTTTTTATGAAGTACAACACCCCTGATTGAGTGTGAGTCTCACAGCTAATGCTAATGTAATAGTAAAACTTTCTGTTCTCTTCTGAATGTGTGAGTAAGAAAGTGGCTTTAAGTAGCGATAAATACTGACAGTACAAGTACTTAAAACATTTGGTTATTTTCAGATGCAGTCACTGTCATCGTTGTCTGCATAGAATTTCAGGGGTCAAAGTAATTTATTTCCAATCAATCAATCAATCAATCAATCAATCAATCAATCATTTATATAAAGTTTTATATGACCAAAGTATTTTACAAGGTCAAAAATAACATAAGACGTAGGAACAGGTAAATACGAGAATGGAAACAAAGCATTGTACTTTAAATCTTCGTTGGTTGAACAGAGTTTTTTTTGGATGCACACAGATTGCGCCGTAAAAAAAAACATTAAATCTTGCCAAGCTTTTTTTATGTCTGGTTTCTAGTGCAAAAATCTGATTACACTTGAAATCAGACAAAACTACCTTAGAAGTAACTTTTCAGAAAGACATAGGAGATTCTCTTAGGTTAATCATTTTGAACGTAGATAAAAAAAATTCTAGTTCCGCTAGCAGATTTGTTCACTTGTAACACAAACAAAATGCCATGTTATAAATAGAACTAGCACTTTTTATCTAACAACCACTGACTACTGAAGTCCCCAAATGGTCTCTAAATCATCACACTTGTTAGTCGGTAGAAGATATTAGGCGATGTGTTAACAGTCTATCATCACAGTTCCTGTGTTAGAAAAAGGATAAATGTGTAAGGAAATAAGTGAATTTGCTACTAGTCAAATTGTGAAAGCCTGGAGACTGGATCAGAGCATCATCAAAACTGCAGCTCTATTGCTCAGTTCCTGGTTTGCTAGTGGTCAGTATTTATCAAAAGAAAGCTGGTCCAAGGGTGGAACCAGCAAGAGGTTCATATGTGAGCATGCTGCTCACAGCTGAGGAAGCTAACACTGGTTCTGATGGAAACGTGCCAGGATAAACAGAACTTCACAGTTTCTTGAGGAGTCATGGACCAATCAAGGTGACAATGCTGACCCTTGTCCACAGCAGAAAGTGCAAACCAATACGCACTTGAACATTAGAATTGAATGGCGATAATGTTTCTCTTAGGTCACATGAATCACCGGGTGTGTGACCATCTCTTACCTGCAACAGAGTGAAATGTGGGAAGGAAACAAGCTGGTGTAGGCAGTGTAATACTTTCCTCACTGTTAATGAAGCCTCTGATGTTGTGTTGATGTTTATTAGTAAGAAAAAGAAGTAGATACGATTTTTAAAAAGTCTTGGAATTCAGGTTTATGACTGTCGTTATTGCAATTACAAAAGAATGCACAGAGGTTTCAAAAAAAATAAAGACGTATACAAAACAATCAAAACAAAAAAAAGACAATAAGTAATATTTTGGTATTCAGATAGACTGCATTTGATTCATTATAATTCATTTAGCTTTCTATCAGAAAACGCTGAAGCTCAACATTTATTTTTGAGAAAAGCCGTCAACCGTCTGATGCAAGACTGAATCGGCCTCAGTCGACCTGTTTGAAGCAGGCTTGTTTTCACCGGGCACTTGAGCATTAATAATTCTGTGTCTTGTTTGTGCGTACGTCTATGCTCTCTCGCTCTCTCTCTCTCTCTCTCTCTCTCTATATATATATATATATACTGTATATACACCCAGTGTATGTCTTCCGGTGCATAATGATATACCCATCTGTGGACTTGTGTGATTGTGTTCTTCTGTATTAAATCAGCTCGCCATCATGTCGGTTTGCGGTTGAGGATGACAAATCTCCCCTCACTATCTACAGCCATGCAGCTCTCCACTGCATGTTTCCCTGGCTCTCTGACACACAGGCAGGCCTCCCGCCCTGTTAGACTACCTCAGCTCCCCAAATGGAGTTCTCATTTTCGAGGGGAACGGCTGCATGGCATGACGCACTTTGTCTTGGGAATTACTTTTTTTCTCAGCCTGTGTGGCTCTCTGGGATGGACATGGCTGGCTGGCGCTCGGGGAGACAGATGGAGGCTGCTGGCTAGCCTGACACATGTTGAGCGGCTGTTGATGAGTCAGTGAAGAGGGGCGGGCGAGGAAGGGGGCGGTGGGTGCAGGAGAGGGGGCAATGCGCTCTATCTGTGTGATGTATTGATGCGAGTGAGAATCAGAGGTCCCACTTGGCTTGAAATCTGCTATGCAGATACTCTTATGTATGTTTTATGAACTTGTAAAGTGAATGCTGCTTTTATACACCAATAGGTCATGGCGTTGTGTCCGGTGGCAGATGCAGTGACAGATAATCTAGCTATAGCACGCATTTTTGTGGCAATAACGCCGTCTTGACATTGACATGGACTTAAATTTTCCATTTGCCACATACCAAAACATTTTTTTCTTCTCTCAAGCATTACATGCCGATAAAGTAGAGACCAATGGAAGCAGGAAAGCAGTGGAAGTAATTAAGATTTTCATTAGCAAACTTATCATATTTATTGAGAAATTAGACAATAAAACGTAGCAAAATGATTGTACTTTCTTCTGTCTGACAAAACACCACTGACCAAATGAAGATCAGGTTACGGGCCTGAACGTTCGCGACAGCTCTGATGCTCCTAAATAAGTTTTTCTACGGACATTCATTTTCAACAGAAGGTGAAATTCTACCTGCCTGAAATGATATTTGATCAAAAACTAAACAAATAAAAGCTTTATGATCCCCCACGACATAATTATATTAAATGTAAGGCTTACAGTGCCTTGCAAAAATGTATATACCTTCATTTTTTACATTTTATTTTACTTCTCCATATTATGTTGAACTACAGCCGCAAATGCAAATATGCTTTATTGGACTTTTAGGTGAGAAGGAACAAAATGTATGTACTCTATATATTTATTGCATGACTGTGAAGAGAAAATAAATATTTGAGAAATGGTTGTCAAATTTTTTAACAGGGGAAAATGTGCATTTGGATATACCCCTTTACTCTGAAACTTCTTAATAAAATCAAATACAGCCAACTGTGTTTATACACACATGGACAACATTGTTGGCTCCCCTTCCATTAATAATTAAGAAGTTTAATGTCCACGGGAATGTAGCCAACCTCCATGGCCGTGACCGCAGTGAGAAAATTGATGACAAACTGAAGAAAATGATGATACAAACGGTGACCAAAGAGCCCAGCAAAACCTCCAAAGAAATTAAAGGTGAACTCGGAGGTCATGGTACATCAGTGTCAGATGGCACCATCCGTCACTGATTGAGTCAAAGTGGACTTCACGGGAGTCGTCGACCTTGTTGAAAGCAAATCATGAAAAAAGCGAGCTGCAATTTCCCATAATGCTTATTGATAAACTACAAAATTTCAGGGAGAATGTCCTCTGGACACACATAAATAGGTGTGCGAGCAGGGCATCTCAGCTGTATGTTCACAGATGTTGAACATGTAGAATACCAGAAAAAAAAACTTACTATCCCTACTGTGAAACATGGAGGAGGATTATGTTCTAGGACTGATGTTGCATCTCTAGCTCGGTCTCTTGAATCTGTGCATGGTAGGATGAAATCTAAAGACGAGCAAATCATTCTGGAGAGAAAAATGCTGCCTACTGTCTTAAAGCTTGGTCTCAATAGCTGGACATGAGTCTTCTAAGATGAAGAAAAAAACCACTGCGAAAAACACCCAAGAACATTACATTGGAGCATTCTGGCCTGGACTTGTATTAGTCACGATCTAAATCTGTGGAAGGAGTTGAAACATGCTGTCTGGAGAAGACACTCTTCAAACCTGAGACAAGGGGAGCACTTTGCTCACTACTGGGCCTAAGAAACCTGTGGACAGATGTAGAAGTGTTGCTGACATTAACAGAAACTCTGCAGCTGCAGTGATTGCCTCAAAGCTTTGCAAAACCAAATATTAAGTTGCAGGTACCAACATTTTTGCCCATATGTGTAAATCAACTTCTTCAGCATCATTTCCTTTAAACTTGGTTTAGACACAGCTGTTCTGGCAATACCCCCATCATTCATTTGGACCACGAACACCAAGAACTGACAGAAATACTGTATCATGTTCACTTTAAGTTCCTCCCTACAAACCAGAAATGTGCACAAGATGAAATGGTTTCTGCAAACTTTTGCCTGTGCAGTTACTCTGTGTAAACTGTTTGATTTTTTTTTTGCATCTCACCGAGGCAGACACTTCATTCTAAGTGATGCTGACATAATGACTGATTCCACAAATTCTCATAATAATTAGCCGCGTCCTCGCACGATCTCGACTCCCAGCGTACCGATGCTAAGCTGACGAAATGCAACTGTCTCCCGACGCACTCCGAACCGTAGCAACGAGAAAGGAACTTGGGCTGCCTGAGGCAATGTAACAAGAGTGGCAGTAGGCATGAGGGTCGAGCTAAATAATTCAATCACTGGATCGGAGTACATTTTCATATGCATATTTTCACTGGCGTATTTACTTGAGCAGCTCTCCCTCCTCCTCTTTCCTGACAGCATCTTCCTTTTCATACCCCATAAATATCTGAACGAGCTAATGACTTCTCGTGAGGAATTAAGAAGGCATCATTAGACAGGACCTGAAGGTTGGGTCTGCTGCAGTGTGAGGACTCTGTTGATGCCGATTAGGAAAACGTTCCCCGGGAGGAGTGGTAATAGAAAGTCACTCGTAATGCGGACACTATGCACATATTTAATGTACATTTTCCTTTCTACTTTAGTCAATGTGATTTATTTCTGGCTGAGTGAAAACGGTGCTTGACACTTTTCACTTAAAATATTTTTGTAGTAAAATTTAAAAAATTTTTTTTAAAAATGTGACAATGAACGGGTGTGCATAAGACTGAAATAATACTGTCATAAACATAATATAACACCTGTTATGAACATGAATGAGTCTTCATGAATGTTTATGACTGTTGTCATGAAGTGTCACTTGGTAAATAATGACACTTCTAATGCAAAGTTGGCAATTTTAATGGACTTTTAATGCAATCTTTAGTACAACTTTGCATTAAAAGTGTCATTATTTACCGAATGACACTTTACAACTACAATCATAAACATTCATAAAGACTCCTTCCTGTTCATAATAGGTGTTATGTCATGTTTATGACAGTATTATATCAGTCTTATGTACACCTCTCCAAATAAAGTGTTACCAAAAGTAGCTATCGTAGATTGTGTTCACACAGCAGATCTTCCTGCTCAATTACAATTTTTTGCTGAAATCCAATTTTATTATTTTTTTTTTATGTGGTTATTCATAGTACTAATTAAAAGCAGCAGCAATGAGACTTCTGTTTCGCCAAAGCAACCCGCATGCGCAGAACAAGAATGTAGACGCCACACAGCAGCGCACTGTTTACCGGAGTAATAATGGACGCCACCGTCTAGGGCTTAATCTTAAAATTATTCAATCACAAAAAGGCATAAAAATGACTGGGAGCACAACATATGAATTATTTCCCCGCAGCAAGAGCTATTGCCATGATCAAACTTTTTATTTTTATTTTATTGTTCTAAACTCTGTTCTCCTCTAGTGATTGATTCAAAGTTTTTCCTGGTTTTTCATGGTGCTTGGTGCGTCCTACCCCAGTGGGAAGCACTTAACACATTAACTAAATGGTGCTACATCATGTTTTAGTTGCAACATTCATTTACTGTAGCTAAAGGAGATCTGTTGCATCAGCATCATTTATATGCAAGAATAATTAACCCACCGTGGAAAAGGAAAGATCACAAGTTTCACACCAAATGTGTGTCACAAACGACTCTTGTCTTTGGGAAATGGACGCTTGTAAAACAGGCTACTGTTACACAATGGGTGTTTTGTTACACCCTCAGATATGTATATATGATATCTCATGGTCAGGCTAATCCTAAAATATATATACACCATCCATTTACTTTATCACACATCCAATGTATCAGCAAGTATACCGTTTCAGAAAGAGTAGCTGTTACATATTGAAACATTTATTGGCTTTTCAATATCTTCGTTATATTTTTTCGGTTTGGTAATATTTACCACTATTAATATTTATTACTTTGATTTTACTATAAAAGAGGCCTGTTACGTAGTCTCTGAATACATACTGAGAGCAAACCCTTTAAAGTCACGCCAACAGGAAACAACGATTCACTCAGCTAAACGCTAAGCTCTGACCAAGAAGAATTACATTAAGCAGTCTCTGGCAGTAAAAGAAAGTCAACATTTATTTATTTATTTGCTTTGATGATTTTTTTTGTTTAAAAAGGGACACATATTCTGGGATAACTACAGATTATTAGAACCTGACCTGCTGAATCGGATTTTTTTTGTTTGTTTGTTTTATTTTTTTTGTAAAGACTATAACACATAGAAGAGAAACAAAAAGGATGTGCTGAATGCTCTTTGATAAAGGCAGTAATATTAAATCCAACAAAAGATAAAAAGAAACATACGATTATCCCCTTTTTTATGCATCAAAGTGTAGCTTCCTGATTCCCCAGAACCCGTTAAAAATCTGCATCAAAGTGCATGTTCTTGGCTGATGCATTTAAAAAACAGAAAACAGGGGGAGAAATTAGTTTTGGTGCATTTAATGAAAAGGAAAATATTATGATTTTGTCAGTTTTTGAACTGCCGATCACTGATCAGAGCATAAAGAAGAAATTACTGAATAATGCAAATCAGTTTCTGGACAGATGATTAGTGCATCTTCACTGATTATCAGTGCCATGATAGAAATTGTGTAGTGGTAAGACGAGTAACCAGAATTTTATTTCTCATATCATCATTCAATATGTAATTAGCAAAAAAGAAAGCTACAGAACAAAAAGACAAAACAAAACAAAAAACGTAGCAGATTTCCTTTTCCAGTCTGTTTTATTTTCCCTCAGAGTGCTGCACCACTATTTTAGCGGTAATGTCTGAAAGCCCAGTGGATACGATTCACATATGTTGCACAACAGATCAACAAATATCACACGAAAAAAACAGCGGCAATTTCCCAAAGTGTCTAAATCATTCTCTATTTATCCGAACAATCGTCTTTCAAAGGGCTCTAATTAAGGTCTTGACTGTACAGATAAAACATTCATAATCACGTTTTCCCTCCAAGAAATTGCCCTGCCAGAAAATGTGTTTTTCTTGACTCCATTATAAGGCAATACTCAAACCAATATACTTTAAAAAGGAAAAAAAAAAAGCCAACAGGTGCGTTAGGAAAAAGAGGGGAGAAAAATAAGGGAGAAAGGAGAGAAAGCACGGTAAGATTTAGAGCCAGCAGAGATGACCCACATTGGTGCGACTTGTTATGAATTCACAATGAGGCTGCTGGGCTTGTTAGCACGTGGCTCGGGAGGCAGGGCCGATGAGAGATGCACAGTCGGCTATCTGAGCGAGCCCGTCTGCGATTCCACCGCTCTCTACCTTACAGCTTCTGGCAAACAGCACACCAAAGATACTTTGTGCTTCCGAGAGAAAGGCAGGGTTAAAGAGGGATGACTGCTCCGGATTTCACAAGGAAACATAGAGGGCGTCCTCTGTAACATGAACATGCTGGGGTGAAAAGGAGAGGAAAAAAAAGAAGAGGAGATGAAAAGAAACAGCTAAAAGTGGGCAAAGTGCTGCATCAGTGAGGTATGGTAATAAGAGCAAACAGTGTCAAGATCACTGTGGGATTAAAGGCTATTGTAGGTCATATATTTTGTAATATTTCTCTGAAATTCCTTGACACAGACGGGAATTATCCACAGAATTCTCCGGATTCTGCGTGAGTACTGCAAGACTGTGTTTTCATCCACTCATGCAGATTTGAGCACCGTCAGAGCCAAGGCGACTGCACAGTTGTTCAGTTGATAGTTTACTGCCAGCAGGCTGGGGGTGATTGCTGCACCTGCAAATTAGCAACTCATGACACACACACACACACACACACACACACGCCTGCAGGGGTGTACTCTTACATTTATAGGGACTGTAATTATTTCCTTTTATTTTCTAAGCCAAAAAAAACATTTAACATCATCATCTTATGTAATTTAGAGATGTGACGACTACAGGACAAAGACCCCTGGCTTTCGGCTGATTCTGATTTCTCTCTAAGAGTTAAATTATAGGAAAAACCAAGAATGTTGTGGTTATGTTATGAAAAATAAAACAAACCAAAAATGAGTGGATGAGTTGATAAGTTCAGCAACAAATTCAATTGATTAACAACTGTTCTAGCGGCAATTTTGTGGAGAAGAATGTTTTTGAGAGATTAAGCTGTCTGGATGTTGCCACGGTGATGATTGTTTCTCTCCTAATCACTTCACTCTGACTTGTCTACTTTCCTTCTAGAGTATATTATTTGTTGTACGCTTCTTTTTTTGCCCTTCCAAGGAATACTTTCTCTTTCCATCAACGACATTTGAAATATTTATGTATATTTTAGTCTTCCTGACATGAGTGGCTGTAATTTATTGATGTCATTTTGACATGTAATTAGCATCATGTACTAGTAATTAGCACTGGCAGCACAGTTACTATTAATAAACTGCAGTTGCTGTTTGCATTCTTCGAAGAGCAGAGGTCCTCATCTTAAAGGTGCAGCATGCGACTTTTACAAAGAGTGTGTGATGAAACGGCTAATCTGTGAAAAGCTTCTGTTGCCGTCTGAAGAAATGCACCGCTCCCGACCAAAAACAGCCAGTCAGAGAGAGGAGGAGGGTCTTAGTGCTGTCAATCAATCTCATGTGCCACTGCTAAATGTGCTAACATCTTACCGATATAGGAAAAATGTTTTTCTGCCATCATTGGTGGTCATGCTAACTCCAATGACCATTTATGACGGGCTGTGCTAGCTGCAGAGAGCAAGGGGGGAGCAGCCTCACGTGGTGTGTGTGGTGACTGACAACGCTAAGTATTGGAAAATGTCAGATGCCAGAACAGTTTCTCCTACATCTGTACATTCCCTTTGACTTCATTTTTAAATACCTCACTGATACTGAAGACTTTGCGTCATCGTCCCTCAGTAGGAGTTTAGAGGAAACAGTGTAGCTTCTGCATGGTGCGGTCACTAATCAGATCAAATTTTGATTTCTCGGTTTACGTCTGCCAGTCACTGGTCAAAGTCAATCCATCTTAGAACCGACTTTTTACTTACCATCAGTCAGTTTTGGAGGTGAATTTTAGGTTTTCACACAATAGAATTGATGAAATTATGATATCCACATGACTGAAAATCTACAGAATAAATTTTGTTTCCCCCAAAGTTAAAATTGTGATCATTTCTATAATTTGTGTCGCGTACCTTTTGATTTCCATGCTGACATATGAGGCTACATTCATTTATATCAACAACCTGTGTAATGCTGCCACTTCTTCCCCACATCTTCCATACCATGGACTGTGTTATGATTTAATGTAAATTTAATAAAACTATATATTCCTTCTACTTTCTATAGTGCAAAATCTACACTATCCACATTTCTTAATTAGAACTGCAAATGTCTAGAACAAATTAGAGCAAATTCAGCAATTTAAAAGACAGTATAAGACAGTAAAAACAGTGGGAACAGAATCCTTACTAGTCATTTTTACCCTTTTCCTCTAAGATCAAGGAACCAGCTTGACAAACTATTCTACTCTTTTTTTTTTTCATTTGCTCAAACAATAAAAACTGAGAAAGAAGGAAATGAAGTAAATTAAAAAGAATACATACAGCAGTGATAGCCACCAAAAGGACAGTGTTGTGATCATACTGACAGCATATGGTTTTCTGTGGTTTCCTGCAGAGAAAGTCCATATAACACGAGCCACAGTATATCTCAGCATGCTGGGCTCATTTCTATTTTCAGTGCATCCTCACAGCAGGAGATAACCACAGTGACCCTCAGAAAGCGTGGCCAAGCCGTAACGGTCCCTGTGCTCGCTCATATGTTGGTGGTGTTACAGTTAGCTGCCTGTGTTCACACTGTTGCTTCGGAGGTAATAGGAGCTGAAGACTCTTTGTTGCGACTAGAACGTGGAGCGCTTTGGAAATGCTTTGGACATGCAAACAGGGGAAATGCTTAAACTTGCAATGTCTAGGAGGATTTTTTTTCTTAAAATCCACCCTTGTCCCCTAGAGGGGTCAGGAGGTGCTGGTGTCCATCTCCAGCTAACGTTCCGGGGGTCACCCTGGACAGGTCACCAGTCTGTCGCAGGGCAACACAGAGACAGACAGAACAAACAACCATGCACACACACACTCACACCTAGGGAGAATTTAGGGAGACCAATTTACCTGGCAGTCATGATTTTGGACTGTGGCAGGAAGCCGGAGTACCCGGAGAGAACCCACCATGCACAGGGAGAACATGCGAACTCCATGCAGAAAGACCCCGGGCCGGGAATCGAACCCAGGACCTTCTTGCTGCAAGGCAACAGCTCTACCAACCACTGTGCAGCCCTTTCTTAAAATCATTAGAGATTTACTTTCTTTTGTCTTCAGTCACTAATCTAATGCTTTGCTGGTTACATTTTTCAATTTCTGTTTAAATAATATTGAAATGAGAGCCAAAAAATAAAAAGCAACTCCGACTCACCTCTTTTTCCATAACTGAAAAATATTTGCTGAAAAAATACAAACTAGTCCAGATTGGCAATCACTAAAATCCTCATGGTTCAGTACTCAGTTCACATTTTTTCTCAACTATTGTTGTGAATTTTGCTAGTTTGTTTATTTGCTTCTATCCTTTGACATCCAGTAGTGAAATGCACTGTAGTGCATCAGTTGCACTATGGACTGCAAAATGTAGCTACTGGGAACACACAGCACACTACCTTCACAGACATTACAGATTTTATCAAAGTTTTTTGTACTTAAAAGAGACTGGGTTCTGATATTTGCATGCTGAATGTGCCTGATGATCGATCACAAACTGCATGATAGCACATGAAACCACATCGCTTCATTAGCTGTAAAAAAGTATAAAAAACCACTAAGTTCTCACTAAAGTGAAAGTGTGAAACCTCAGTTAATACAAAAAGTACACTTGATTTAACTCAACAGCCAATCATAATCCATCCCAAGATCATGTTTCAAAAAAGTAAAAAAATAAAATGTTGGGTGCCTAGTAACAGCATAATGTATGTGCTTGTCCAACACTGAGCCCTTACCAGGCTTTAAAGCTGCAGCATGCAACTTTTATAAAAAGATATGTTTTTTTTTTTTTTTAATTTGTTAAAACTGTCACTATATTGAGATACATAATCTGTGAAAATAAAGAGCTCCTCCAATTCCTTCCTGGATTACTGTTGCAGTCTGAAGTAATGCACCGCTCCTGGTCAAAAGCAACCAATCGGAGACAGGAGGAGGGTCTTAGCGCTGTCAATCATAGTTGTGAAAGTGCTGCTCAGTGCAAATGGTAGAAAAATTACTTAACATCCCTGAAAAACTGTTTATCCTCCATAATTGGTGGCTAATTGGCCTGAGCTTTTGTGACAGACTCTACTGTCAGCAAGAAGTGGATAGCATTCCAGATAGCAAGAGAGAGATGATAAAAAGGGGGCACACTAACATGATTGACAGCGCTAAGACCCTCCTCCTGACTGTTTGTTTCCAGGTAGCACTGGGAGTTCTGGGAGAAGCAGAGGAGCTGGCTCATACAGATTATCATACCATACTGTCACGACATAGTGACAGTTTCAACTAATAAGTAAAAAAAAAATATTTATATTTTTTAATAAAAGTTACATACTGCAGCTTGAATTTTTTTTTAACATTTGGCCAAGTGGAGCAATGAAAGTGAGTGAGGTGGAGTTGACAAGCTACGAAAAACAGAAACACTTCTGAGGAACAGCGATGAGGCAGAAAGGATGACAAAGAAGCTGGCAGAAACTTTTGTTCCAAGTGACCAACCTATCCCTGTTGTGGAGAGCACAGGTTTTTGTTTCCTTTTCTTGTTGTGCTGGAGCAGTAGTATGTTCTGTTGACATAACGTAGCTGACACAGCTGGACCTGAGCTGAATAACAACAGTTCACCATCACCTGTGGACTATGTCACTACCTGGCCTCGTTCCACAATGAATGGATTTTTCAAACAAGCCTTTGAGGGGATGCTAAAGAGCAGGGAAATAAAAAACAGTGTTGTTTAAGTGATTATAGGTGACACAGGTGGAACATGCTTCAGCTTGTTGTGCACAACGGGCTTTATTACACTGCAGCATCGCTGAAAAAGTGGCTACTGAGTAGAAGGCAATTGGTAACTTCAAGTACTTTAAGCTTTTATAGAAATAATTAGATGTCAGTCATCTACCGGCACAGATTTTAGTAGTGTTAAGAGAGAGGGGGTGTCATTTAAACCTGCAGTACATAAATTTTATAAAAATAGATATTTTTTTACATATTTGTCAAAGCGTCCACCATGTTGTGTATTTATTATGTGCCAGATTATTTGTGAAAATATCAATTTCCTCCATCTGTTCCCTGTGCTGCTACCGCCATCTGAACACATGCACCGCTTTCAGTCAAAAACAACCAATCAGAGCCAGGGGGAGGGGCCTAGAGCTGTAAATCATCCTCATGAAGGCGCTGCTAAAACTGCAAATGGTGGAGAAGCAACTCACCCTAACAAAAAAATTGTTAATCTGCCATAATCTGTGGACATGCTAACTAGCCTTAGCATTCATGACAGGTCCTGCTGACGAGGAGAAACTGTATAACAGCAGAGAGGAAGGAGGGAGGGATTGGGGGGGAGCCGCACACACACAGAGTTAAGACCCTCCCCTGGCTCTGATTGGTTGTTTCTAGTTAGCTTGATCTTCCTGCCACCAGCCACCACCATCTACAATAACTCTTTCAAGGATCCTAATTAATGAGTTGCAACAACATTTAATTTCCCTTTGGGATAAATAAAGTATTTTTGAATTTGGTGTCAGTATTGTGTCTTACTATATTTCTCACACAAAGCGACATGGAGAAAACACAGTGTTTGGAAGCGATCAAGTTACTATAAATGAATCAGAGACGGGCGTAAATGTCTTCATCCAAAGCGAGTGTTTCTTCATCAGTGCAGACTGAGCGTCTGCATAGAATAACATGGGCTTAAGTAGAGATATTTGGTCACTGCTGCAAAATGTGAGTGGCGGTTGCACTGATTTCGCCAGAGCGGAGCAAAGAGTTAACATTCATTCCTACCACAAAATGTTTCCTCCTGTGCAGAAGTCTGGCAGTGCTTAGACGGCTTTATTTACTCAATAATAATAATAATAATAACTCATAGTGACTCAGATCGCTTCACATTGGCATTCACAATAAAGAGAAATTATGTTCATCATTTCTAAACGATGCTATGTTGTAAGTAAACTTTATCCTTTATGAGCAGCTGGTATAAGTTGTCCCTTCAGTAAGTAAGGATTATGCAAAAGGTAAAAAAAAAAAAACACTTTATATTTCTCAAAATCTTCTGTTTTGAATTGCCCTGCAGCCTCTTTGCGAACTCAGAAAGAGTTTTTTTTTTCTCCATTTCTTGCCTCGGCTTCAAATATACTCAATCATTCATAACCTCGTGTTTACTTTGGTTATTGCAGCCGTATTATAAGATTTCTTTGAATAGATGCATAATTTTGAAAGCAGGGGTACTTTTATTTGAATGATGTCACATGTTGATCTGAGCGGGGCAACTCGTCAGTCAAACACCATAGAATTGCTGTGAGGAACAAGTAGCTCATTGGGTTATTAATATCAGTTTTAATCTCAATTTAAGTACATTTGTTGCGGAAAGGCTTTGAAGGCTTGTTCGAGAACATTAGCAAATCAATCGATTTATCAAAACTTTATTATTATTATCACTTTTCATGAAGTCAAAACAAAATGAGGAAGGTGCAGTTAGGTTGGTGTGAGGCATATTATCAATCATATCCAGGAGAAAGAACAATATTAATTAGCAAATATAGTTTTCATTTCCAATATATTCATATTTTGCCTCTGTTTGTTTTTGTTTGCTGCAAACCTGTAATGTTGTAGATCCAGAAAAAAAATCAATTGTCATAAGCATAAATTAGGTTTGACAAACAATGTATTCATGAACAGGGTTCATAAACAGTTATTGCTTGTTTTTGATTAATTAACATTGTTAATAGAAAACTTGTGTTTTTCAGATTCACTTTGGCTTACACTCTATCCATTTCTCAAAGCCTTACAGATCCACAATAAAAGTCAGGATGTCGCCGCATTGTTGTGAAAACGCACTGAAATTATTGAAAGTCAGTGCATTCATGTAGATAATCTAGAATGCATGCGAGAGAGTCATGTTTAAAGGAAAACTGTTGCAATCCTATTTGTTTGAGAATATTCTTGTTGGCATGGCTACGGCATTTATGAAGGCAACCTTTGCTACGACGGGATTTCGTTGCCTTCTGAATAACATCAAGACAAATGATCACAGTGTCTGGTCAAGCAAATGAGGAGATCAATCAACTGTTTTGACTCGGAATAAATTAATGTAGGCAAAATGGAGCATTCATCAGCTTCAGAGCAGAAAGCCGTCTTTGCTCTGAGGGAAACATCCTGCTCCTCTCTGACATTTGACACCTCAAACAATCACTAAGAAAGATGTGTAGTAGGTACTTAAGGTAAGACGATAGGCTTTTTTTTATGACATTTACTCGGCAGAAAAAATGCTGAGCTCCACCCCCGCCTCCGGTGCCCAAAACCGCTGCGAAAACTTGCAAGGTTCATCAAAAGGCAGCCCTGTTTTATCACAAGGATTGCCGCGTGCCTCGTTTCAGATTTACACCAGCGGCGACTAAAGGAAATGAGACATCAATCACTTAAGCTTCTTTTTACTGCGCAAGAGCACTGATCCGTCACAAAGTGTTATAGTCGGATACAGGCTCGACTCCGCCGCACGAGTCTTTTAAGAACACACACGCAGTCAGAGACAAACACAAGTTCGCACAGGGGCGAGGAGGGAAATATCAAAAGGTCAGCATGCAGGCTGGTGTCACTGTGAAACAGGCCGGGGCTGAGCTCTCTGTCCCACACTGTTTGTCTGTGTGAAATGAAGGACAGCAACGGCAAAACCGTGAACAAGTGTCAGTGTTTATGTTTGATCATGCATATTTTATTCACCAGATGCGTCTCTCGCGACTCCTTTTTTGCTCCGCAAAAAAAATTATGATTTGCAGAGATTAAAAAGGAAAACCCTTAAGCCTCTTAGCGAGAGCGCTTTTTATTACTCCAAAATTATTAAAATACATGATTGTAAATAAATTATGTGGGAGGAGAACAGACTGCAAATTTTTTGGCTCCAACCTATTTACATTGTGTGCCAGGGGGTAAACTTAGAAAGTCCAGTTATCTGAACTCCCGCTGATCCTGTTTTGTGTTGACACAGGTTTTCTTTCACACAACATTTGTGCCGTGCAACATATACAGCAACCTATTTCCATGGGGCATCGAGGTTAGACCAATCTCATTTAACTTTTCTCTGCTTTATCCTCCATTTTACTCTGAAATTTGTGGAGAGAAAATGCTGCCAGCCACAACTACACAACAGTGCCACATGATGGCCAGGGAAGGAAAAGCATATTTGGAGACATGAAACAAAAAGAAAAAAAAACAGCGTTCCTTCTCACTTAAAAATCCTTTTTTGGTAAAAACAAACAAAAAAAAAGTCAAGAAAATCACAAGTCCTACATCCACTTTTTATTTATTTTTTCTTTCCAGATTGTGTAATTTCTAAGTGATCCAATGTTTTGTTGCATTAGTCCAGTGTGTGAAAACATCTGGAAAATGATATGACATGATAATTGGGCAACAGTAGGGTCTATGCTATGCTAAACAGCATTACTATGTCTAGATATTTGTGTTTTTTATCTATCGGCTATATCTGGACTTTTCTTGCTGATAATTTAAGTTTGTGTGTCATTCTCATATTGTGAGTGCTAAAGAAAAGTTTAGGGTCTTGAGGACTCAATTAGAGAAAAGTTTTGCTTCAGGGGAGATGATCTGCAAAGAAGAGACACCATTTAGGTAAATAAGCTTGAAAATCAAGGCAACCTTTTGAAATAGACTTTTCTAACCTTTTTTTCCCCCCCCTAAACATCATTAAAGGGACGTCAGCTCTCTTCACAAAGATGCAAATAAATAGTTACAGATTATTGACAGGAGAACTTTATTTTAAAACTTCAGGTGGAAAGCGAAGAAAAACATGTCTGGTAACTACCCGGGTAATATCAATTTGCTATATTTGTTTTAATGTCAAAATTTTAAAACTGCTAGTAAAGCATTTTACTTAGATGTTGTTTTTGATTGTTTTTCTTAAGTCTGCCTATCACAATCAAAATAACAATAAGAGAATGTTATAGGTAGCAAAATTATTTCAGCTGCTGTTTATTATTGTTCCCCTAGAAGCTGTTAAATATATTTTTTTATATGAATGTATTTTTTTTGTCTGTAAAATCCACCTCTGTACTCCCGGGGGATTTTATGTAACAGATGAATACGAAGTGCCATGTAACTGCAAAGGGGAAAATAAAATGGTTAATGGTTTTTGATATTTCTGAAATCAAATTCTAAAGAAGTATGGCGCGAGTTTTTACTCGGCTGCCTTCTTCCTCGATTCTTCTATGTAAAATTAGATTACATGATTAGTGAACATCACGCAACTATGTGTAATTAAAAACAAATTTTCTGTGAAGGCCTCAGGGGGTTGGTGGATCAATAAAACTTTGAAAAGTGCTCAGTTTCCTGAACACTGATGCACCAAAACAAAATAAAATTCACGTATTACAAGTACACAATTATTTACTTTTGGTATAAATATCGATAAAAATAGAGTTGCTCTTTAAAGAATGAACCACTAGCATGAAGACCAAGCAGTACATCACACCGACCGTGGACAAAGTTGTGGAGTTAGCGTACGAAAAGAAACCTCAAGATTCGAGCATTTCTTTAACCTCTACCTGGAACACAGCGGAAGCAATGCACACCTGCAAATCTGGTCAGACACAGCTTTCCACCTGAACATAGAGGTTGGCAACAAGAGAGTTTAAGGCAACAGAGACGTTAGCTCTGGTAATCCTGGAGGAGAGGTGAGAGACATGTCAACAAGACAAATATTTTGTGCCCGACACAAATCTGACCGTGTTTCCTCAGCGATTGCTGAAAAAAAAAAAAGTAATAAGTTTCATGTTTCCAAAAATCACATCTCTGTCTAATCTGCTCTGGTCCGATTAGGTCAAAATAAAACTTTCTGAACAAAATGCTGTCTCTTAATAACTTTGGTCAAAGATTAGTGTTTTAAATAAAAGAAAAATGCTCTTTTTATGCAAAATATGCAAAGCATTTCCACAAAGAATGACAATAATAGTGTCAGAAATATTTTTTTGAAAGTTGCTTTTTGTCTTTTTGGTTGCAAAGTGTGCGTGTTTTTGATGTCATTTTCTATTAGAAATTTAACAATACAGTGAACACACTTCAGCAAAAGTTTGGTTTAACCACCAAACGTTTACACAAAAGGAATGAACATGTGTTCATTCCTTTTGTGTAAAGGTTTGGTGGTTTTCTTTCATTTAAAACTTAAAAACAAAAATAAAATGGAATTTCTGTCATTTAAAAATAATACATAAAATATACCTATTTTTGCTTAATGCAGCTCATTTGTTTCATATAACTTTTGTGGCTCCAAGTCAATTTTGTTTGGTTGGATCAAAGGCAAAAATTGACCCTCATGGCTGTGAAGGTTGCTGACCCCACATCTAAATGAAGGAAAGTTATTAGCCTGGGGTCAAGGCTCACCTGCCAGGAGAAAAAACATGCTAAACAACAAAATGTATTTTCCAGTTTACATTTTACATTACTTTCTGTTGGTCTATTACATAGAATCCCAATAAAATACTTAATATGAACAGCATAAACTGTTCATATAATACAAAATAGTTTGAGGGTTTAGCCTGATAAACCGTGGAAATATTGAAGATGCTTGTGCACTTCTGCAAGATGCTGTGGGAGGGGAAAAAAAGATATTTGCTGCATCAACTAGGGGAAAATGTACAGAAATACAAAATTTACCTCGGGCTTTATTCTTGCAATATCAAATTACCAGTCAGGACAAGAATATCCACGTTGATCTTTATGTGTTTGGTGGGCCTGTACCTGCACGAGCATGTGTTTATGACCATGTTTATGCATCAGACTGTGCCCAGCTAGAAAAAAATATATATATACTCTATAAAGTGTCTCTATAAACATGGCACAATAAATCCCTGGCAGAAATATTAAGTGGAACCAATATTTTGCTAGAGTCACCGGAGATTTCTAGTAAAACTCACAAGTCATGATGACCTAAGCATTAAAACATGTATTTTACAAGAAGGAAATATTCCCACTCCCCTGCCATAAAGGCATCACTGCCCTGCAGCTAATGGTGTCCAACAGTGCAGACGTTTCACAGAAAGGCCAGCCACCCATACATTTAAAGGATAAAATACACAGAGAGCCTTGCAAAAGTATCCATACATTTTGAACTTTATCATGTTATAAAAACAAATTTCGTTGTGTTTTATGTGATGACCAATAAAAGCTATCGCAATAAAAAGAAAAGTGTCGAAATTGCTAAACAAATAAAAATCTGAAGTGTAAAAATTGCATTTGTTTTCAACTCCCATGAACTAATACTTTGTAACACCAGCTCTTGCTGCAAACCCTAAGGGGATTTTTAGTTCCAAAGTCTAATCTTTTTGGCTTCTGTTCTATTTATTGTCCTCCAATATATATATATATATATATATCTTTTAATTTAGATCTTTTTTTAGGCTCTGTATTTAGATCCACCCATTCTCCCATAACTGTGACCAGTTTCCTTTTCCCTGCTTAGGTAAGTTATCTTCGCAGCATGATGCTGTCAGCTCCATGTTTCACTGTGTTGACGGTGTGTACTGGGTAATTTGCAGCGTCCATTGTTCTCCACATGAGGTGTGTTGCATGTGATACGAAATATTTAACTGACCAGAGCGCCTTCAGTCACAGCCCTACACGGCTTCTGACCAACTTTAGCAGGAACGCTCGTCATTTGTTTCAAATTATCGCTTTGTTGGCGTCGCTTTTCAACAAAGACCAGATTTATGGAGAGTACAACCCAAACGCCACCCTGTCAACTTACTTTCCCAACCAAGATGTTGATGACCAGCTCCATCGAGAATTACAATTAATATTTTCCTTGCACGCATTAGCAACTTGGGCAGACCATGTAATACGTTTGCAGATTCATACTCTTTCTGTTTCTGGGTGATGAATTGAACACAGTTTGGTGAGATGTTCAAAGCTCGGCATAGTGTTTTCTAATCTAACCCTGCTTTAAGCTTCTCCCCAACTTGGTCTCTGATCTGTCGGCTGTGTTGTTTTTACCTTTTATGTACTCGATGTAAGCTGCAATTAAATTAAACACTTGTAGTTTCCCTTAACCCGTTGGGTTGCTTGCAATTGGTGACTTTTGATTTTATTCAGGTATTCAGAAACATTTTGACAACTATGTATATTTTTGTTCCACTTTTAAACTGGGCATTGCTTTGAGTGGGTTTATTTTTATTATTCACTTGTGTGTTTGCTTATTTCATACATTTTACGGTTTAAAATGAACATGTCACATGCTGATGTAAACAAAACTTTGAATTTGAAACGAGTAGTTGGAGGGAAAAAATTTGCTATACCATAAGCAAGCATCAATCAACCATAAACCATGAAGATACATCTTTAAACACAAAACAGGTCATGTTTATATATAAGCAAAAAAAACAACAAACTCTTGTCCTTGAAAAGATACAACACTTCACAGCGTCCACATACTTGTTGTACCTCAATATATATATATATATAATTTTATCTTAAGAGTTAAAATTGATCTACTCTCTGGTTTCTTTAGACAGATTGTTCCTCAGATTTGTTCACATTATATCAAATAAAATACATCGAAGTTTGCAATAGTAGGTCAAATGTGTTTGTAACACAACTAAACGTTTGTGACACAAACAACTAAACTGACTGTTTGTGGCACAAACAAACCTCTACATCAGTTGTCTTAAACTCCAGTCCTCAAGGGCCGGGGGTCCTGCAACCTTTAGAAGTTTCATGTTTTCAATTGGCTCGTTAGTAGGGCTCTGTAGAGCTCAACTGTATTCTACTGAGACAGTTTAGCCATTTCATTCAGGCGTGTAGGACAAGGGACGCATCTAAAAGTTGCGGGACACTCGGTTCACGAGGATTGGAGTTTGACACAGCTCCTCTACTTGTTGCAACGTTTGAAATGTTGAGCTTCCCATGTATGAAGGGAGAAGGGAATGTGAAAAGGGACTATCGAAGAAAACATGCAGAAGGACAAATGTCTCGACACGAGCGGCTTGTGAGAAGCATATTGTCCAAAACGAAGCACGGACCATGTAGAAATGCGAACGACGATACGTTTCCCTAACTCCACCGAGAGCCATAATGCATTTTAAAACCTGAGGCGAAAACGTTGATGAAGCCCTAAGATGACACTGCGTTGTGACACACGTGTGAAAGACTTATGCAAAATGCGAACTTTTTTTTTAAAAAGTAAAACGTGATCATTTATTGATCAAAGAAAAGACGCAAAAGAGTTTATTCTCTAGCACAGAGTATTCCTCCAATTGGCCTCACAGCGTCAGCGTAATGCCTCTGATCCGAATGGCAGAAACCACCAGAGAACACCAGAACAAACAGAACCGCATGAAAGACCCACCTAAACCTACGTCTGATGCTCATCCCTCCTCACAGTTATGCAAAGGAATACATGAGGCCCTCTGGCTGTTTACAGCAAGCTATGGTTCCAGCATCCTCTTGAAAGTGAAAACTTCACAATTTTGAATTCGGTTTTGAGCTTGCACAAGATTGTATTTTTGTTGTTGACTAAAGGGCCTAATGAAGAAGGTAAGGGAGAGAAAAAGTCATGCCGCTCCTCCCTCCCTACCTACTTCTGTCAGTTAGATGAGGTCATCAAACACCAACCTGCTTTGTTTATTAATGATGTAACATCCAGGGTTCTTTGGACACTCGGTCCCTGGGGGGGCTGCTTGGCAGGCGGCAGAAGAAGACTTCAAGTTGATTTAAGAGAGATAACACCCTCAACACAAAACAGTGACAAAAGCTGGATGGGCAGAGCGGGAGGAGATAAGCGAGGAAGTGTCGACAGTGGCGGAGAGGAGAGGAGGCAAGAGGAGGCGCTGGATGATACGCTGCGCCTTTAAAGCAGCAGGCCCCTCCTCCACAGAGCTGAGCCGAGGAGCCGAGTGGTGCTGGCAGGAGCCTGAGCTCCACGATAAACTCTGGCATCAGCTCCTCTTCATCCGGCAGTCAGCGAGGACACAGTGAGGGTGCAGGGGCAAGAGAGACAGGGACGGAGAAAGAGTGACAGAGACGGAGGGAGCTGGAGAGAGAGAGAGAGAAGAGAGACAGACACACAGTAGCAGGCCAAAAACACTGAGAGGGTTGCTTTATTTTTTTTTTCCCCCCTCAACGTGCAGCCTCCAGATGGGATGACGGGTGGCAGCGCTTTTACGGCAGCGCGGTTGTCTGAGTGACGGCAGCGGCCGCATCACAATCCAAAGTAGGAGTTCTCCTCGCCTCCCCGGCTCTTAGTCATCTTTTGCCTCTTCTCTCTCTCTCTCTCTCTCTCTCTCTCTCCTTTTTTCCAGAGTGCTATCAGGGCCATTCATCGTTCCCATCTCATGCCCCCTGCCTCCTCCTCCTCTTCTTCATCCTCCTCCTCCACAGCTCCATCCTCCAGTTGTACTCCTCCTCTGATGAGCCACAACCTCAGAGTGAAATAACCCTGCTGATAGAAGCTTCTCTCTCTGTCAAGACAGTAAGTAGTGGGAGGAGGGGGGTAGGGGGGTGGGGTAGGAACTCTGCATGTGTGTGTGTGTGTGTGTGTGAGAGAGAGAGAGAGAGACAGCGCAAGAGTGTGTGAGAGTGTGTGTGTGTGTGAGTACCAGAGAGAATGTGTGGGTTTTGTGTGAGAGACAGTGAGAGGAAGAGAGAACAGCAAGACGGTGAGAAGTGTGACTGTGTGCGACAGAAGGACCTCAGAAGAACCGACTGCTTTGTGCGCAGTTTAAGTAACCGTGCTGTGCCTGGACAGTGGGCTCTAGGCATAGCAACAGCATAGTGATGTACAGGGAAGGTGAGTAGGGGTGTGTCCTGGGTGTGTGTGGGGGTGATGCGAGAGATGTATTTTGAAAGCTGCAAGACATCCTTCCTGCCGCTGTGTCCGTCCTCAGGTCTCTCACCGTTTTACGTGCCATTGTGACATGAGGGAAGGCAGGTGAGACGGGTCAGAGTGAGTGACGGATTTGCTCTCTGTCTGTCTGTCCGTCCGTCCAGGTGCCATGTGCAGTTGGCCAGCGCACCCCATGGTCGTGGCAGCGCCCTGCGTTTGGCGAGAGTCTCTCCCCCCCGTTCGTTCGCTGGGGCTCCGTCGGGAAGCTTTCATGGGATTTATTCTGTGCTGCCGGATGGCACAGAGATCCCTTCCCCTCTGAAGAGACTCTGTGGAGAAAACTAAGTACATGGATAAGAAGTCAAATAATTATCCAATCACAGCACAAGCAGGCAGACTGGGTTCCCTTAGCAACAACTGAAGGAGACAAGAATCCTTTTTTTTTTTCTCTCTCTTTCTGCTCCCTTGGTTTTTGGGCACACCCCTGTGGACCGCCGTGGGTCAGTGTTTTGGAAGAGGAGTTGGAGAGCGATGTTGCATAAGACGATGTGCCACCCGGATTCCAGGGGATGGTACTCATTTGCTTTCCGGCCCCCCCATTCACATGTCTCACTGGGACCATGATCGTTTGTAATCCCTCCACAAATTGTCATCACAAGTCACGTTCTGCCGGCTTAGAAATCAATTCATTCTGATCCCACATCACCTGGAATGAGCTCCGCATTTAGGAAGGGGGGGAGATTGGATGCTGCTTTGAAAAAAATAAACAGTCCTTCACCTCAGATCTTTCATGGACAAAAAAAAGAGGTTAGACCACCATCTGTGAAGATATTGGATGTGAGACAAAGTTCATTTTGATTTCTAAGGAGAATCTTTTTTTTTTTTTTTCCTGGGGGTAAGAGGAATATTCCCCCATTTTCCAAAAAGAATCCATCATTTATTTTATAGACAGCAGCCCTCACTGGGGGACTATATTTAGAAGCCAAATCTTGTCCCCTCTGGATAGCTGGGAGAATAGAAACAAAAGATCATTGTGAAAACTGAGCCACTGCTGGGATTTTCTTTTCTTTTTTTTTCTTACTGAGGCTACCGTGTATGAAACTCACCGTTGAAAAGGATTGACGTGAACCTCTCCGCTGTTTTTACTTTTCTATGTTGGTCTGCGGTGATGTCACCAGATGAACAGGATTGTGCAGGGAAGGAAAAGTCGTCTCCCCTTATAGACGGGTGTTTTCAAAAATAGCACCTACCTGGGAACAATTTCAAATATACACACTTGACAGATGAGTTGAGTTGGCTCAACGTGGTTATGTAAGAGTTCCTCACCAGCTTCAGCCCATGTGTTTTTCCCCCCTCTCTCTCCTTTTTCAATGGATTTACTCCTTTCAACTTTTCCCATGCTGACTTTCTCTTCATCTGGGGAAGTGTCTGCCAGAAGGCATGGATTTCAGAGCGTGACCCTGTGCCAAGTGTGCAGGCGAGGCAAGGCGTTTCGGCTGCCCAGGTGCTTTTAAGATGTTGAGGTCTCCCTGCGTGGCCGGGGCCCCTGTTCGGATCAGTAGCACTGAGGCTCCTCGTAGCCAAAGACATGGACCCCGACTCGGCTCCCCCATGCCCTCAGCCTGTTGGCCACTGGCCCCACGTTGCTTTGTAAAGGATGTCCCTCAGCAGAGCTCCGGCCCGGGACACCTCTGAGACCCCCAGCCCGAGAGAACGCATCCGCAGCCACATGAAGATGGTGATCGACCAGCTGGAAGGCATTCTCAAGGAGCTCAAGGATGTGGCCAAGGAACTCCGGGAGGTGAGGCTCGAGAAATCAGCTTACAAGTGTCAAAGCGTTTTGGAAAGGATTTAGAGGGGAACAGGGAAAGAAAAGACACCGGTACGGGAAGAGGGGAAAAAATGTTATATATATATCGGGTTCTAGGTGGGTTGGGTCTAATTAGGTATAAAATTCCTTTGCAGCGTAGAGATTTTTATTAAGATGCGAAAAGGGATGAGATATCACTTTTTTTTGGTTTACCACAAAGCTGACATGCTTTCACAGTCAGCAAACAGTTGCTTATCTGCTACTTACAAACGTCTTGTGTGTTCAGTGGCGTCTTGTACAAAGGTGCAGCTGGAAAGCAATAAAGCCAAGGCTGAAAAGGAATAAAGACGCAGGCTTAGAGAAGCTACAGGACTTGGCGCCGCAATAGTTATATAACCATTTTGTTAAGGATCATCTGGATCCTTACTGTATTTTTGCCATGGTAACGCTGGCGTGTGTGCGTGTTTATGTGTGTGATTTAGCATTTCTCACCTTGTACAGCCCATTTTTTCAAGAAATACTACATTGTCAAGACCCACTGCTCATTTTGGTGGCCAAGGCCTAGCTTCCAAAAGATGAATTGCTGTTTTTGGGTTAAGGGTTTGGCTTAAATCTACGGTGTGAACTGAGTATGGGCTAGGATTAGGGGTAGCCATGTTCTGGTAAAGATTATGCTTAGGTTAATGGTAAGGCTATAGAAGTGAATAAACAGTGAATTGAAGTTACTGCAAAGTCCTAGTAAAGATGGAAAAGCAGGATGTATATGTGGTGTGTTTAGGTTAGGATTAGGTTTAGGCATTACCCTAATCCTAGGGTTTAGGGTAAGGCAATAGAAGGGAATAAACAACGAGTGGAAGTTATTGCAAAGTCTTTGTGAAGATGGAAAGACAGAATGTGTGTGTGATGTGTTCACAAGCAAAATGTCTGGGAAGAGATGATCAAAGACATGCTTTTATGGGAATCTTACATGTCTTACATGTGGAACTACTGCAGTTGGACTGAGGACGTGTGTCAGAGCGCTGATAGTCAGAGCCTGTTCATACATGGGGGACTACAAAATCTCATCAGGATCTCCCCCCTTGCAGGGTTCTCAAAGCAGTGAGCCCTTCTTCCCCAGAAATAGATGAAAAGAGATAGACAAAGACAAATGAAGCACTAGCAAACAGTTACACCTAACCCACATCTTCCTTGCACATCACACGATTAGACAGAGGAGGAAATTCTGTTGGTGTGCATGTTGTGTGTGTGTGTGTTGAAGAAGTCAAATGGAGGATGTTGGAGCACATAATGACCTGAAGGAAAGGACGCAGGGGGTCTGAAAGCTGTCATAACTCCCTCCATCACTACATGAGAACCAGCCCTACCCACGCCTTCTCCACCCACTGTCCCACTCACCGCGCTCTGCTTGAGCAGTCAGGAGGTGCAAGGGCACCGCTCGCAGTGTGCACCTTCTCTCTGGCGAGCAAGAGAAGCCGGCCCACGTGCGAGAGTGATTGATGATTATGGGACAACTGCAAGTGGAATAATGCTGGCTGGAGCTATTTATAAACAAAAACACAGCCTGTGCCTCTGCCAGCACCAACGCATATCACCATTCTTATTCCAGACCCCGTCAGAGAGGGCTGCACAAAGTGGCTCAAATGTCATTTTTTATTGGAAGAGCACAATCCCACATATTGAAACGGCGACAAAATCACTTTAGCTACAGCGGCAGCCATAATACCCATATCAATATCGTGCAATTAACTGACCTAGGAGACCGCCACCGGTTTCAAAGGAAGAAGAAGAAACGGGATCAGTGTTGCGCCGTCAGATACGCCGGACGCCTACTGTTCCATAAAACATCTCATTCTTGGCCACATGAAAGGAAGGCAATAACAGATAACAACTGTGACATAAATAAATGATGAGCCACTACGTGAAAGAGATAACTTAGCGAAGGAGCAGTAATGTCTGATTATCACCCACAAGGTCCTTGGGGACTCTAGGGTGCTAAAAGGGGTTAAAGCAAACACTCCAAAGCACAAGCTGTGCAGAAGCAAACAAAGGTGTCACTAAATTTGCTTCACACTGCAGCGTTTATAGACGCACATGGCTTTTGTGCCAAAAAATTAATCTAAAAGAAGTTTTTCCAAGTAACAACATGACACTTTTTTTGTCTTTATTTTTAATTGTGACACTGCAATACAATCTGGCTTCATTCAATGTTCTGGTCTCATTTATTTCCCCAAAGGGATAAAGCAGATTGAAGTTTCTCTTTAGTCTATCCCTTTAAAAGTCAAGTGGATTAAAGAGTCTTAATAAAGTCTTACCATTCTGGTCAACATGGATCCTACTCATCAGCTGTTAAAGATGTGTCTTTGTCAGGTTTTAAACCATTGGAAATAACACCTTCAGGAAATGTGTGTTTTTGGAGAAAGTATTCACACCCTTTAAGCTGTATTTTCAGATTACAATCACATATTTTAATGTGTTTATCTAGATTTCATATGATACACAGACCGTAGTGAATCGACATGGAACTTTATTAAAGTCTAAACACTTAAAATCAAAATCTGAAAGCAAAGTCAGTCCTGTATGCCTAGATGTGACGTGTCACTAACAGTTTTGCATAACTACAGGCCGGAAGCTGCGTCTCTATTTGGAACACAGCCCATCAGTCAGACTAGCCAGAAAGTGTCCTGTTTTGTTGTTTTGCAAGTCTCTGTCCTGAGTCCTTTGGACTCACTTGGTTTTCCTCCAGGATTGCCCATGCATTTTACCATCAACTATGATAAACTTGCCCTTTTTTTGCTGAAGAAAATTATGATGCTGCCACCATCATGTTGCGCTGTGTGGCAATGGTGTGTCCAGGTCTTGTCTGTCTGCATATGTTTTACAAAACTGGACATGAGGCGTTTTATGGCTTTCCTACAGCATTGGTTTTCTCCTGGGCAGTCTTCTTCACAGACCAAACTTGCAATCAGAGTGTCCACAAAAAATTGTTGTCCTGTTCACAGATTTTTCCTGCTAGCTCCTCCACAGTTGTTTCTGTTTTGAATATTTTTCCTTGAACAATTCATGTCCACAGCGTGGGGTAATGCTGTAAAACTTGGCCGTGCGTTTGACCTCTCTGCAACTTTATCCTCGATCCTGCCATCCATGTTTCTTGGGCCACATGATGCTGTTTGTTTCGCCAGCGGTCCCTTCTAGTCTTTTTAGGCCTTCACAGTAAGACTGGATCCAGATGAGATACGATTACACACGGAGGTTTGTTGTACTAACTTCTCAGGTTACGTCTGAAGGCAAATGATCACAGCAGATTTTGCTAAGGAATACCACAGAAAAAGAGGCTAAAAACATGTACATTGTTTGTGGGGGTTTGTGTGTGTGTGTGTGTGTGTGTTCGTCAATCACAGTAAAATCAAACCATATAAATAAAGAATTGTGGTTATAGCTTAAAAATAAGTAAAATCATTTTTAAAAAGTTCAAGAGATATATTAATTTTGCAAGGCAAATTAAATAATTTATGTGAACTTGAGGTGTATTTAAAGTGATTGATAATACTTTTTTAAAATAAATGATTGATAATTGAAAATTATTATTATTAATAATAATAATAATAATAATAATAGCCAAAGTCAAACATTCAGTACTGTGAAAATATTCTGGTAAGGAGCAAAATTTACTGTTTAACTTTGATAGGATAAATAGTGATAATGATGATATTGGGTAGGTTTGCACATAAAAGAAAGAGCTACGTTATGTTATATTTTCTTGACTACCACTTGTTAGCAAAATACATAAGCCTAAATTGTTATTTTTATTTAGAACAAAAATCCCCACGAGTAAAAACAAGGAGCTGAAGTGAGGTCAAACTGTTCTTTGCTGTTTCAGCTACAAGCTCTGCATGAAAGCCACTAAGTTTCAAAAAGAGGTCACAACTTAGGGGTCTTACTTTCTTGTCTGCCAGCCTTCATCATCCTCATTGCTCCCTCTTCCCTGGAGCATGTTCTCAACTCGCACCTTAAATTCGTTACAAAAGCAAGCGTCATCATTTTTAACGGGGAGTTTGAGTCTCTATGACAACACCCGGTGAGGTCTGAGCGAACCCTGTGGTGAACTTACTGTTTAACTTTAATCACCGTCACAGTATGTAAATGGAAGGCAGTGGGCTGTGATGTTCATGTGAGGCATTTACAGATGATACTTTTCTTCAGCAAAGCATTTTAACAGCATTGCTGAAAATACTGAGCAGTTGGATGGACCTTGAGAAGGGAACACAAGGTTTTGGGGTTTTATTTTTATTTGGAAGCGAATAGAAATGCAGTCCTGGGACCTTTTCTTTTTTTTAAATAAACTCTACAAAACATGCAGTTACTCTACAAAACATGCAGTTATTTTTCCCCATGCCCAGTCTCTGAAGCTGACATTTAAACCCAACTTTATTTATTTGTATATTTATTTATTTGAATTAGAAAGTTTTTTAAATGCCTAGCATCTATGTATTGAAAAGATAAATTTAGGATCATCCAAAGCAACACAATTTTTTTGTTTTATTCATTTCTTTTTATTTTTTTCCACAATTGGTTAGGTCTGAGGTAAAACCAAGACTTAAAAGCTACAATTTGCAGCATTTGGTAACAGATCTTCTAAAATCCTTTCCAAAGTTAAATAAAAAATAAAAAAATCTTAGTCTGAGTGTGTGTATGACAACTGGACAACCAGTAAATATTATTTCTACAATGATGTAGAGACCCATTTTACACATTCCCACTGGCAAAAACCACATATGGTGAAGTTGCTTTTCTTAAACCCTGGATTTAAGTGGGGAAATTAAAGGAAAGAGTAAAAAGCAGGTGTCTCATAAGAGATGTCAATCTTATTTATTTATTGTTTTAGTTGAGTTGCTGTCATTATGTTCATTGGTCAAACAAAGCATACTCAAGCTATCTCTGTAAACTTCAAATGTGGAGGCGAGGGTCTTAAGTTTGACATCCAGCATCAAACTTTGAAGCTTTTATTTTGAAATATAAAATAATGAAGATTTGTAGTTCTTGTGCTTAATAAGACTGTACCGTGGTACATAGATAAAGACACTGCTCTATATCAGAGTAGTGGGTACTGTACTCTGTAGAGAGCGATTTGCGAACAAATCTGTCTGCAGAATTACTCATAATGCTGTTCAACGTCACAGAGATATTTTACCATTTCGAATGAGTCTGGACTGGACAGATTCTTTAAGATTCTTTTCAGTAGTCACACATTGGATTTTGTCTCATTTCCTGAACGCGAAATTGAGTATCGTCGTTTCAAAATCGGGGCGTATTGCTCCACTGAGTGAAACTAAACACCAGCTGCACTTGTCTTTGTAAGAATCTCTGGCCTACAGCAGCTTTAAGCTTGTTCAGGATCTTTTTTTTCCAAATGTTGATGTAATTGTTATTGTCACCTGCTGGTGCAGTAAAAGCATTTGGATGTTATTGGGCCTGGAATCTGACACAATATGTAGATGCACAGCATCCAGAAAAAAATGTACCTGGAGCCATACTCCTCTGATTTTAAAACATTTTTAATCACATTGTAAATGTGATGCCCCCCCCCCACCAAACCCAGAACACAGTGTATGTCTAAAAAGCCTCGACTGTGGATAAAAACCCAAAGGAGACATCAAGCTTATCACTGTTTTGTACCTTGCTGGATGGCATCAAACAACAACACTCCTTTACTTGTGAAAGAAAAATGTTACAGCGCACGGCTAGTTTCCTCCCTTCAAGAGCCCATTACTGTCAATTGAAGCCTGTCTTCCTTTTGAATCCCATTACAGTTCTCATGACAGGTAAAATGAGACAGACCTAAAGGAAGGACACAGGAAGGTAATACACTGATAAACTACACCATTTGTAATAACGCACTGGCATGAATGGCGTCCGCAGAGGAAATAATTCATCGAGTTATTGTGTCAACCTTGGGCATTAGAGAAGCGTGGGGAGGAGGGGGGATGGACTGGAAGGAAATATCAAACTGCAAAAAAAAAACCCTGCAGAAACAGAATTTCAGCACAAAAGGGTAACCGTGGAGACACAGATGTCGGAGTTAACCCATGGTGTTAACTACAGACATTCAGCATGGTAAATTAAACAGATTAATGAAGCGCTAACAGATTGAGACAACATAAAAGCAGTAATGACGTAGGCTAAAAGGGGAGGGGGAACAAAACGGGGCGGGAGGAAGCTACACATGTCTATATGGAACCAAACAGGAATGATGGAGTGTTATTATGCGGATGTAGTTATTATGCAGAATGATAGCAGGAGCTGCAGATCCTTCATGTTGGTGCTCATCCCAAGACAAATGAACACAGGAAGGCAATCAGGATTCGTAGAATTAAAGCTCCAAGAGGGAAGGATGAATAAAAGCTCGACAAAGAGCAATTATGATTAGCCTTTTGGTATTTGTGTGCATATGCTTATGTAATGCAGGAGGCTGGCCTACTAAAGCTCTGAGAGGGAGGATATAGCCGACAGCAAGAGACGACTGTCAGGTAAAATCTGCGCACTTCAAATGTCAGCCCTTTTTTTCTTCTTCTTCTTCCAAGAAGGAAGCACTAAAAGCAACAAGAGTAAAACAGGAATCAACCACCAAGTAGTTTCGAGTTTAAAAATGTGCAAAGGAAACACAGACACAATGTTTTCCTGTTGCAGAAACAAGGGATGAATTCAACCGTTTTTTTTCCCCTTAAAGCAATCTGAGCCGTGTAATTTCGCTACACTGTCTGTCAAAACTAAGCGTTTCTACTAAAAAAATGGAGCGTGTCCAATTAAAACTGCCATAGGAGAAATGTGGTGACCTCTCACATCCAAATTATTCAGCTGTTAAACAGTTGTGTGAACACAGAGATAGAAATCAGCAACCGGTGGCATCTCCTAATAAATTCTAAAACCAGTAATAATAATAATAATAGTAACAATAAAAAACAGACTTCCACATTTGGGAGGGGTCCCTTTCTAGTAAAACCGAACTGAATCTGTTCCAAACTCAGAGGAAGCCGATGGGAGACTGAAACCAAAATCAAAGAGCTATTTTTCCTCTGAAGGGCCATGTCCTCTCCTCGCACTGTTGTCCCTGCTGATGCTGCTGCTGAGCAGGCCAGTGAGAAGAAAACTGCTTAGTAGATGCAGTTTAATATTAAACCACAAGTGTGGCTACAAGCTGCTCTTTCACTGACGGAGGAACAACCATAAAGGATTCCAGCGAGACACACCGAGTCCATTTGGTTGCTTTAGGTTATTTTTGCAGGGATGACAGTCTGGAAAATTTACGGGCATGTGGATGAGACTGGATTATTATAGTCAGACCATATCCCAAGTAATATAGCATCACCATCTGGCTAGACGGGTTTGCGATGTTTTATGATAAATGAGTGTTATTTAGTGAGTTTTAAAGCTTTCTGTTAGATTTTGAAAGTAGGAGGTATCATGCAAAATCGACTCTTTTGAGCTTTATACCATGTTATAATGTCATTCACATACATGGAGTGTTGCTGTGCCTCATCCAGGCATGTTTGAGAAATCCTTGAATCTCTCGTGGCAACCGTGTAGACGTGCCTCAACACCTCCTCATACAAAGCACCGCCTATTTACTCAACAATCCGGCTAGAGGCTTCAGTCGCCCAGCCGAGCTCTCGCCCCACAGAGCACTCCGCCCCCTATGCCTTCCCCTCACAGCTCCCCCAGACTAGCGGCAGCAGCAATTAGCAAACACCTAGTGGAACTGTGCACCTGCTGAGCTTATCGTACGAACTACAAAGCTCCTAAGAACAGCTGTAAGCGGCATCAATGGACAGCATGGAGAGGCATTGTTGTGATAATGTGCTAAAGGAAAGGACTCTTTGCTACTGTGAAAGAGAAAGATATTCTTAAAGAGACACAGACCAAATTCAAGGTGTTAGGTACAGTTACGATGCAAAATCAAAATTCTTTGAAGTTGTTTGTGATTTATATAGGGCAATATAGTTTTGATTTTGGTATAAAATGGCACTATACTCCTGAAAAATACATAACACTCTCTTTTAACACGGCTTTCTTAGATTAACGACACAAATACTACAATCCCATTACAAACCATAGCTATCTATGCAACAGATAAAGGCCCAAAAGAAAAGCATTACATGATTATTTTTGATTGTGTAACATAATGTTACACAATGAACACATCACCCCTGCAGGGTTTTTTTTGTTTGTTTTTTTTACAAATCAGCTGCATAATATAGCTCAAAATTGTTTTTGAAGTATTACTTTACGCAATATGAATATCACAAAAAATATCAGCTTATTGTACAAGTACCCAACATACAGACTCTATGCTAGTAATATGTTTGTGATTTTATGCAAGTGCATCAAAATGGAATTAGGGTGTTCTGAAATTGATGAAATTATTTCTACAGCCTTTATTATGTCTTTCCTTTTGGCTAAGAACCTGATCCAAATGTTGAAATGTATCAAAAGCCACGTCGTATCTCTGTGACCTTCATGAACCACAAAATATTCATTATGTCCATTTGGTTCTTCTTTTATTTCCATTTTGCTTCTAAATGCCTCTGTGGCATGTTTCATATTTATCAGAAATCAGCCTTGCTTCAAAGGTCTTGCACCCAGGGTTTACCCTACTCCTCCACAGCAGACTGCAAACTTTCCAGCTGAAGATGCCCAGTTAGCCTGGGGTCTTCAGTCCCAAGGCTAATTCCATCTCAGATCATCACAGGCTCTCCCTAATATCTCCTTGTTGTTGCCTCTCATATTTATTTATTTATTGTTTGCTTGACCTTCTGCATAATCTGAATTTTCATTTTTATATTAAAGTAGCTGCCTTGCATATTTATTTATTTTAATTTAGCTTGCACAGATTATGTCTTCTTTTTAGTCATTGTCAGCTCCAATGCTGTTTGTGATATTTTTTAAAAAATATTTCTGATTTACAACAATTCTCTAAATAAAGGCTTCTAACGTTTTCAGTTTTTCTTTTAGAAAATTAGCAGCCTACTTCCACATATAAGCACACATTGACAGCAAGATGTAGCATCACCAAGGTGAATTGATTGCTAACGCTGCAGTCGCTCTAATAAACGCCGGGCGCCATTGTGCAGAAAATTCTAACAGCTGGAATGACGGGAGAAGAAGAGATCAGAGGAAGCAAAGAGTTAAACATTTCTTTGCACAGCCAATTTGAAACAATTGATTTTTACAGCAATATTGTTTCAATATTTGGTTAGGGCAATGGGAGTCTCTACCAAAATTTTAAAACATCACATTGTCATGAAGTGGGGTGTAGATGGTGAGGCAGAACGCTTGGAGACCCAGGTAGAGGTGAAGGGGAGACAGGACAACACGGAGACTCAGAGACACAGAAACTCGAAATAAATACACAGAAAAACACAGTTCATGACACACATAACCGTTCAGGTTTGGAATCTCCCTTTATTACAATATCAATGTTATGTGTTGGGAGTGCGATACCGAAAAAATCCCACCACATTCTAATCCACCGGCGAATCTGATTTGACGAGCCTCAATAACAAACTTGGCAAGATGACCTTGGTTCTTTTCGTTCCTCCAAACAAATTCCTACGATCAGAAATTACAACCAGTCCCCAGGCCGCATTCTAATGGATCATTTTCCACTAAACTACCATTTTGATTTGACCGCCGGTATTGTGGGTTTTTACTGCCCGGTTGACCACAGCCCAGTGATCTCCACCGAGGACAGTCCAGCCTGTTCTCTTCCACAGAACCTATTTATTTTAGATTAAGGCGGGGAGGGGGGCTCACGAACACACCAAGCAGCTCAGCGGGGTGACTGTTACTCACTGGGAAAGGCTGAGAGCTTAACCACACAAGAAGAGACTGCCCTTCAACCCGACACACCTTGACCAAAGGGTTTATTCTCATTAAAAGCCATTTGGAGGAAATGAAGTACCCGCCCGCCGTGTCTGTCAATTTGTTCTTCCTTGTCAGACCTCTTTTGTGTGTGGAAATTAAATTCCTAAATTAAACTGGGTGACATGCCTCCAGCAGAGCTCTCTTTGCTTAGGAAGACAACAAGAATGAGGAACCTCGAGCCTTATCTATTCTTTCCTGAATACAAAACACCGTGCCGTCTCCCCCCACACCTGTGTTGCTGCCTTGAGCTCAGCTCCGTGGTTGCTTCTGCTGCTTCTTCTTTTTTTCTTTTCTTTTTCCCATTTCCATCCCTGGAATGAATCAGTGGCTCAATTATTCCCAGCACTGATAAAGTATTGCCTGAGGAGTTGAAGTAAAATGCCTGATTATCGTTTTTTTTTTTTTTTTTCCCTAAGAGTTGATTTCTTATTGAATCTTACTTGGCCGCAGTCGTGACCAATCGTTGCTTTTAAAATAAAAATGTGATGCCATGTTGATAGTATCACATTCTTATGTATGATATAATGGAGCACTTTTAAGTCGCCAAAGAAGTGTGGAGGGAGATGAAAAGAACAAGCAGAGACTGTTGTAGCGTTTAACCTTGAAAGTAGGTAGAGAGACTAAAATAAAAAAAAGGCGTAACATGCAAATGGTTCCCCTGAGCCCCTTTTTACCTGGCTTTGCCATGGAGATCTAGCTTCTTTAGGATGCAGGCCCGGCATATTGACAAGCCCATCATGCCTGCAAAACCTACTGGATTAGCTCTGCCTCCTTCTGCGAACCCTGCAGCACACACTGTAATGAAGGTTTTAGGTTAGACCTCTGCTGAGGTAAACACTCCAAAAATTGCGCTCTTTGTGCTCATTGATTTTTATCACCTAACACCTTCAGAGGGCTAGTTACAGATAAAACAGTGTTTTTTTTTTTACTATGCATGCTTGTACTCTGTGGTTCAGATGCTAACCTTTTTTTTTTTTTTAGACTTGTTCCAAGGGAGAGAAAGCGCTGAACAGTTTGTGGACGCAAGTCGAAAGGGAATGGGGAGGAGGATGTGTTTTCCAGAAAGTGTGCAGGAGGAAAAAAAAAAAAAGAAAAGAGGAAGAGGGAAGCACGAAGGTTAGACAGGGATAATGGTTCCTCCAGCTTCACGAAATTGTGACGGACTGGGTGGAACAGCTTAGAACAATTGTTAAAATTGCGCTTGTACGTTGGCGTGTTCGGGGATGTTTTGGGCCTATCTTTTGGGGCTGTGGATAAAATCAGTAGGTTGTAGCTAATGGTGTGAGAAGCGGCGTCTATCAAAGTCTAAGAGAAAAACAACATCATTCCGTCGTGTCAAAGCGTAGTGTACTAAGGAGCAGGCTGTTTTGTCTCAATTAAGCCTTAGTATGTTGCCTTTTTCCCCCTAAGGTGTGGACACTAATGAGAAGGTCACATGGAAAACAGGAACTTTCCTTTGCCCCATTTTTTGGCATCGCCTACAAGTTCAGATCCAGCTCCTGTCTTTGTGTTATACTGAGTGATCATCTGGAGCCTTTTTGGTCCTTCCTTTTATTTTTAGCCACAATATATGACGTCTCATAAATCATCCCTATTAAAAGGATATTGAACAGTTTTACCCAGACCTAGAAGTTAAACTGCACAATGATGTAGCTGTATCCCTACGCAAATTTCCAGATTTCTCAAGGTCTTTCAAGGATTTCTAGTGTATTCACTAAATGTTCATATTGATACATTATGCCCATGAGTTGCAATCATATAATATGGTTGCTCTCTAATGCTATTAATATTCAGAATCATGATTTTCTTGAAGATTAAAGAAAATCTAACTATCACCTTTTCAATTAAGGTTGCCTTCTATAGATAATGGCACACACAGCTAAACAAGGCTTACCATGAAAGTGGTTTTGGTCACAAGGTTTTGGGAGCCCAGTATATACGTATATATATATATATATATTCTTTTGAAAAACAGATGGATGTTTTCTATACATGATATTTAAGTTGTCTAAGAAGTTGAAACCCGTATAAGTTGCACAGTTTACCCCAGGTGTTCGCAGTAGATTAGCGACCACATCCACTCACAAACACAGGAAATTCATGGATATTTGAGACCGCCTCTAAAAACATTTACAACTGTCTACTTTAACAGTTAAAACAACAAATAACCGTTAATGTGCATTAGTAGGCATATCCAATATAGGACTTGCATATCAGTCAGCATAGATAATTATTGTTCAGTTTTTTGTTTTAAAAATCGGAAATTTTGCCAAAATGGTGGCGTGACCTTTCCTGTTTTATCCAGTTTTCACTCCACGTCTTTGTTGTTGGTTTTTTAAGCATTAATGAGGCAGGGTGGCGAACCCTGAAACTGCTGCTGCGCAAGTTACTCAACGGGCTGTTGCTAGGCAACAAAAGAGCAACTGAGTAAGTTGATGCCATCCACCTTGCTTAGCTCACCATGAAAGGTTGAGCAGCTAAAGGTTTCCTCTGCCTACCCAGAATCCTGTGCTGTTCTGGATTGGAGTTAAGTGAATATACTATACAATGAAAACTGAATATTCTGTCAGATGAATTATCTAATGACATTGATCATGTGTCTATCAAAATATGTATCGTTGGCGATTTGGCCGGTGTTTGTGGAAACCGTCAGTGCACATCAACCAGCATTACTGTGAACATTAATGTAAATATGCTAGAATTAGCACAAAACCTTAATGTCATTATTTGTCCCCCAGTCTTCGTTTTCTCCGCTCCTAAGGCCACAACCAATCAGTGCAGAGGAAGGTTTGCTTTTGAAACTCCAGCCAATAGCAGATCAAGTAGCTTGTCCTCCGAATTCGTCAGGTAACCACAAGCTGCGTTTTTCTTTTGAATATTTTAGATGTGCTCTACACAAAATTGTTTTAAAAAAGGCAGATGTTTCCATTTCCGTCCGATTTTTCTGTCGGCATGAGCTGGAAAGGAGTCACGTGCCACAGAGAAATCTGCAAATAGGCGAGTTCACAAATACTGAACAGGGAATAGGCGGAGGTCCACTGTATGTTTCATGTTGTTGGGTTTATGTGTAGATAACCAATATTAGACATTTTGAAACAATGCTTCAGTAGTCCCATATCTAATCTAACACTGGGCCCAAAGCATGCCAGATGTTTGTGATTGCTTCACCACTACATACTGTACATACAGAGTGAAAATATAATATTTTAAGTAAGTTTTTTGTGTCGATGAAGGCATTTATAGAAAGCAAGCTGGTTTTATGACAAAAAATAAAAAATGTTATAAGGGAGCAATTGAAAAGTTGCTTAAGAAAGAAAAAAAATATTATGTAGACAAGGGGAAACATCAAAGTTGATCTATACCTAAATTTCAGTTACAATTTGCATCTGTTTAAACTTTAGTGTGTCCGTTGTAAAACTGGCTGCCACTCAGGGGACAACATCCTTCTAAATCTGGTCTTGTCTGCACATATGATTATGGTAAAAAAAAAAAAAACAGGAACAAAACTGATTGGTTGTAGTGTGATAAATGTTCTTGTCCCCTGCATTCAAGGAATGGAAACAAGGAAAGGCTGACTTGAATACTTTATTTCAGTAAAATCATTTTATAAAACTCTTAATGGGATGTTGAGGAATGAGTCTTGTCCTCCTGCTTACCTTGTCTTACAGTACATTTGTTCCAATTTCTGATCATATTATCACACAAGACAAATGGCCAAGGTCTCTATAAGGAAGTTGTCAGAGGTACGCATTAGTGTTGACTCAATCCATTTATTACCAAGCACATTTCCTCAAGCACATATTCTTGTTGTCGGGGGGCGGAGGGGGATAAAATGCAGTCAGAGGACAGAATAAGGACGGCGCCACGTTAAATTCATTTCTTACATTTGGCACTATCTTCTGGCGACATCTGCACGGTCCAAGAGTCGGCTGAAAATAATGTTATGTTGGTAAATAAATATCAGCTGCTGGCAGAAAAAAAAAAAGATGATAGTGGGATGTACTAATAAAGTTTTCAAACTTTAATACATAAAATTACACTTTGAACGTGGGTTGCTTGCAAAAGGGTTAATATTTCTTGAATGTAAAAGGTTTTTTTTTTAGTCACAGCCACAAACCTCTTATTAAAAGGATATAGATGCACCAGCATATGGTAGTGTCTCATTTTAAAATGGAATTTCTATTTACAAATAAAATCTGAAAGGTGTGGTGTGCATTTGTATTAAGCTATACTGAATCAACTATTCTTTGCTGATATTACAGCAAAGGGGATATGTTTCTACCAGCTTTTCATAGCTAGAGACTGTTTTTTTTTTTTTCCTTCCGTTCTTCTTTTCAAAATAACTCATGTTTTCAGTGAGCCTCGCAGGAGAATCTCTTTGAAAAGACATCATTGAGTCATGCCACAGATCCCGAGTTGGATTGGTGTCTGGACTTTTTACCCAGCCATTCTAACACATGAATTTGCTTCGATCGAACCCAATCCATTGCAGTGGTGGCTGGAAGTTTGGGGTTGTGAGGAAACCTCTGCCTTGGTCTCTAGTCTTCTCCAGGCTTGCTCTATGTTTAGTTCTGTCCATCGACTCTGAGCATTTTTTCTATGCTTGCTGAATGACCTTGCAATTTTTTTGGGGATCCTTGCATCCCAACACATTCATCCTGCCTCCACCATGTTCTGCGATGAAGATGACGCGCTCAGGTTCATCTTCCACAACACACCATTTAAGCATATTGGTTGAAAAGTTCATTTCTGATCTCACTGCCGGCATGGCCTTTGGCAAAATGCAACAACATCTTTCCCTCTTTCTGAATTTTGTGTCTGCTGTGCTCATTTCTGTTCGTTAACAAACACACGTGACATTCACAGAATGTAGGAATTTACAGTCTGGTGGACTTGTTTTATTAATTGGGTAACGCCTGAAGGTGCTGTTGGATTTAACTTAGGAGAAGCAAAACAAAAGGAGCTGAATACAAATGTCTGCCACACTTTTCAGGCTTTATCTGAAAACAAATAGATTGTTTTAGTTAACTATACCACTTTTTTGTGTTTGTCTGTCTTATAAAATCCCAGTGACAAACATTGCAAACTTTGGCTGAGAAAATAAAATGTTCTGAGGTTCTGAATACTTTTGCAACCACTGTAGATACTTTGTTGGGGGAGGGAAAATAGTGCCTCTACACAAAAAGAGTCACACTCTCAGCTAATTTCTCTAAAATATCACACAGCCATTGGTTTCTATTTGGGACAATAAAAAGGGGTCATTAATAATACTAGCAACAAGGCTACCAGGGGTGTTTAAAGCAGAAATGTACACAAAAATAAACAGTTCTTAAAAAGCAGACTTATTCTTAATCATATTAAAGTCAAGATGGTTTAAAAAATAAAGTGACTAGTTTTATGTAAACACACATTCTTTAATCTTAAATTGTAACAAATTTCCAGAAATAACATCCAGAACTGCCTTCAGGTAAAAAATAAGATTTAAAAAATTCCTGTTAATGTTTCGGAATTGGACTTTTGTAGGTGATAAACCTAATCAAATGAATTTGTGCTCATGTAGACATACACTAGGTGAGCGCTGTTGAATGTGGTATAGGAATAACATGGGTAACATAACTTGGTACGTATAAATCACTGTGAGTTTTTCGAAATTTCAAAACGTTTTTCTGACTGTGGTTTGTGCCTTATCCAACAGAATCAACAGGATTTCATTAACAGTTTCATTTTTGTTGTTAAAAGCTTTTCTTTCTTGATGTTAAATTATCCCCCCCCCCCATATCCAGTTTGCATAATGAACTGCAGTGGATCTTCCTGCTTTAACTCATTGTGTAAATCGAAAAAAAAAAAAAGAACATACTGGCAAGACTAAAAATATTCAGGCATGGTCAGTGTCTCGGTGATGGATGTTTTTACCTCCAGTAGCTTTGACCGACTGCCGGGTGAAAGCTGAGCAGTCAGATTTCAAACGTCATAAAACCTGTGTATCCTGCAAAGACGGCTTCGCAGGCAGCTGCAACAAAACCCATGAATCACAAAATGCACGCGCTCGCATGGAAAATGAGCCAAATAAAAACAGCCACGGCACAGAGTGCGCCGTCGCCCCGTAACACTTGTTCGCTCGAGTCTTTGAGTGCTGGGAGTTGGATGCGGAGAAAGAATTGTGGCCAGTGATTTTCAGGGCTAGCTTGGGCGCTTCTGTGTCCGCCATAAAACCCTCTAGATGTTTTGGATTAGTTGCTAGCCGCTGGCTTGTACCAACGCGCGGCTAGAGTTTGTTGTTGGATGTTGAATCTAAAGCAACGGCGCCATGGATCCAACAGAAAGCGAGGTCCGTGCCAGGAAGTGTTGGTTGAACAGGTGCTGTGGCTGCAGGTGAAAAAACGCTGGCCCTGCTCTTCAGAGATCCCTCCAACGGGAAACCAGCTCAGTTATGAAGGAGGAATATGTTGCTGATATCAAACAGGCTTTGGCATGGTGATATAGTCATGCATGTTTTGTTTTTTTATCTCAGAAAAGAAAGAAACACCATCAAAGACACACACAGAGAACCCAGGAAAAATGAAGCCAAAGTGAGCGTCTTCAAAAGCATTTCTGTGTGTTTCTGGAATCCCCTCCTGCTTGTCTCTCTTTCTGTCATTGTTTTATCCCTGGCAGCTCAAACTCTGCCAATGGCACAGCATGGATGGCTGCCACCGCTGTCATTGTCAACAGCGTGACAACACAGCACCTAATGCGGGGCAGGGCGAAATGAAAGAGGCGCAGCTGAGGACAGCCTAATTATTCAGACACACAGCTAAGAGCAGAAGGGGGACAGAACATGTCAACAGACTATTTGGGTGATTAACATTTTTTTGTCGTCTGAGCAGTCACCTGTGCGGCTGGCAGTTTATGGCCAAGATGATGAAGACTTGTGACTTCTATGCAAAGCGGCGCGGCCTCGGAGGGCGAAAAATATAATTAGACTTTGTGATCGGCTTTTATATTAACTGGAGGAGGACTGCAGGCCGATGTGGGCTGCAGTCAGCTGTGTGTTAGAACGCGTTCTGATAAGAGAGAAAGTTACAGCAGATTGGGAAATTGAACAGATAAATATTCACTTTATTCTCCTAATTCATCAGTTTTTCTTTGGAGGCTGGGCTGAATCAATCATTCCCCTTGATTTCACGTTAGGTTGATGCTGATGTTTCCCCCACACTAACCCTCCCACACGCCTACACACCCCTGCACACACACGCCCGTACACACCAATTCAAACATCTTGGCATCTTCTGATGAAATTGAATAATTTATGTCTCACCTTTAGTTTATGTATAATATACTGTAGTTTTTCTAGCAATATCCACTCCTGCTATAATTCCAAAATGAACCACTCCCATTTTGGTGATTGGATGTAATGTTTCATGCTGACTTGTGGCCGCTCGCTTATCGTTTTTCTCCGGTGATCACAAGTGGGAGGCCTGTGAGAAGCGGCTATTTTGCCAAATAGCCGTATGATTAAGGGAAGAATGATCTGATCAAGGGTCTTCAACCGCTAAGAGCCTTGGAATTACCATCAGTCTCTTCAGCTTGCTTTAATATCATCAGTCTTACCAATTTGACAACAGAGAAATGGAGCCAAAACAAAAGCAAACCCTGGAAATGTCTCATAAGATCAATTGGTGTCACAAATGGACCTGAAAGGCCAGTCAGGTGGAATCAGACGTAAAGCAGTAAGACCACCTTTTAGCTATCACTGTGTGAGTCAATAAAATCTCTGTTACAAATACTTTTTAAAAAAAACTAAAAAATTGTAACAGAGTCTAAAAGAGTTAAACATATGAGCTTGGTTACAATTTTATCTTTACTTTCAAACAATAACCACGGTGTACAGAGACTGCTCTCTGTAAAACAAACAGCTATAATGTTGATTTAAAATGTTCATGGTAAAATGGCCAAAATGATATGTTTTGAGCAACCTGTAATTTAGCTCTGCAAAAGAAATTGGCAATAAGTGAAAAAAAAAAAAAGTTGGCAAATTGGAAACAGGCTAGAAAACTTTGATCGGTGTAAAGCTCATCCATACATTTGCATTTTATGGAGTAGGAGATTTAAATCGATTTAAATCTCCATGAGACTTATGTTTTCAAACTGACGTCTAATTCCAGAGAGCATTGTTGTTTTTCGCATTGGCCATTGCATTGTTTATCACATTTGTGTTTTCTAGTTTGGGCCTGTACAGCACTTTGTTTGCCTCTGGTTTGTAAAGCACTTTATATAAATGAATTCATGCATTATAAGATTTTTTGTTTTTAATCCTGGTGTTATCTACAGGAGGCACAAATCGCTCCCTTTCAGTGCTAAGGATTTGTAATGTATACTTTATCCCGCAGGGCCAGAAAAAAACAAGCATTTACAATTACTACAAACTGACTAAATGGATAATTTCATTAAAGTAAAGCTGCTAATCAGCCACAATCATCACTTGAATTAAACATTACACTGATGTCAACTTTCTGCTTCACTCTAAAGGGTGACTGAAATCACGGCAGTCAAACTAAAGGGTTTTATTGAACTGGTCTTGCCTTACATCAAGGACAACGTAATAAACAAAGTGAAAGGTCGGAGCAGTGCTACGCGTGCTCGCCTTTAATTTATATTTTTTTTAGACTCGTATTGAATTTCTTGTAAGGAATAAGCGAAAATATTACATTCACCTTGATGCAGCAAAATCCATATCTGTGAGGCAACGTACAAAACAGCAGAGGCGTCTTGACAGGTCAAACCTCTCTGGTGTCCTTGATTCAACTATGACTCAGTGATTTCATGCTCCCAGGGAAGAGCAGAAGTTACACACAGGAAAGAAGACGGTTGGCAGAAATGCTAAGAATTACTTCACACAGATTATTTTGGCGACCCACTGCTTTTACGTTACCAGGTCCCGAGCTACGACATGATACTGACCACAATTTAAATACTTTTTCATTTCATCTGCACTTGTACTCAGAAAAAGAAGAAAGAAAGAAAAAAAAAAGCAGAGAGAAAAAAGGTTAAGGTCGAAAGTAGCGATAAACACTTCGGGCCAATGTGAAGAGTTATGTCTCCACTGACCCTCACAAAGTTACATTTTCCAGGACTAAGAAAACATAAATCATGGACCTCGATCTGTGGGTTTGAGCTTTCATTATTCCGTGTGCGTTAGCGGCGAGCTAAAAAAAGTCAAAACTCTACGTGACTAATTGACCTAGTACGTATGACCCGTTCTTGTTGGGTTCCGGAGCCATCGAGAGGGATTAGAAGAAGGTAGGGAGGGAGGAATGACGAGAACGGCTGCAATAGTTCCCCCCGGTGCCCGTCAAGGTCGCAGCGGAGACGATAACTTCTAAAATCAGCTGTTCGCGTTGGCAAAGAGGGCAGCTTGACGCAGCGCCTCGCCCGCAGTCGGTACTTTCAGAGTCAGGTGAGGGTGCCCAAGCCATCCATCCATAGGCAGATTTAAGTGGGGACCTTTTAGTCAGCATTAAAAAATAAAAATAATGATAATAGAAAAGCAGGGTGTACGATGTCTCTTACAGTCTGTTTATGTGTGTGTATTGAAAAAGAAAGGAGAAATCAAGAGAAGAGGAACCAGCGAGAGACAGACAAAATGAAAAGAGAGACAGCGAGAGGAGTTTATCTCTTGGCCTGCAGACAACAGTTCTCTTTCAGAGCTGGAGCCGTGTAAACAGGGCTGGGGGCTAAGTGTGTTCATCCTCAGGGTGCATGAGCCAGAGGGGCAGCAGCTCATCCACTAATGCAACGGCTGCAGGTCAAACAGACTCAGAATATATATATATATACACGTATATACTGGATATATATATAAAAAATACCCTATCTATTAAACACCTGTCATGACAGTGTCTGTACCAGAAAAGCTTGTCTAAACATATTTAGAAAGTTCAGATGTGAACATAAAAGATTCCTCTGTCCTTTCTCGCTTGCCTTCTGTTTTTAATATATTTTTTTATTTTATCTCAGACTTCACAGATTTGAGTCCCCTGCCCTGCAGAAGCATCGTATCCATCTGTTTTGCGTCACCATTGCTTCGTAGAGTCATTTGTAACAACCAAAAATAGCTTTGGTCTACATTTAGGCAATGACATCTGCTGCGACCTAAATGAAGGCAAAAAAAAAAAAAAAAATGAAATGGGCTGCCAGCAGCTAAATTTGTAGAGAGGGACAATCTTTATAGAACTAAGTGGAAGAAAAGGTTTTATATTTGTATGGTCACATCCAATGCTTGTGTGTCATGTTGAGCCATTTTTCTAAAATTCTTGATGGTTCTGGGTTTCCTTTCTCTGCACTCTGATCTTCAGTCCTTTCTGTAGATTTGCTTAAAGCAGTCTTTCTCAAACTGTGGTCCCCAGACCACCGGTGGTCCGCGGGCCCCCCTAGTGGTCCACGAGGCCCTGCATGCAAACAGCCGTTTTGTTTGCCGTGACGTTAGCTTAAAGTGCGACACTACAGCTAACTTACCAAAGGATTGTGTTTAAAAATAATAATGGATAAATGGCTTAAACCGGGCCACTAAAAAGAACAATTGAAGATACCGGTGGGAAGTGTCTCAGGGTGAGTTGCAGAACTTTAGTTTTTGAATATTATTTGGATACATAGCATGCCGCAGGATTGCAGCTCTCAGGCTGCGGCTGTGATGAGTGAAATGAATTCAACATGACTGTGACAAGGCGGTGAACAGAGCTGTGCCCCACGCTGACTAACTGCATTTTAAATTATTTATGTTGGACTATCTACTGGCTTCTAAGTTACAAATAATCCTGAAATGTCATTAATAAAGTCATTTCCGTATGTTTTCTATCATTGGAAAGCTTACAATCTATACTTTAATCTGTAAATAACTCAAAATGCCCCAAGAAGACGCGTTCATGGTTTATTGTGACCAGTCACATTTGCAAAACAGAGCCACCCTTCACTTTAGGCAGAACAAACACCATGAGTTAAGAAACAAATGTTTTACTAACAGGTTGTATATATATCAAGTTCAAGATAGGTGGTCCGTGAGTGTTTGTTAAATGGGGTAAGTGGCCCTCGGCTTGAAAAAGTTTGAGAAACACTGATTTAAAGCATACAGACAATTGAGGTGATTAACTAAGCCATTTTAGTACTTCAAGTTTTTCTTCCGCAACACCAATAAACAGTTTTTTGTCTAGATTTTTGTCTCGATAAAAAAATGTCCCGGTACATTTATCCATTAATCCTCCCTTCAGCTACATGAATCCGTTGGTACAGTTTGCTGTAGAGCAGCCCACTTTTGGCACGGTGTTTTTAGAGTAGTTTATGGTGTCCTCAACTCCAAAGATGGTGTGTTCAAAGAGTTCAGCTTGAACGTCGTCTGACCACAAAATATCCCTCCTGTATTTCATTGTCTCGTCAAAAATCACACACTTTTTGTTCAGCTGCAATGTCCTGTGCAGTGATTGATAGCAAAAGGCTCCTTGGATCTTTAACAACTCTTTGAATTGGTATTTTAACTTCTGTGTCGGAAACATACGAGGGCCATGGCTTCATGACGGAGTAATGCGTTTGCACTTTCAGCTATTATTAAACCAGCTGATATTAATTTGCACATAGCCGCAGGGGCATTCTCTAAAAACTCAAATGTTTCAGCTGGATTTTTGGATTTCTATGCCTTTTTGAACACTCTTTTCTTCATGTGTAATATACCTTTTCTCTCTCCGTTTCCTCAGGAAGAATAGACATTGTGGATAATCTATTGTAGAATGAATAAATTAAGGTAACTCAATTCAGATCAACTCGACTCAGTTCCGTTCAAGTGCAATTAAGCTAGTTTATTATTCAGAGAAAAGAAACAATAAGATCAGTGCGTGAAGATTTCTTCACGAAGAACTGTCTTTTTCATGCGACTGTAATTTAATTAAAGAACATTTAATCAGGAAAGAAACTGTAGAGTGTTTGGTATAATAAACCAAAAACCAAAACAGTACTGACACAGAACCACTAAGGTTTTGTAAAATTGCACCGGCACTTTGAAAAATAGTTCTAGCTTGTTGCGACTTAATGTACTTCGCTGCAAAAACTTTAAATTGGTATAAATTCAAAACTGAACAATCTTGCAAATTAACGATTTTTTTTTATGTCACAGAGAAACATATTGATAGAAAACAACATTCAGCATGACAATAAACTAATAAGACAATTTAAAAAATTGAATGGTTAAATTATCAAATATCTTCTAAGCCCCTTAAAAATATACAAGCCCCTCAACTTATTTCTGCTTGGGATCAAAAGCCTCAATGCTTGGTAACAAGAACCAATTTTCAATAATAATTAGGTTACAAGCAAAACACTTGTAATTGTGGATTTTTTTTTTTTTTACCTATTTGTTAATTGACTTTATAAAATAATATTTTAACATTTTGTCCTTTTTATTATTTAAAATTTCCATCACAGAGGAAAAAAAAAACAATGTTGAATTATATAACTGTCCAAAAAGAAAAAAAAGAAATGCTGTTACTCTGCTTTGATGTAAAGCTGTGAATGTAAATGACTCACAAAGCTTCATATCTTCACACAAAAATACTCCTTGGGTAAATCCATGTGAAAATTTAGAGCCCCTTGGAAATGTTCACCCCGTCAAAAGCCTTCTCCTCTTCTTGACCAAATGGTCCCATTCAATTGAGACACCTGGAGGAGGGCGACGCCGTCACCTCCCCGTCAGCGTAATTGCACAGGTGCAACATTGGCAGTAGGGAAACAGCTCCGGGGCCAAATTTTGCACAAGAGGTAGAGAGGGTTTAAGGCTTTCAAATTCTGTCTGACGGTTCCAGCTTGATTTCCAGATTTGGACATTTCTAACCACGGATAGACGGGCAGTTAGCCCCTCTTCCGCCGGGCTCCGGGGAAAATGGTGTGGGGACGAGGAAACCCTAATCAACTCAGGAAAAATACTTAAGTTTTGGAATTGAAATTGACTGTAGCTGTTGGTGGTCAGGCAATTAGATATACACTGTGCACAACATTGCCTCATGCTGTTCCCAACCCACTCTTGTCCACCTGCATCAGCACTATACATATGTATGAGTGCAGACTTTCGAAAAGGAAAAAAAAAAAGTAGAAAAGTAATCATCAAACTGTAAATGTTTTTTTTTTTTCTTTCTTTGAATAGCCCAGTTCATGTAGAGGAGTTGTCATAATGAAGGTTTTTGCTGTTAATCAATACACTGTGTAAGGAAAGTATTTGGGTTTCATCCAGCTGTGGATACAGTGGTAAAACTTCCAGTTGTGATTAGAGCGAAGGATACAAGGTCACATCAAACCTTTATGATTATAAAGCCTGAAAACATTTTTACTTTCAAGTTACAAGTTTGTGTCTACTTGTAGACACCTATCACTTTATCACTTTAAATACTCAAAATAATGCATGGGGGTTTTCAGGTTGGGACGTGTGCTTTCATACATAAAATTATATTAGTTTTTTGATTCAACTGGACATCTTTTATCAAAGAATTCTCACAACTTTCTTATATTTTCCATTAAAATGTAAGAATTCTGAGAACATTAAATAATGATAGCGGTCAAAATGAAAATGGTAAACTCAAACAGAAACTGGTATTGATCAAGAAATGTCTGATTAGTAGATCACAAGTCAAATTTGTACATTCAAGGATTTTTTTTTTGTTTTGTTTTACTTTTTCACATAATTTTCTACAGTCTGGACAACAAACCAGCTAGCTTACCTGCAAGCTTACACAATAAAGCTTTGTAGAAACACCAAGGGGCAGCAGGGGCGTTGGTTATAATGGTGCGTTTTGGATCAAAATCTGCTTCACACCAACTCACTAACTCGGCTCAGTTGCTACGTCCTTCAGTGGGTCACAGGCGTAAGAGCCTCCATATTCAACCAGCTTGAAAGTGCGTAGAAACAGGGGCCCTTGTTTACACGAATGTTTGCAATTAGAACCAGTTTTCCTTGAGTTGAACACAGAGAAGGGGATAACAAAGATCAATAAAGGCTGCTTTCACCTCACAAATATACTGTTTATTTTTTATCAGTGGGCTCGGTAGAGGCACAGGACGCATTATTGATCTTTTACTCTTGAACACAAGTGGATATCCTTGAGGGAAAGCGTTCTTTGTTGCGAAGCCGAGCTCGGATTTTGTGAAAACTGCGTCCAAGGCTTCGTGAATGCAGTAAATTGTTGCAAATCTTATGCGACGTCCTTCAGCAAACTGATAAATAGATAATATCCTGCCGCTGCAAGGTCATCGGAATGATATCTTAAAATGACTGTCTTCCAGTGCTATGGAAACTAAACGTTCGGATCCACAAAGACGTGTGAATTGGCTTCTGTTTCACCCCTCTCGTGAAACAGAGAGGGGTGTGCATCAGCTCATCATTTATCAGATAAAGCAGTAAAGCAGCAGCAGATGCTGCAGGTAGACTTCTTTTTTTTGCTTAAAATAAAGAAAATAAAGGAAAGAATGCAAAAAAAGAATCTGAGACTTCTACTGTCATCTTTTTGAGGAGCATTGAGCTATTAAAGGGGGGTAAAAAAAAAAAAGCTTCAAGGAACGGTGTAAAAAGGGAGCGCTGGCAGAGCTAACAGAATCGTCACTCATCCCACCCACCCACTTCCAACCCTCCTTTTCACGCCACATTGTCAAAATAACTGACAGACGTGCTTCACGCTTCTGAACCGTAGGCAGAAATGGCGGCCTTTGAGGGAGGTGCTGCTTACGCTTAGAATATCACAATAAACCAATCCAGCACAGCAGCTCAACTTGGAAGTATTTTTTTTCCCCCCACCAACAAAAGGTCCTCCACTGCAAATAGGCAACCCCACCCATCGAGACTCCAAATTGAGGTGGCGAGGGGCGCTTCAGAGGGCAGAACTGTTGTAAACTTTTGCGAGCGCCACCTTTTCTTTTTTCCCCATTATATACTTTATCGGTTTTCCTCTCTTTGTCCATTATTGCTGTCTTTAGTGTTGACGATTTCCATTGAGAGGAAAAAAATAGCCCATTGGATTCTTCTAATTCCCTGCACACACACTGGGCCCTGTCATTTAATTGATAGATGGACACTTTTTTTCCTCTCTCTCGCTCTGTTTTCACTCTCACTGGTTCCCCACAAAGCTATCTATTTACTGCCACTTTCACTACTTGGAGCAGAGTGGGGAGCGTTTACAGATCATCGTTAGACATCTGGTGGCTAAAGCATTAGAGGAGGGGACCTGCTTTACTTTAAGATGCTAGGTTAAGTAGTTGAATTGAAAATAAAGAAAAGAGGCTAAAACTTTATATTCATTTGTGTATTGCATGTAAACAGTTTTTTGGTCAGTGGCTAACAGTCTGTTGTGAGATTAAAGGCGCTGTAGCTCGTGCACCTTGAATTACTTCAACATTTCAGCACCTTACAAACAAAATCGTTGCTCCAGTTTCAGTCACATTGAATGGAGAGCATCTGTGAATATTAATTTTCAAAGCGGGTCACGGACTGTCAGTTGATTTTTGCTGTGAGCTTTGACAAACATATGATGTAAACAGCTATATTAGCTTAAACAATCCAGGCTCGAGCAGGTTGTACAACATCGCTGTATTTAGATCCATCTGCCTTTTCCTCCACGTTCATGTTTCACCGTGTGCTGCTGGTCTGGTAAAGGGGAGGATCTACGGTGTTAGTGTTCCATCCATTGTGGCGTTTGGTATGTATGTGAAAAAGTTCAGTTTAGATCTCATCTAACCAGAACATTTCAGTTTTTCTGAGACCTGAACATTGTTTGTTCTTTTTTTTGTTGGTAAATTAAACTTCTTACTGTTTTTCTTTATTCTATGAGCTAGACTGGAAAATTTCGAGATTATTGTGCAAAGAGTGATTATTCATAATATCAAGAATATTATGGACGGCCCTCTTCATGAGACTGTTATACGACAAAGATTCATCTTTAGTAGCTAGAAAGAGCAGCAGGTTGACATGCATTGCTACCTCTGTTTAGTTACTCATTTGTTGCACTTTTGTGTGAAGCTGCGCTATAATATTCAGATGTGATTGCTTGAAAACAAATTTGTTTTGTTTTTCTTTGTTTTAACTGGATTTTCTTCAGTCAGAAGCTCTTTCAGTTGTGCTGTATTACAGACTCCTTCCTGCCCACGGTCATCAGCTTCTGCAACAACTCTTTAAAGGAAATTGTACACAACAAAATTCCAAATTATCCTTTTGTATTATGAAAGTATTATTGGACTGAACTGAATGGCTTTCTACTTGCAACTCCTTCATAAAACCCAAATTTGTAAAGTGCAATCAACTACCAGCCAAGTAGTTGATTGCACTGGATTTTATTGATGAGCATCAAAGCAAAAGGGTTTACATACAATTTTTTTTTTCATTTTATTTTTGCTGTTCTAAACTTTTGATTATATATATTTAAAAAAAGGGTTTGTCTATCACATGAAGTCCCACTGATACAACCGAGTTTGGAAAATTAATATTAAACTCTTCATACGTAAGCTTTGCTTAAAACCTTTCAGTTTTTTCTTCAAAGCGGTGATTAAAGTGTCTCATGAACGCCACACGACTTCACAGAGCGGGTATTTATTAATGAGCCGTCTCTGCAGCTGAATCCCAGCAACGCAGCAGCAGGACCGGAGCCTGTAGCGTCGCGCCAACAGCACCGAGGCGCGTCACTGAAAACCCGGCCAATCTGCTCCGCGCAGAAAACTGTTGCTGCTCCAAAGCCAGAATCGTGGCCACGGGCGAGAAACGCACAAACACCAGCAGGTGTAGGAGCGGCTCGGATCTGTTCCGTCAGCGATGGTGAGGCCACCTTCGTATTTGCTGCTGGTTAAATTTAGACCAGCGTCCTGTGCTGCATGCAGAATACTAATCAGGTCAGCGCAAAGCCGACACGGCACTGCAAGGGTCCACTCATATATTCCTCCTCCTTTTCTGCTGCATTAATGCTTTGAGGCCTGACAGGACACTGTGCCACTGAAGTAACCTCAAGCATAAGTTTGGCTGTGTCCCGGAGATGTGTCGACTACTTTTTGTGCAATTATGAGCAGCTTTTCAGACAACCGAAGCGTTCCGAGTGACGAACAATCCAAATAAAGCGCGACCCATTGAATGAATTTCCCATTTGCATTATGATGGGATCTTTTAGAGACTCTCCAAACTTTTGATGTTATTTATCGCCCTGCTTACATATTACGACCACTTTACTTTTTGCTTTAGGGAGAGTGAGGCCCGATCAGGAATTTGTTTGGACATATTGATCATCGGAACTAATGTAATCTTTAAAAGATTGACTAACAGGTGTAAAATTTGCATGTTTTACTACTCAATCTATGTTATTTCAGGGTGTTTTTTTTTTTAAACTTTTGGTACAACAATTACGACTGATTTTATGCTAAATAATTATAATTAATGAGGAAATACAAAAAAATATTACACTCTAATAATTTATCTTTCATCACAATGCATAAGAAACATGGACGTGTTTCTATGGAAACCATCCATTGCTACTTGGTAGCAGCCATGAGTAAGTGTGACTTCTAAGGTCTTATTTTTATTTTTTATTTTTGCCTAACATTTCCTTTTGAAAGGTAAATTCTAGATTTTTGAAGTGGGGTTCTTATAAGGAGCAATTAAAATCTTCCCTGTCTGCAGCAACCGTTTATTATCTAAGAAATGTTGAAACTGTCTCAGGACTATTTGGCTAAAATTGGGATATTGTTGACCTTGAAGTTAAAATGAAAGACAGGTGGGGAAAAAAACACGCAATTTTGACTTTAATATGTAAACATAAACATAAGCACAAACCTGTTTTAATCTAAACTCAGAAAAAAGCATCATCAGAAAACAACTGTGCCATAATCAAACCTCAATCTGAGCACCTTCCAATTAAAGCCCTGCTGACTTTACCAGCTGAGCCACACGACGGCGCCGTCTATTACTATTAGGCATTACAAGCAAATGGATCATTAGAGGACTTTTCATGTGTTACTATCACGGTTTCAGCTGCCGAGTTAGCTTACTTTATTAGGAGCATACGCAGGTCCATAGGAAAAAAATAAAAAAAGATAATTAAAAAAATAGCATCCATATTGTCACAAATTTACATAAAGGCAAAAATGCTAATGATGCCACATGTAAAAAAAAACTGAGGCGAATGTAGAATTTACCACAGATAAAACAATTCAGCATCCATTAACCTGCAGCTTTAGATGAGGTTTAGCAATATCGCATGACAAGTAGGTACACCAACCCTATTTGGCTTGCATTGCTCAGCATGGTATCTTCTAAACTCATGTCTGTATGCTAACGTGAGTTTCTGCATGTTGCTGTGCCAACACTCCTGTGCAGTTGTCTGAATATTTTAAATCATCATTGTTATTTTCACAAGTAAAAATTTGACTCAGTTCATCTCCTCCCAATCGGCGTTGCATCACGGCTGTGTTACAAGGCCGGCTGTGGGATGCGCAACAACGTAGCATCCAATTAGCTCGAACCATTAGCCTTTAAGTGAATCACCGTTGATTATACCACTATGTATTTCAAACAGTTATTCTGACCAGAAAGTCTTGATATGTTCCCTTCTCTAATTCTGTCAGAAAGGTGACAAGGCGAGCACCGCCTGCATAAATGCAAACCGAATACAAAACATAATTGTTGGCATGTTAATAACACAGCTTTCTTGTCACAATTTTACGTTTATTATTATTATTTTTTTAATTGGAGTTTTACTGCCAAGATCACTTTGGCCTCAGTGCCTCTTGAACTGCTTGGTACCTTCAACCTCTGGAACCAGAAAAGCTGGTTACTAAATAAAGAAAACCAAGAAAGTTAACTGAGTGCCTGCAACCTTTTAACAGAACGGTATTTTCCGAAAGCCCAAACCGTCTCTTTAACAATTTCATCGCCGCTCTTCTCAAGAGACTACAAGAAAAATGAGTTCACAACAACACCCCCAGCCCCCACTTCTCTCTCTCTTTTTCTCTCTTGCTCTCTCTTTTTTTCCCTTTTTGTTTGCACTGGAAATGAGAGCAGAAGCCAAATTAAACCGCGAAGCAGAGCAGTGCTGAAATAAGAAGTAGCTGGAACCAGGACACACAGAGTGAATATTTAGAGCAATATACATATTTTAGCATACAATTTTATGTAATTCCAGGTCAAAGTGGAGTGCGATTGCATCTGCATCGGGGTCATTAATAACTACAGTAGGATAGTGCCAAAGTTTGCACTTTTGATAATGTGGAACATTTTTCTGTAAGACAGATGGGTAATTTCAGGACAGATTCTCTGTTTGTTGCCTCTATTCCTCCACATCCTTTCCACCGTGCAGTTTTGACATCAAACTCGCCTGACTAATTAACAACATCCCTCCTTTGGTTCGGGGATCTAATGTCAGAGGCGATGGCGCCTTCGCAATGGTGCCTTCGTGATGGCGCCTCGCAAGACATTGGCAGTGGAGAAAGTAAAAAGATTAAAAAATGAGAACTGGAGAGGCTGGAACTGCAGATGGAGAAAGAGGGAGTTTCAGAGTGCTTCATAATACAGTGACAACTGCACAGTGAGAGAAGCAGAGTACATGTCCACTTGCAATCTGCAACCATATCCAGCAAACTGCCAGCTAGCGGTCACCTCGCAAACGTCTGGCCAAACCCATCTATTAACCCAACGACTGGCCACTTTCCAGATCGAATAGCTACTCCTACGTTGTGTTTGTGATGGAGGATGGGGAAGCCAGTAAGTGGAATAAACTCTCATTCCTCTTACGTACGACTTAATGGCCCCAGTCTGACAATAATCCATAAACGGCCACACCTGCTGTTGTTAAAACACGCTAGGTTTTCCGAAGAGAAACGAAAGCATGGAGCGTTTTCTTTCTTCTTTTTTTTTTAATGTAAATGTACAAACACAGGGAGCGTGTTTAATTTTAATAAGCTTATCCCGTTCACCTCTCATCCAATCACAAGCTCTCGCACGCAAACACACCTCAGCCGCTGAATCCTGCCGATGCTGCAGAGTGAGGCGGCATCTACATAATACAGAGAAACTAATTTCCTTGTCTCCTTCTGTTCTTCAGTTCTGAGAAAATGGAAATGTTCGTTGCTGTTGTCCTGAACGCAGCATAATCATCTTGGATTTATGCTTGTAGCTTGTATCAAATTAATTGTGCATGGAGTGAGTAGGGGCGAGAGAATATCTCACAGAAATGGATTTCCCCGTGTCATCAAACAATAGCAAGTAAAACTGAATTCCTTGTTTTCTTCTCCCTCATTCGAGCAAATTACACCCAGCTGCATCCTCTTCTAGAACACCGGCTCGGGTGCAAAATGGGCCACGGCGTTTCATAATAGCTGGCTTCTGGTGTTGGTGCGATGGAATAAAGACGGGAAGGATGCAGAATTTACTTAGAGCTGGCTTTAAAAAGTTAACATCAATTAAGACTGATGGTTTTTTTTGATTCTGTTGCCTCTAGAGATTCAAGGAAGTTAAACATTTTGGTGATCATTGAAATGAATTGGGTTCTCTACAGCGGTTGACAAAAGTCAGAAGACCAATGTACAAAAAATCATAAACAAATGCAGAAACTATTTGCAATTTGTGTCGACACTCACACCTTAATTACTACTAAGTAAGTAATTAAATCCAATTTTAAAGGTAGAGCACAATTTTTACGCTAACTTATGCATGACTTCTTCATTTCACTACAAAAAATTGTGAAAGTATGTTTTTATTTGTTCCCTTTTATCTCATTTTTAATGTGTACGGTGATAGGAAAGAGAAAATCTCTTTCAATTGTACAATTGTACGCTTTAGAAATAAACAAAAGCAGCATGGCCAGGTATAAAATTATTTAATTCTACCTCCAATTGTAAAAAAAAAAAAAAAAAAGCACATACAAAGCACATTTCACACTATTTTTCTCTAAACAAAAATAAACATGTATTTGAAAACAGATTGGTTCAGTCACTTGTAGAAGTAGTATGTGAAGCAGCCTTTTTTTCTTTATGTCTTTCATGTCACTACAGAGGCAGTTTGGTTGGCTGTTCTTTCCAAATCGTCTCCAGCTCAGTGAGGTTTGTGCACATTGCTTAGGCATATCTCTCTACGATCTCAACACAGCGTTTTCAGCTGGGATCGCTGCTGCGTCTCGATTCTTTTCTCTTTTCCATATAATTCAGCAGCTGTGTATGGGATTGCTGTCATATTGATGATCCTGTTTGGGACGAGCTGATAGTCAAATGACCTCACACTGCACTCCGAAACAGACTAAATTACTAAATCCAAAGGGACCTTGCATTGTAGGGATGCTTTTACTTAACTATTAAAAAATAGCCCTGACTTCCAGGGTTTTTATTCCAAGTTTCTCTGTTTTCTCTGCCTCTGTGTTTTATGCCAAAGACTTGGCTCTTTTAATTTTTTTATTTATTTTTATTTCCTTTATTTAACCATTGAGGTCCAGATCTAATTTTCAAGAGGGACCTGGGCAGAAATCTGCAACACAACAACAATTTTTTTTAAAATAGACTAACTTTTTCTTCAATCAGAGGACAATGTTTGTCCTCATGGGTTTTTTTAAGAAATGAGAAACTAATCTTTGCAGCAGTTGATAACCCCGATTGCTACAATGGTTATCTAAGTACAGTGGAGTTCATGGTGAATTCAACAACTGAAAGGTCCTGTAACAGCAATACAAAGGTATGAGGTACCTGCTCTGACTGGTTGCGTCTGACATGACAGGAGGATGAATGCTGTTCTACATGTTTAGTGATTTAATCAAATAAGTCTTTGCAGACTTCAGTCATGCATCTATTTGTTTAAGAAAAGAGGCAAATTTTTTGGCAGCCATTCAAAACATGCTAAAGTTGTTGGGTTTTTTTTTTTTTTTATCGTACTGTTACAAGGTTGGACAGTTAACATGATAAATGATGTTTGTAGACTCCAAGGTGAAATTCTTGGGTTGCTTTTGAAATTGGATTAAAACCTTTCAGAAGAATTGCTTCTCTATGGGCATGTAAAGATGAGTTATACAAGTGTTTTTAATTAGCACCAACTGGTTAGTACTTTCCTTGTGAAATGCTGTTGAAGTAAGGAGGCTGTTCAGCTTCCCCACATGCATTCTGTGACTGTTACACATGGATGATTTGTTGTAACTCAATTTTTATTAATTATTTCTTTCAGATTGTCTTATTGATAATTACATATACATTTTCGTTCCTTTAACTGACAGGTCAAAGCAAAATAAATAAATAAATAAATACAGCTTCCCTCTTCATCATGCCATCTTTGGATGGCGGGAAGTGACCATTTTGTCCCGTTTTGATGTGCTAAAAGCAGCATAGGGAGATAGATTTGATCTATTGCGATAGTTTTATGACAAGGATTAAGCATTCCAGCTCTTGTGGAGTATGTGGAATATGTACAGTTGTCAGTATTTGTCAAAAGTGATTCAGTGAATGAACACTGAACCTGTGACATTGTTGCAAAGGGGAACAATGTTGTGACCAACGTTTGGCCCATTTGGTTCAACTGGAGCTTGAACGGCAGAAGACATTTTTACTGGTTTTGATTAAAAGTTGTGCAGTTTGTTTTTTTATGTAGCTGGACACCTATGCAGACCTTCTTCCACTGTTGAAGGTGCCAACATTGTGCATGTCAGCATCAGAATTTAATCGCAGATAAGTGCTGACAGAGTTTCTTGCGGGGAAAACCTTAGGTCCTTCAAAAAATGTTTTTCCAGACAAACATTTATTAGACGGTGTCTTTTCCCCGACACTGGTTTGCCATGAGTCTCAAAGATTTTGAAATAAGAAACACATAGCAATAGTTGTGCGCAAAGTGAACTGACTGTTTTCTGACATAATCACAATATTCCATAACAACAATCGTAAAATTGCTTATTTAAACATTGAGTGGAGCCATATTGATTTAAAAAATAAAAACACATTTTGCTCCTTTTTATGCACAGTCATTTGGGTTAAACTAGTAGAAGCCAGGTTTAGTGACCTCATTGCCCCGTTCCTAGGAACAGGGCAGCGAGATGAAATGAAGCCCAACCTGAGTGGGCTTAAAAATGGGAATCAAACAACATTCCTGTGTCTTTAAGATCAAAAGAGCCAGGACTGCCTGAAAGCCTCATGAAGTTTATATACCAAGCTTTGACTATACTATATTGTGCTTAGGTCAAGACATATTATAAGGTCACCTGTGAAGGATACGCTTAATAAAAAGCCAATGCCACAACAGCACTCCTCCAATAAGAAGGACGACCAAGTCATCATGGAGAGTCAAACAGTGTGGAAATAAAAAGAGAGGAGACGGAAGAGAGTCCCACATTCATAAGCCCGGAAAAAAGGGAGAGGTTGACAGTAAACCCTGTAAATCCATTTGGTTTTTCAGACATGGATGGAGAACAGAACTGACGATCGCTTGCGGGGCCAGTGCTCCATGGAGTGAATACCAGAGCGGAGGAGAGGAAAAATAAGAATGTGTCACCTAGTGGGAGGAGGCACCAAGGCAGGATCTGTCAGAACTCTGCTGCTGTCTGCAGATTAGATCTGCGGCTATTTAAAGAGGGAGAGCGCGACAAACCCCTCGGCCGCCACTCTGGCATTATTGGCAGCCATCACCTTGCGACAAGAAAGAAAAATATGATGCATAAATTACGGCTACAAAGGAGACACAGAAGACGGCGTTTTTCTTCTGCGGTGACTGACCTCCCCAAGCACGCCCTATGCAGCCGCTTAAATTTATCACATACAATTCAAGGTCACACTCCAGGGAATTTGTGCGATGATGTCAGAGATCTAGTCAAAGCTGCCACACGTATTGCCCTCGAAATAAAACTTTATAGCCTCGAGGTTAGATGTACAAGGTTCCTTTCCAATAATCACCGTTTAGCATCAGGGTGGAAGCAACACGAGGCGACCTGGCAGTCCATATGACTTGGTGTGTTGTATACAGGAAATGTATCCATTGTGTCTTTATGGCGACTTGTTTTTATTTGAAAAACTGGTGATTGATGCTGTTGTTCTATGGGTGAAGGCGTATCTGCCAGAAAGCATGAGTGTGGCAGTATGTTCAAGAGAGTAAGTGCTTATATATGCAGCGCTGCAGTTGCGTGTTGTGCTGCGAGTTTCTGTTTTCTGTCCTCCCAGACTTGATTGATTGGACAGGAAGCTGCAGGTGATGCCGTACTCTTGCTCTTTGTTTACATCACGTCGACTCCATGATGTTTCTTTTCTCAAACGAAGCAGCATTAGCATTAGTCACGTTGGCCTCCGAACATGAGCCACGGATGATGAAGCTCAGTGTGCTCAACAGGCCACAAGGCCTCATTTAGCCCATGATACCTTCTCCAGTCTCGTCCCTCTTGCTTTCTTCCTCTAGGCTGCAGAAGACTGACTCTCCACTACAGACTGAGTCATTCTCAGCAGTCAGTTATCTCTACATTCAGCCCCCACATTTCACCACTCCTTTTGATGTCATCAATCAAAGTTCAGCTACCCAAGTGAGGGGGCTAGAGAGACAGAGAGGGGGAGAAACTCTGAAAGGTGTCAAACGAATGGCCATCTAAGGACATGCACTCACTGGTTGGCACTGCACTTACGCACAGATTCAGAATCCATGGATTATTAATGTAGCCCTCTTTTAAACGTGCCTGGAAACCTTGTAGAGCAGCGTGTGAACAGAAGTGTAGACCTTGCATGGGCGGGTGCTCTGTTTCAGATGCTGATCTCTACATCATCGCACCTGCAAACAGGCACTGCATTAGGTCTTACGGATTTACCAGCAGACTGAGCAGATAGAGGAGGGAGTCAGGCAGAAATACGGCTGAGACGAATGACAGTTCAGTCAGAGATACTCACAAAAGGTTCTCAGGGATGCAGGTTAGCCAGCATTCCCCTACCTCACCAAGCCATTTGCACGGCGTTTCTTCATCTCATCCTTTGTCTTCCCTGCCAAAGTCAGCTAAACTTAACTGATGAATGCGCTTTACATGAAACAATACGTCGCTTTTCAAACCGCGTTTCCGACTCGTGTCAGCAGCTCAGCACAATGGGACAGCTAATTTAAAGCCCAAAGCCAAAGATGATGAGAGGGAGAAGAAAGGATGGAAAACTGCCTCCCCATTCCTTTACCTTCACTATGCATTGCTTATTTGTCTGTAGTAGTTGGCCTTTTTAATATTGCTTGAATGCCAGTAAGCAACCCAGGTTGAGCTGTTTTTTTTACTTTTTTCTTTTAAACAAGACAACAAAACAGAATGCAGCAGACAAGAAAATATCCGATGGATGAATGATGACTGTTACAATGCAGCAACATTTCTGGTTCGCTACCCTTTTATTTCCTCTAAACCGTGTGAGCTTGACAGACCAGACTGATCCATTCTGAAATTGCACTTACTTCTCTGTCACTGGGCAAACATTGGTTTTGGTCAAACACAAATGAGCTAAAGTGTATACGTTACATAGCACCTTGCAAATGCACCTCGATATTTTCGCACTTTGTCATGTTACAACCACAAACATTCGTTCGATTCACTTAAAGTTTTTCAACACTAAAACTTTAAGTGTTTTAGCCTAACACTTAAGCATTTTATTTTAAGAATGCAGAGCGGAACGTAAAAGGATACATAGTTTTCTGAAGTTTTACTCTACCAACTAAAAACTGATGTGTGCAAAACAATTAAGCCCAAATAAGTCAGACCTCTGTCTGATTGAGATGTACAAATATTTTGAATGATTCAAGAGCTGGTTTCTGGTTTAAAACAAGACAGGCATCCCTTATAAGCATGTGAAACAATTAGAAAGGAATATTCATTTTGAAAAACAAATTATCTCTTTCACCATTCCACCTCCTGATCTTTTTTGGTTTTGGGATTTTTTTTTGTTTTTTTTTTAGATTTTGGTAGTTTTTCTTTAAGAATTTCAGGTCTTTGATGTTGGAAGTTCTTCTTGCCATCACCCTCACGTTGATCAAACAAATAGATTACTTTAAACCTAAATCTGCCTGTGGTATGAAGAGTTTTAGTCTTAAATGTATTCATTCAGTTGCCTTTCATTTGATATCCCTGCAAAAAGCCAACAATTGCTTAATTAGTGAAAAGGGTCCATCTGTTAGTAGTTTAATCTCAGCATAAATCCATCTGCTCTGCAAAGCCATCAAAGGTTTGTCAGAGAACATTAGAGAACAACCACAGCAGACACTTCTCAGTCTACCATTTGAAAGTGAAAGGAGAATGAAGGACAACCATCACCCTCCCTTTAGACTTAGCACAAGACCTAAAATAGAAGTAGCAGCACTTTATTTGTACACTAAAACACAGTCAGTGTTAACCCGATTTCCCCCCACCCCCATGTTCTTTATCAGGCTCCTCTTGCTGCAAGCGCTTCTGTGGCTGAGATAACACTTCTCTGCACACCACCACGTCTCCCTGCCAAATCTGCTGCCTACAATTGTCAAGAGACGCACACACATTAGAACGCAAATCAGGAGAATTGTTAGGAGGAAAAAATATGCAGCGATATCGCTCCGCAAGGAACGCATATGTATTCTTCGCAGGTCTCAGGCAAGTAATCAATATGTTTTGGAACTTATGAGGGCTCTTTCAGTATGTAATTAAAGGAGCTGATCCGGGAGCATTGACTAATTGTTCCCAGCGACATGGCTGAGGAAATCTATCCGAAATAACAAGAGGGAAGAAAAACAAGCCGTTTCAGCTTTGGAATGCAAAAACCGAGCCAAAACATCTGGATTTTGATGACTAATCCCCCCCACACATAAAGGTTGCATTTGACATAGAAACTGTGCTAAAGTTCAAAACTTCCTCCAAGATGATGAAACGTCGCTTGAAGCAATAGCGGAAGTTAGGTGATGATGTGGACATAAATACAAAAAACACCTGCAGAAAGTCCATGTTTTTGTCACACAATTTTAAAAAGTAATTATAAGATATTTTAGCACTTCAGTCAAATATGGAGTATAATAATGTGGGTTTTAAATGCATATAAATGTGAAGAAAATGACAGAGAGGCTTTGAAATGCACGTTTCTGCTCCGTTACGGCTCTCGATGTGATTCCAAGGACTGAAGGATGGAAGTTCAATAACATAATATCAATGAAGAGAATCCAGACTCCTGCATTATGAGATGACACGCTAATTATTTCATTGATAACTCTCAACGACGGTCCACTGCCGACTCCCATAATCATCACAAATTCTGCCGTTGTCGATGTAGAGGGAGGTTCTGCTCTGCGGCTCGTCTCGGCATGCCCAGAGCCGAGGACAAGAGACGAAAAGAGCTCAAACGGGGACAAAGAAGGTCATCTCAGGGCTCGTCGTCTCTGCGAGGTCTCTCTCTCTCAAGGGCGGGATGATCGTTCATTTCTCGTCGTCAGATATGGCAGACAGTTAGGAAGATTCAAATATTACGAGGAAAATGTGTTGGCATCTGTCACTCAGATGATTGACTGCCTGGAGGTAGTTCTCCAGTTCACTAGGTTCTGGTTGCTGTTGCACACGATGCAATGCGCGGGCGGGCGGACGTGAGAGCGTCTATAAATAGCCGAGCCGGCGATGTCGCGAGACAGGCAGGTATATGTGGCTGCCAGATGGTGCCTTGTGGGGAATGTCTCCCGGTGATTTTGTTTGCAAATAGGTCTCTGTAAAGTCACCGGCTCCTCTCCTTACACTCGCCCGCTGTTATAGGCAGAGCTTTAGGAACTGCCATATCTGATAAAGGTGCTGCCGAATCAAAGATGTCCCACCGCTTGCCAGGGAGAGAGGGAAAGTGACGCACTGTGACAGGTTTTGTCACTCTCTGAGGCGGCCGCTCTGCAGATTGCCACAGATAGAGATGGCAGAACCCTAGAAGCAATGACAAATTGTTTTGAGAGAAAGCGGTACGGGAGTCGGTGATTCCAATATCTGTGGCCTACTTTAGCACAGTGGTGGCAAGGAAGGGGAGCTCACCATTACTCAGGAGCTTAGTTTTCGCTCTCCATCACGATACGTGTGGGTGTTGCGACCCTTTGTGTGCAGGGTCCTATCTGCAGGCAGAAATAACCAAACGCTGGTAAGGAAACACTTTCCAGCCACAATAAAAATAAACCTGCTTCATTAGAAACTCTCCATACAGAGTTTGAAACATGCCTGTAAAATCCTAAAATTACTATGGCTGGCTTTTTGAGTCTAAAGATGTACACTGTGTGCATTGTATTGGGACTTTGCATAACTGTGGAGTGGTAAGAAAACAGCATATGGTTTGCAATATGTTTTACAAATGTGAAAAGCTTCAATCACATGGCACTGCAGTTGCAACTAGGCCTGTCGAAATGAGCAATAAATAAGGTCTCAACTAACCCTTTTTTTAAGGACAATTTTGTTTACGAAAACTTTATAATTCGTTTTCTTTGTTGTTGTTTGTTTATTTTGGATATTTAAAACTCTAGTGCAGCGTTCAATGTTCATTAGAATTTAAAGTGTATTGATCTTTGAGAATGTGTTCATTTGTTCAATAATGTGTGCATTATTTTTTGCCATTATTATTATATTACTTGACAAAAGTCTCAAAATAACAATATTATCATTCATCGCAATCACTTTTGTGACAATTAATTATTCAACAATATTTGTTATTGTGACAGGCCTAGTTGCAACTTCAACCTGCAGATCTGGAGAGCAAAGATATCTTTGCCTATTGTTTTCTGCAAAGTAACTTGAGCTCATTTTGATTAGATAAACATGTGTTATTAGTTTTAAAATAAAAACAGATTCTCACTTGGTTTTAGGTCAGGCCTTTGACTGGGGCCATTCGACCACATGTATACTTTCATCTGAACTATTTCTTCTAGCTGTGGCTGCATGTTAAAGGCTGTTGCCAAAGGTTGTTGACAAGGATCTCGACAGCATTATGTGGGATGTCCCACTGTAAACATGATGTGCTTAGATTGATATGCACTGTTAGCTTTCCACTGGTTTTCAAAAAGGTTAAATTATTTTACAAAATATGACCGGAACATCTTCTTTCACGTTTCTGCATGACTCGTGGCAAAACGTTAACAAGAACTCTAGTGGTTTTCTTCCTACCACTCAGTGAGAACCAGATTTCTAATTTCAATAAATTCTTGCACCAGAGCTGTGGATTCGCTCTATAACTACTACACTTGCAATAGGCCCCTTAGCTGCTTTTGGTTAATGTTCTCCCTGCTATGTTGTGCCACATTGAACTGTTTTTGGATGAACGATTAAGCAGTGCTCCATGAGATAATATGGCAAGGGAAACTGATGGACTGCCATCATCATGCCTGATTTTGCGTGTATTAATCTTGATGCTGTTTGGCCACATTTTCTGGTTCATAAGGGCTAACACCGCACCGAATAAAAATCACTTGGCTGTGAGAACTCAAACAAACATTGTACCAAAGAACAAACGTAATCTGCAATTTTGTTGTTGTTTTTTTTTTTCAATAAAGCAGATGCGGTTTGTTTTTTATTTTTCTATCTCATCTACCTGAAGGGCTCCCATCTTCTCACATCCATGACAAAGAGAAAGTGACTGATTAAAAACGTTTTTTTTCTTTCCAGAAACATCACAGACTTACAGTACGTAGCCTGTATTATCTTCAAAGAAGCATAATGAGAAAAAGTATCTTTAAAAAATTTAAGAGAGGTTTCGGTAAAGTCGGATCGGATGTTTCTAATGGAAAGAAAACACTGGAGTTTTTTTTGTCTTTTTTAATCTAAAACGTATAAACAAAAGTAACTGGTATAGAAGTTGAAAAATGAAGATGCATGTGGGTGAGAAAAGACATAATTTTCATAACTTGATGGATTAGCCTGAAAAATATGTTTTATGCTGTTTACAGTGAAAATATTTTGACAGCCCCTTTCATCAAACTCTAATAGCCTACAACATCAGGAAATCCTGTCAGGGATTTGTTGCCATGTTAACACATGGGTACAAAATATTAAGCCAAAGGACGACCAAGTGTCGGCTTTATTAAAAGTATAATTTTTGGCATGAACCGAAAACTAACAACCATAGGGGTTTTTTGTTGTTGTTGTTTTTTTCTCTTACTTTTTAATGTTATTGTTGTTTTTTTATTAATGCAATGAACGCTTGGTCGGTATTTGTTTAGCAGTACTTCAGGCAAAAAAGCTTGAAGGAAAATAAAACGACCTCCCACAGGACTCTAATTGTGTTGAGCTTGTCACCCTCTGTCGCACCACAATACATTAAAGATCTGCTGTTGTTGTATCAACCTTCCAGACCTCTCAGTTCATGAAACATAATGTTTTCAAAAAAAAAAGAAGAAAAAAAACCGCTGGCTGGCTGATTGCCGCAGCCCAATGCAAAGCTAAGAAGAAGTAAATTATTCTTGAGGTTTGCCATGGCTCCCGTAAAGCTGCGCGGCGAAGGTTTAAATAAAAACAAATTACATGAAGGAGTTGGTTTTTTTCTTTCGCTCCTCTGACCCACTGTGTTTTCACTCCACTGTGGCAGATTGGGCTATATTTGTTGGGTAATGATATACGAGTTCACACACTATAAAAGAAAATGGAGCACACTCCCATTAAGATAAGCACTGCAGGCATAGAAAACCTAGAAATGCTAGTGGCATATTGATTGCATGCCCTTTATTATTAGTCGAGTTTGCTGGTACTCTCGGCGCTGGACTATTGCTCCAAAGTCACGCACCGCCGGCTGTGAGCTGCAATGAAAACCCACAACAAATTTCAGTTAGTGAAAATAGATGGAAATTCACCGTCAATCTTCTGAAATGTACAGTTTCTTTTTTTCTTTTTTTTTTTACAGAAAATAAAAAATTAGCCTGAGATTTGCTCAATATCTTCACGTTGAGAAAGTACCATTTTTCAGATAACTATACTGACATTAGATTAAGAATTTAATATTAATCCAAATCCTAATTCCTAACCATAAACCACCAGACCTCTTTTGATGGAAAAGAGGTCTGGTTTGTAGTAGGAAACCAAGACGGTTTCCTACTACAAACCATCTTGGTACTCATTCACGGGGAAGTCATTGTGATGCTGAAACATTCTTAATCCTTATAATGTTCATTTCTGTTTGTAAGTAGCTGTGATTTATGGAAAATGTGTCAGAACATTTTCATATGGTTGCTCTACTATCAAGCTTGAGAGCTTACACAAAATATAGATGCCATGTCAACATGTATCAATTAGATTAAGAGTTTTTTTTCATTGAAATAGTCAAGATACCCCAAGCACTTACAGAATGGTAGTAAAATATTTGTTTTACTTCTAATGGAAAGGAGACCCCATCTGCCATAACTAATAGATCAACCAGCCATGTCTTGATATAACAGCTGTTTGAAGGATTCACCACACCATTCGTTTATGCTGCAGGTTAAGGGAAAGCTGCAAATGCTTCCAGGAAAGGACACATGAAGACTACAAGGAAAATGAAACCTAACTCTAAAAGCAAAAACTATTGGACTTCTAGTCTCTAAATCCATATTTGCTTCTCAGAAACTCCAGCCATTGCTGCATGTTTCTGATTTGTTGCCAACAAATCCGTCAACGTGACTAATAGAAAGGAGAAAAAAAATACAAAATACACAAAATATTATATTAAAGAGCATGAAGCTAAAGCAGTGCATGCAGAGAGGCAAAGCTGAAGGTTTTCGTACTTCTCTGGATAAGAAAGGTTTAGGTTCTGTTTTTGATTCCGCAGAGCTTCCATAGCTGCATATGATGAAGCTAATTGTAAAAGTGCAGTTTTTCATTTTGGGGTACAACACTGCCCCCTATTTGTTTTTGTCAATCAATCAATCAAATCAAATTTTATTTGTATAGCACATTTCAGCAGCAAGGCATTTCAAAGTGTTTTACATCATATCAAATACAGAAACACAAAGCAACATAGAACCAACAATCAAAACACGACATTAAGTCAAGTTCCATCAATAAATTTGTAATTGATTACATTTCAAATACAATCCTAAACAGGTGGGTTTTTAGTCTAGATTTAAAAGAAGTCAGTGTTTCAGCTGTTTTACAGTTTTCTGGAAGTTTGTTCCAAATTTGTGGTGCCTAGATGCTGAAAGCTGCTTCTCCTCGTTTGGTTCTGGTTCTGGGGATGCAGAGCAGAACCAGAACCGGAAGACCTGAGAGGTCTGGAAGGTTGATACAACAACAGCAGATCTTTAATGTATTGTGGTGCTAATCCGTTCAGTGATTTATAAACTAACAACAGTATTTTAAAGTCTATTCTTTGAGCTACAGGGAGCCAGTGGAGGGACTTTAAAACTGGTGTTATGTGCTCTATCTTCCTGGTTTTGTCAACACTGTCAAACTGATTTTTCACACTCCAACAACAACAATTGCCTAGTTTCCAGCGAGCAATATGGCATCGGTGGATGTGGTTGAAGACGCTATTGTGTCTGTTTCCATTGTAAAAGCGGCCCATATGAACTAACCCTCAGTTGTAGGACCACAGGATAATGATACGGTACGGTTAGAGTGGAGTGACTTGCGTCACACACCATAGTCCAATGACCGGGGAACAGAAAAACCACACTGCTTGCGAAAGGCACAAGATGTACTAGTGCGTCGTAATGGTTGTCACACTGATATGACGCCAAATGAGGTGTTTTGGTGTAACTCCGCTTGCCCAGTGACAGCCCAACAAGCACTGGAAATGATCTCCTGAATACTATCACTTTAATTGCCACTCATAGCTTGCCGTTGCAGTTTAAATTGTTGCTACCTTTAAGGGTGACCATGTTAGTTTCAAAACCATGAAACTTTCCTAGACTTTTTGATCAAGGAACTAATAAATTTGCCAGTATTGTAAGTGCACTGGACTTCTTTTATACAGCTGACTGCCATGCACAGCAACAAGGAGAGAGAAATAGAGAAAATTTGGTGAATTCAACATTTTCCCTGAAATCCCCCCAAAAAAGGAGTTGAAACTATTGTTACAGCGCGACTGCAAAAAAATTTTTGTTCTTTTAAAGGCTGTCTTTTAAAAATCTCGGCATAGGTTAATTCCAGAAATGCTCCTGCTAACACATAGCGGATAAGATTTTTGTCTTATCCGCTATTTTTGTCTTATCCCCCCTACTGGCTTACACTTCCCAACCACAGCAACTCGAAACTTAATTAACTTTTTGAGTAACCGATCCGGATGCTGCACTCACTGCCAACACTTACCAACAACAAATGCGTGTGTGTGTGTGTGTGTTTGTTTTGCGCGCGGGGGTGAGTCTGTGTGTGGTAAAATTTTAAAGTGCCAGCAGCTGCTGTGACTTACGGACGTCAGACAGTTATGTCAACAGCTGAAAACAGTCCAGCAGCTGTCATGGATGATACCTGCATGATTAACAGTGAGCTGCATGGCAGAGTCGTCCTTATTCACGCGACCTTACATGGCAGACAGAGAGACTCTGCTTCCCGCCTCAACACTGAGAGAGGTGATAGATCCGACTGCATTTTCTCGCTGGGAAAAGAGAAAAAAAACAGATGATAGCTGTCAGAGTAGTCTTAGCTAACTTGGCCTTTTTCTCCTCACTTTTGGGTGTGCACAAACCGATTTAGACCCCTGGATATTTTTTGCAATAACGGCGTGCTCTGCGGCATTGCTTAGGCGGCATCGTCTGTCTCCTGCTCTGGGAGACAGGCTGTGATGGGAGCCGTAACATGAACCTGGAAGTAAGGAATCTTAATTACTAAAAGGCAGCAGGTGATAGCTTTTGCATGGTAACTCTTGATATGACTCATTTTCCAGACAAACTATAAATAGAACTCAGTGTTTTGTTTTGTTCTTTCTCTCTCTCTCTCAGAGAACAGACAAAGCCAAATATTTTCCGAGCAGATTTGCTCGCAGCTTCATCCTTACGCACAATTAAGGAGCGAGGGAGGTCCATGTGGCCGATAATTTGACTGTAAGCAAAGTGCTAATCGGTTCTAAAGTTGAGAAGAGATTTTAATTCAGGCCTGTCTTTTCTTAGACGTGTCTGCGTTTCCAAGAGATACTGTATTTCTGTGAAATAAGGTGGATAAAAGGATGCGGAGAAGTTCCAGATGTTGCAAATGAAACATGGTTGGAGTCAAGAATATGAATTTCTTCTCCCACCTCACATCTTGCATTTATCTTACCACTTTTAATTACTTGGTCACAGTAGCTGTGCTTTCGTTGACCACTTCATCGCTCAATTTGACAATCGGAAAATAAATTTGCTCGATGGAAATGCGACTGTTACAAAAAAAACTGATGATTTTGATGAACAGTTTTGGTGCTAGGACGTGGTGGGTGATGTAAAAACTGCTTAGAACATCTTTAAAATAATGTTTTGACACTGCATGTTGTTGCTGCTCTTTTTGTTTGTATGTTTATGTATAGTTACTTTTATTTGAATCTTTAGATATACATAAAGGAATTAGAAAGAGCAAAGATTAGAGTGCTCTAACAGCCACTCTGCTTTAAATCACTTCTTTTAAATCAGGTTCAAACAAAGATTTGGAAAATTAAGATATAAATTATTCACGGAAGATTTTAAGTTTACATTCATAACCAGTATCGGATAAAACGCCAACTAGTCTGACTTTTAGGTTTCTAAAGCTGGACAAGCAGGTACAGACAATGGCTGGCTGGATTGCTTTCCTTCTACTTCACAATCATGAACTATTTTGCACTCGTCTACAAAATAAAGTCTCAACAAAGTATCCTGAGGTTTGTGGTTGTAATGTGATAAAATATGAAAATTGGTATGAAGAATTTTATGAAGAATTTTGAATGACGACCTATTACAAAGACAGAAAAGTGAACTCAGCTTTTCCTCAACATTCGTTTCAACTCAACATTATTATCAAAATGTGTGTGTACTTTCAGCTACCATAAATTCTTATAATCTAAAAAAAAAAGAAATAATATGAATATTTTTGGGAGTTTTCTATTTTTACAGCCGTGACACCCAGCTGACTCCAGCCACCATGCAGCCTGAGAACGCTGCTGAGATATTACTGAAGGGTTTTGAGTTTCACCTCAGGAAAACCTGTGGTAATTGTTAATATGCAGTTGGTTTGTTCATCAAATAACGTGGAAAGATTTATATTCGTTCTAAAAGCAATATTTGAAAAAAAAAAAAAAAAAAAAAAAGAAATGCTTTTTAACACATTTTTGGCAATCGTGGTCTTTATTGATCAGCAGACTAGCAAGAATGGCAGAGAGAAAACTGGAAGACGTGGCTCCAAATCGAACCCAGGACAGCTGCATTTATATACGGTGTGCCAGAAAAAACGTCTGGGTCCCGATCTTTGCCGTGTTGTTCCCAAAGACGTTCTCGATTTACAGCTAGAAATAGTGCTGCTGCTGCTTGTGTAGGTCAATGCCTCTCCGCACTATACTGTAAGTGGCAAATAAATAAGTCAAACCCCAAGATGCAACCAAATCAATTACTGCCGCATAATCAGTCTGTAATGAGATGTGTATATAATTACTTTTTCAGGCAGCATTAACCGTTTGCGAGACTATTCACAATCAGTGAGTCAAACCGGCTCTGACAGCATGGAAAATGTGTTTATATTGTTCCGTTTTATTTTTGTGTATTAACGTGTTTACACCAATTTACTGCTCTAATAAGAAATATGCAGCACATTGTTGTTGCAACAAATCAAATGAATTGTAGTTTAAGTAAGTCCAAACATTTCCTTCCAGCACCAAAAAAACTGGGAGCCTCTCTTGCCAAAAATTGGGATAACCACATGGCTTTGGAACTGCTCTGTAAGTTTTTGGGTTTTTTTATCCCCCTATCCTCCCCTTTCTTCAAGTATAGTCTTCCTGTGTGTCTGCTTATTGGTTTGGCTGGTAGACAAACTGGGAGTCTGAGGTATTAGGACGAGGGGGGTTTACTGCTGGATTGGACTGAGCCGGCTCCCACAGCGTTGCTTTCCCCCGTCTCACGGTCACTTTTACCAGAGCAGATCAACCTGCATTTCCTGTAGAACTCCCATCAACCACACATGCGTACCTCTGACAGACGCTTAAAACAGTCGCTGCAAAAAGAGAAATTAATAAAAGCCTCGCCGAGTCATTAAACGTGTGAGCGCGACCCGAACGCATACACACGTGTGTTCCCCCCCCCCCTCTCGCTCTCTCCTTCCACTTGCATGAGAGCAGCATAACCCGACATTACACAGGCCTAATCCGTCGCTATCTCTGGGAAGCAGACAGACTTGAGGAGCCCTGTAGCGTGGCCCTACCATCTTTTTCTGGTCATTACCGGCACTAGGCCTCTCAGCACGGATAGGAGCAATGAAGGAGAACCTCAATAAATGATCAGTGTGCTCTGCCAGCAACAACACATGCTGCATTTGCTGCCTCCCTCTTGCTGTTACCATCTTGCTCCCTCCCTGATTGTACAACCCATAACCTCTCCAGGCTGATAGCACAAACCTCCCAAATATGCCCTGCAGCTGTTAGATGAGTCTGTCCAGTCTAATGACCTAAATTTGGGGAAGGAAGTGGTTGATTTCCCAGGCCTCAAGGAGCGAAGAAGCCCACCTCTTGCAGATAAAAAAAAAACAAACCCTGAGGGATAAATGAAGCCCGTTACATGGTGAAGTTTGTAATGATGTTTTTGATTAGTGAGGTGTCAGGAGGTATTGGCTCTTTGCTCATCATGGCGTTGTTTAGCACTTGAAGGTTTCCAGAAGGATGAGTGGGGCTCTTTTTTTTTTATGAGAAAAGATGAAAAAGAACGAAGCACGCGCCTAATGAAGTCTCGAGCTTATAGCTACTCTCATGACAGTATAATTACACCAAATGCTTCCAGTGAACACTTCAAAGGACACTTCATCCGTGTGCCAACACCACAGAACGCATCTCACCAATCAAGATTGCCTGACCTAAATCAGGCCCCCCTCTGGTTTCGTTCTGCTAATGCTGTCCACTCGAATACTCATTGCATCTCTGCAGAGCAGACCGCACTGGAATCCCAAGCACCTTAGATACGCTTACACTCTTAACAGCGAGCACGCAGAGATCAGCCTCGCTCACATTAAAGCAGAAAAAAGTTGGCCTCGGACGTTTGTGAAGAGAGTGGAACATGCTGCTGTTGCTCTGTGCAAGCATTGTTTCGCTTGCTTGGCGTGACGCAAATGGAGGTCAAAGACTAACAACACATTTATATATAAGAGATTAAGATTTTTTTTTAAAGTGAGGTTATGTGAAGCTGTCAGCGGCTTCCCTAATGCAAGCTTTGAAAGGCTCAGAGCTCGTTAGATTATTCATACATATGATGCTGTGTTAATAGTTATTAACTGTCACAATGTCAGCCCAACACCCACGCTGAAAAAAAAAGAAAGAATGGCGCTCCAACTTTAAAAAATGAGTTAATTACTTGCTACGTGTAATAAAGCTACGTTCATCAAACTTAATTTAACTATGCTTGTTTCACAACAACTTATCTTAGTATATTTACTTGGATAAACTTCATTTGATAACTTGTAACAAATTATGTGATTTGTTTTAAGTTGGTTCACTTGGATCATTTTTGTAAGTGCAGAGTTGTTAACTCCTGAGTGAAAAAAATGAAAATTCTGATGTTGCCCATTTATTTATCATGTAGAAATCAGACATTTTTTTTTAGCTTTACGTCATGTAATAATGCTATTCCCTCATCAAAAACATACCTGCAGTGTTGCTTTGATTCTTCCATGTATGTCTGAGAAATTCAAGGATTTCTCAGACATGAGAAATCCTTAATGGCAGAATGTGAGACCAGCTTAATGGCAACCATTAAGCTGGTCTCACAAAGCCCCGCCTATTTCGACTAAAGCTCCTTCTGGAAGCTGCGTACTCCAGTCGAGCTTCCGCCTAACAAAGCTCTGCGCCCCTGAGCCCCCCCCCACAAAACTCCTCCAGACTAGCGGCAGCAGCAATTAGCAAACACCTGGTGGAACTGCGAGTCTGCTGAGCTCATCGTACGAACTGCTTTTCAGTCCACTCTTTAGAACGGTTGTTAATGGCATTGTTGTGATGGAGCGACTGAGGCGGAATGTCGGTAAGAGCTGGATCTTTTTAAAAAGACAGAGTCACAATTTTATGTCGCAATTCTTTAAGTCCATCCATCCATTTTCTAACCTTTGTCTCTAGTGGGGTCGGGAGCGGTGCTGGTGCCCATCTCCAGCGAACGTTTCGGGCGAGAGGCGGGGTTCACCCTGGACAGGTTGCCAGTCTATCGCGGAATTCTTTAAGTCATGTTTGTTATATACAGCAATTTTATAGCACATTGTTCCTAGAAAATACATAGTACAACCACTTTAAAAAATAAAATTAAAATAGGCGAGAGAAAAATAAGTATTGGTCAATGATAGTTTGTCAGTTTGTTTTCTGGTTTGCTTTTTTAAAAAAAAATCTCCTGGAAAAGAGTTCTTTGTGTTTTCCACATTTCCTGTCTGCCTTCTCAAATCGCCAGAGGGTTGCAGCAGATGGCTGCTTGGTTGCTGCTGGAGGTTTATTCCCGCTAAAAAAAAGTTGTTCCTTTCCACTGTCACCATATCCTTGCTCAGTATGAAAGTGTTGTTGAGTTGAGTTACACGATACTGCTTTCTGCTTAATAAAACATTAAGCTTCATATTTCTGAGCTTTTTGCAGCTGTGTGGTGCTGAGTATTTAAAATCCCAAACCACTGTTTCATCCAGTGCTAAATAAGACATCTAAAAAAAGAAAAAGAAAAAAGAAAGTTGCACATGCCTGGGGGATTCCTTGGATGATTTTCCTTGGTAATGCAGTAAATATGTTCCTTCAGAGTTAGTCTGGGATGATAAATTAGCTTCAGGGGGGTAAGATAAACCATATCAAAACAATGCAAGTGGCTGGAATCCATTCATATTCTTGTCTTGGGGGGATTTAAATTGAGAGAAAATAAGAATAAGGTGGTGAGGGAGTGCAAAACTGCATGCGCTAACTGCATTAAAACAATATTTGTGACTGATTTACTCATGAAGCCAGCATGCAAGGCCATTTTGATAATTGCTGAGACCTCCAGACTGGCATTAAGCGCTTTCAGCACCGGAAAGGCTGCACAGGGGTAAGATGGAAAACTACTGCAGCATGTTGAGAAAGAAACAAGGCTTGTTTTGATTTATTTGAAGAGCTCAAATGAACATTTCAATTTTTTCCCTGTGAACAAAAGCAAAGCCGTGCAGGATGGGGCATAATAACCAAACAAGCGCCGCAAACTCCTCTGAAAAATGACTCCTGCAAGAATGGGTGGCAAAGTAACAGATGGAGAAAAACCGTTTGAATATAGAGTAATGAAGCGCTCCAGCGAAAATTCCCTCACACGTCGTGCATTTCAAACGAGCCCAGCGAGGGCGTTCTATCCGAGTTCTCTTGGTAAATTGCACTTGATTTATTTTTTACATATGTACAAACCGCATCGTCACAGATTTCAAAGCAGTTTTTATTTGCTGGTAAATACTAGAATATAAATGTGGAAACATGATAGGCTTTCCACAGACATCATTAGAGCCATGATAAATATGCACTTTTATGTAAGACTTGTAAAAGATGGCAATCTCCATCTGTTTACTCGGCAGCAAACAAAAATCTGCTCATATAGAATGCCACTAATGCCCATCAAGTTATTCCCCTTAAACATCTGTTTAAAGATCTCGGTGATTAGAGAGTGTGTTATATATTTCTTCTCAGCAGATGCCGTTTAACACCTAAATTTTCACATTCAGTGATTTTGACCTCTGCCTGTATTCCTGTGCTAATGTTTTGGTCCAATTTCAATTAGTGACACACATAGAGGATCTAGGGGAGAAAAAGCATCCTTATGTTAAGTCTTTAAAGTTTATTTTTAATGGCACCAACAGTTATTCATCCAGCCCATTTTATTCCTGTATAATCTTGCTTAGGGGTGCTAGAGCAAATCCCAGCAGTCAATGATTCAGGGTCAATTCTTAGAGTAGTCAGTATGTATAGTTCTATATGACACACTTGAGTAAAAGTATGACAATGTCATATTTATCTTGGCATTAATTTAATAGATAGAAATAAAAATGTATAACATGTTTTAAGTAATTTTTTTGATAATAAAAGCTACTCCTTGTGCTGCTGGAATATAAAATACATTACATATATTTACCATTTTGATTCTGATGCACATTTAGCTCTTGGACGCCTCATAAAAAAAGAAGGTAGTTTTCATGTAAATATAGTTTTGAGTTGAATATTTTTTTCCAATACAGCTTTCTGTAATGGTAAGTTAACGAGCTGATATTAGCCAACTACCTAGTTGGGCTAAGCGGGAATCGCAGCCAGCTGTTTTACAGACATGTCGCTACTAGCTAACCAACTAAACAAGTGTTAGCTTAATAAAAGTGGCTCCCCATTAGCTCCCTCATGATGGCTGTTAGTTTTTCATTCATATTTCCAAACAACCTGATATATGTTCCATATAAGTTATGAAAAAGTGTAGAAGTCATCTTTCAGCCAGCTG